>NC_139540.1:34724025-35163528 GCF_965153285.1 Podarcis tiliguerta | reverse complement strand
CACCACTGGCACTGTTGCCCATTTGTTTACCATCTTTCCTGGGCCAAATCCACACATCTGCCCAGAGGAAGAGAACCAGGAACTGGCTGCCCCTGGCTGCTCCATCTCCTCCTTTGGCGTAACTCCCTGATCCCATTTCACACAGGACTAAGTTGTCTGAGCTAAAACTGGCAGAACTTAATACTAGTGTAAACCCTGAAAAAATGGTTTCCTAGCATGGGTAGGACCAGGTAACTGGATCCTAACACCATTTAGCTTGGCCACATGACCTAGCAACCTAGCAGAACCTACTTCGGCAAAAAGGGTGTTGTTGTTGTTTAGTCGTGTCTGACTCTTCGTGACCCCATGGACCAGAGCATGCCAGGCACTTCTGTCTTCCACTGCCTCCCGCAGTTTGGTCAAACTCATGCTGGTAGCTTCCAGAACACTGTCCAACCATCTCGTCCTCTGTCGTCCCCTTCTCCTTGTGCCCTCCATCTTTCCCAACATCAGGGTCTTTTCCAGGGAATATTCTCTTTTCATGAGGGGGCGAAAGTATTGGAGCCTCAGGTTCAGGATCTGTCCTTCCAGTGAGCACTCAGGGCTGATTTCCTTCTGAATGGATAGGTTTGATCTTCTTGGGACTCTCTATGGGACTCTCAAGAGTCTCCTCCAGCACCGTAATTCAAAAGCATCAATTCTTCAGCGAACAGCCTTCTTTATGGTCCAGCTCTCACTTCCATACATCACTACTGGGAAAACCATAGCTTTAACTATACGGGCCTTTGTTGGCGAGGTGATGTCCCTGCTTTTTAAGATGCTCTCTAGGTTTGTCATCGCTTTTCTCCCAAGAAGCAGGTGTCTTTTAATTTTGTGACTGCTGTCACCATCTGCAGTGATCATGGAGCCCAAGAAAGTAAAATCTCTCAAAAAGGGTACTGTAAGCCAAACTCTATTTTAAAAGCTTGTTTTCCTTCTAAGCATGGGCTGGCTCAGCTGGCAGCAGCCGTTCTCCTGAATGGAGTATGGGCTTAATTTAAGTGACATAAATTAATCTGACATCCCATACTTAGGATTTCTCCCTAAATCAGCACTTCTCCTGGCAGAAGTGTGACCGAAGAGGTTCTTTGTTTGGCAGTACAGTTTTTACATATCTCCAGAGAAGTCTCTATATCCAGTGTCAGCTGTAAACACCATTTTTTTGTCTTCAGCATTGACAAATTTACAAGGTGATGTGTCAAAAGAAGACAAGTGGTTGTTCCGAAATCTGGGTGGCGGTATTTCAGGATTGATACAAATATTCTAGTAATTTTAACTGCTGACATTTTTAACTGAATCTGCAAGCTATTAAATTGCTTTTAAAAAAATCATTATTCTCTAAAGACATTATGACATATTTTTCTGAGATTACTGAAAGGTGCACCGAGTGGCAGGCTATGCACTTCATTAAGTTGTGTGTAATCTCTCCTAAAGTACCTATTGTGTGTTTCTTAAGGGAAAAAGTCTGCCTCGTGAGACCTGAGAACAATGGCAATCCATATCCTATGACACAAGTAATTAGTGCTCTCTGAAAGTTCTTGATCAGAATTGACAAGATAGACTTCTGATTAAATGATGAAATATAGATTCCAGAGCTAGACATGGATTTGAGCTGAGCTATAGAAAAAAACATCCAGATTCAGAGAAGGCCAAGTGTTCACAGTGGGCTGCTTTTAGTAGATTTGGTGCCTTGATCACTTTATTTATTTAAAGCATTGTAACTTCCTCCTTTCTGCCCCAAGGGCCTACAAGCTAAACTAAAATGATTCAGAGATCAATATAACAACAGAATCTAAAATTGAATCATCAAATCTAGCTATAGTTTAGTGGTAGATTATATGCTTTCAATGCTAAAGCCTCTAGGTTTAATCAACAGCATTTGCCAAACTAGATTGGGAAGGACTTCTATCTGAAACAGAGAACAGATGCTAATCAATGTACACTGGAATGGGAACCTTTCTTCCCTGTCAGGGTTTAACTGTAAATCTGAAGAGGAACATATTAACACATTGGTTTATTTGTATGTTGCAAACCGCCCTGAGATCTACAGATGGAGGGTTGTATACACAATTAATTAATTAGGTATATGTGCATCTTGAATGGAGTGCAGATAGTTAACTATGTATATGATCTACATTTGGAGTGGCTCAAATCCAAGTCTTTTTAAAAGTCAACAAGGTAGCCACAACCTTCACAACTTCCATGTATGTCTGTAGGTTGGTGGGGTATATCTGCATTGTTCACCTAAACCTTTGTAAGCCAGGAACCAGTAGTATATCTAAAATACTAGCTGCTACGTGTTCCTGTTTCATATTTAGGATATCCACCCCACCTGCCTGCTATACTTCCAGGAGTGCTAGAATCACAATTTATATTGCAAGATATTCATATATGCAGGCTTTCAGTGTTACATTTTGGAATGCTTTAATCTGAATTAGCTCTGCTGTACGATTCCTGCAGTTGCTTCATGCTGTACTATATTTGACATAAATTAACAAAAGCAAATGTAAAGTAGCCTAAACCCCAACAGGTGTCTGTGCAGTGGAAACCCTTTTCATGCTGAGCAGTGTGAGTAATTGCCCAGCAGGCAAGCCTGAAGCACTATGAGCACTTGAGTTATTCAGACAAGGATTCAGTGGCATTTTGAGGAATAGTAAATTCAACTATATAGCAAAGGAAACAGCCGTTGTGCAGACCAATTATTTCTGCTCAGTGTGCCTTCCTTCCTGTCCGGTGCTAATCTTATTATAAATCATTTCAATAGACAGTGAAGGAATGTAGGGCTCAGTTCTGCAAGGTCTTCCCTGGAGCATAGTTTTCCTAATTCAAACTGTGCCTATCAGTCTGTCCTAGAGTTAAGCTTTGAATACAGTATTTGTGTTGTAATTGAGTACTTTGAAGATGCTCAGCTTCTCTCTCTCATGATCT
Source organism: Podarcis tiliguerta (assembly GCF_965153285.1). Classification (NCBI taxonomy): domain Eukaryota; kingdom Metazoa; phylum Chordata; class Lepidosauria; order Squamata; family Lacertidae; genus Podarcis; species Podarcis tiliguerta. The sequence goes on along the minus strand of NC_139540.1, from coordinate 35,160,582 downwards.
TTTACTTTGTTCTGCTGCGTCGTGGGCACAATTTAGAGCCTCCATATACTCAGGGGCATCCCATTCTCATAAGTAAGAGGAAATGTCTTATTTGTGTAATAGGAAATGACCTGCCATCACAGATCATTTTTTTCCTACATGAGAATATGAAGTGTCTGGGTGGAAGACTGTGGTATTATATAAGCATGCCAACGTGGTACTATTTTGCTTTCTGTCCTCCGCTTTCCCCTCACTTCTTTGAGTTGCAGATGGGTCAGAATCACTTTTGTCAGGACAGTTTCCTAGGGGGGGAAGTGTGCTGTAGATTGAGGTTGGTGTAAAAGAAGGGATATGTTTGCACTGACAACAACAACAACAACAACAAACAACAACAACAATACACACCAGGAACAGTCATCATAGATAATTATTCAAAAGCTATTGTTTGTGTGGGAGGCTAGTGTCTCAAACATCTCTTTTTACCAATGCCTGCAAGAACCAAAGGTACTTCTCCTGCAAAAGTGTGTTACTTACTGGACACCCTGCATCCCACCTGGTGGCACAGTCAATGCACCTTTCTTCCATTTATGACCATTTTAATAAACTGGAATAGTTTGTTATGGTCAGTGCTTGAGGGGGAAGGCAACATTTCTTGTTGACCGGTTGACTTCTGTGACTTTGTATTTCCTGTTGTCTTTTGTGACTATTAGATGAGGTTCCTAGTTTGAAATGACAATAATACACAATCAGAATACCTGCATGAATCCGTCCTAGAGAGCAATTGAGTGGGATTTACTTCTGCGGATGGCATGCAAAGTTCCTAGTGACTCACATCTTGGTAATGCAACACAGAAAACAAGTGAAACCATTCTAGCCCATGTGCTGCTGTCAGAAGAACATTTAAGCTCCATTAGCACCCAGAAGTGATAACAAAATTACAATGAACATGGCCAGGAAATGTCGGAAGCTGTACAGCAGGTAGTGGTGTTGATGGGAATTTAAAATCGAAATAAGTTGTCACAATAGTTTAATAATTACTGAAGCATTGTAGCTGAATGGTAATTGGGTGTGGAACGGAATAGCACAGGGAGCGTGTTTGGGAGGTGAAATGTGTAGTCAGGAAACATGAATAGAATTTGGAGAGGTTCTCTGAAGCCAAACAAATAATCATTTCTTTCTCCCATTAGTATTTTAGAAACCTGGACAAGACTTGTGAAATGGTCAGTGGGGATTCTTCACAGTTTTTATTTTTCTAATTAGAAGAGAGAAATGTTTTTTCCTGATGATTAATATTCAGAAAGATGGGCGTTCTGCTAATTACTGAAGATTGATATTTATAAAGCACAGCACATATGGGGATACTGAACTGCAGAATCTTTTGCTTTAGCTTATAATGAACCACAGTGGCATTTGTTGGAGTAAAGAACATCAGGCGTATTATATTGAGTTTTATCCTTTGACAAATACAAAACATTTCAATATTCAGCTCTCTTACACATTGTTTAAAAGCAGGTGAAATATAACGAATTCACCAACATGTCCTGTTTTAGAAGATTGGGATACAGAATGATTTACAAAAAGGCAAACACAGTTATTTAGTGTTACACTTGTACTGTGTTTGCAGAACTCTTACTTATATATGGCATTCTTTGGCTTTCTGCTATTGCCATGGCACTCCAAGTCGCTGATCTTACTAAACAAATTTCTCCTCTCTCTTTGTCCTGTTTCATTACTTTCAGTTTACTTTTTCATTAGGTCAGAATCACTGATTGATTGGAGAGGCAAATCATGCCTGTGAGATTCAAAGAAAATAGTAGCAGTTCTAGTAAACATGTTACAAAGCAGAGATGGGGAATCTGTGACCCTTCAGAGGCTATTTGGGCTTTTTTATTCTCAGAATCTCTCTATTTCTGCTTTACTCAAAGCTTTGCTATTTTAAAACCGCTGTTTTCCCCTCAGTGATACTTCATCCCTGCTTTCCTCAGACTTCTGCCATTTTGCCTTTTCAGTATCTCTCTTCTCACTGTACTCAAACTTCTTGCATTCCTCAGCTTCCTCATATGAGAGGGATAAAGCATGCAGAGCCCTCAGATATTACCTAGTACTTCAATCAAACCCTGGCCATTGTTTCATCCTGCCATTTTCCTCTCAGTTTTCCCCATCCTTGCTTTACTCAAACTTCTGCCATTGTTTTAAACCAGGAATGGCCAAACTTGGCCCTCAATCTGTTTTGGGACTACAACTTCCATCATCCCTAGCTAACAGGACCAGCAGTCAGGGATGATGGGAATTGTAGTCCCAAAACAGCTGGTGGGCCAAGTTTGGCCATGCCTATTTTAAACCATCACTTTCCCCCTCTCAATGTCCTCACTTCTCACGCCAATGCCAGTTGTGCCTTCACTCTTGTTCCTCTACCCCACCCTGACTTCATGCAAATCCAGGATTGTGATGTGACACTACAAATCCTACACAAATCTGACACAATTCCAGTCTAACTTTTTTATTATATATAGAAATGTCTTTTCCTCCCCCAGCTAGGATACTGCTTCATTTTCTATTTGATTTCTTACCACTTACAGATGGAGATCCCATTTAAAGTAGTCTCACTGATTATGGAGGTAATAGTGGTCATGTCCTGCTGTTCTCTTAACCTTTAGTTTGACTTTTGAAAATAGACTCTAATAACTTCCCTCCCATAAATATAATTATGAATATAAAATTTCCACCAGCTAAAATGCAACAGAGAAGGGTTGTAGTACCTGCAGCATACTAATAATGTTATTAATTGAGATAATAGTCGTCATGAAACTGGATTCATAATTTAGACTAAATGAGGAAGAACAGTTTTTGCCTTGAGTTAAAAAAGGACATACAGCTGGACTGGAAATGGACTTGGGTATATTTTAATTAGAAAATTTTCAAAATTTTAAATAATTAATTCTGATTTAAATTCATTTTATCTGAAGTTCAACTACTAGAGAACATACCATCAGAGTTAATGCATCATCCCTGCCCTTATTGGAAAGGGAAATTCAAAATATTACGCAAGTGGGCTTCTTGGGGGAAAATGAATTTCAGAAACTTGCATATGTAAAATTTGGGTACAATGCATTTTATCAGTGCTTGAGCATTGAAACACCATGATCTCAGTGAAAATTGTCCTCCCCCAAGCACAAGCTTATTCAGAGTATAAAATTCAAATACTCAGTTTTGACAAATTATTTCGCTTTTAAAAAAATGTTTTTTAACTAAATGCTCATCTCTACAGAGACTCACCTCATATCTGAAGGTGAGTCCACTTAGGAGTGGACTACAGGTAAGGGACTGGTTTATTGGTGGCCTCAAAGATTTTATTTTAAAATGGACACCTTTGGAGAAACAATATACCGGGCTACATGGGTCATTGAAATGTCTAATTAGGACTAATTATATCTATATATTATTAAGCAGCTGGCACCAGTGTACTTACCTGCTACAGATACTGAATGAATCAAGGCTACCCTTGCAAAGTAAGTTTTAATTTTGAACTGCTTCCCTGGCACAAGCCCTATTTATTTCAAAAGGATTTATGCCTGAGCCAGCATGTTAAGTAGGATGCATCCTTTGCATTGCTGAAATTGCATGTTCAAAGCCTTCTTAAAATAAAAGCCTTGAGTAATAGGACCACTGAAGATCTCCACCTGAAATACATTAGACTAGATGTCTCAGTGTTCTGATCCAAAGCAGCTTCTTATATCCATATATCAGCCTGTAATGGGAAATCCTAATGCATATGGGTTCTGGCTTCAGGGACTCAGGCTGCAGTCTTTAGTGGATTGTACCCACTGGAAGCTTCTGTTAGTGAAAATGCATAACCAGATTCATTTTCTTTATCTATTTACTTATGCCCTTTTCGAGTTCTGAGGAGGAGCCTACAGAGCACAGCAAGGCAGTTAAGGTTGTTGCAGCACCATGGAGAGCTCCAAGTGAGCAGCTTACTCTGAAGAAGGCCTCTTGAGCCTTGTGTGGTCTGCTGCCCTTATGGTCTGCTGCTCTTGTGGGACAACTGCAGACTCTTAAAATACCCATCCTCTGGTCTGAGGACATGTGCCTTTGTTGCTCCATGACTTCCTGCCTGTTGTGCTCTCTGCACTGTTGGATTGGCAAAGCACTGTGACTGGCTCCTCAGGCCCAGGGGAAGGTTCCCATCATGTGTAGCATCCAGTTGAACAGCTTCCTGCCTGCCAGCCTTTGTTTCAGTTGGACCTTGATCACCAGTATCAGACTCCAAGCCATGTTCAGCTGTTTAGACAGTGACCCTATAGCCTGTGATCTGGTGTTCTGGTCATTGCTGGGCTCTTGGATCATGACAATTCATTTTATTTTTATTCCATCCCTTTTCCCTGGGGTATCAAGACAACATATCTGCCTCCATTTTATCTTCACAACAGACCTGTGAGGTAGGTTAACTTGGTTGTGTGTAACTGGCTCATGGTCATGTTGTCAATTACACAGCTCATGAGGAATTTGAGCCCAGCTCTCCCTGGTTAAACTGTAGCACTAGCCACTACACCACACTGTCAATCTTGTATCCAGAAATTGCATTGGAGTTAGTAGGATTTAGTCTTAGAGAGCTGATGACAGGATCGCACCTTATTGGGAACTTGACAGCAGCAATTAATCAGGCAGATAGTTTTATCAATCATTTGTCGCAAGTACTTTTTCTTTAGAAGATCCCATTTAGTTAGAGTGCATCCTTATCTAGAAAAGTTTAATTAGACTTTTAAGGGATCTGACGTGCCAGACTGTGTGGATTTTAGATTAACCATCTGCAATTGGTTTTATCTCACAAAAATATTAAAATGTGAAATATTGCCTGTCATTAACAGATTGTAACTACTGGCATGTTTGCAATCCTGTAAATGTCAATCTCAAAACCAGTCATTTGTCAGTGAGAAAATAAACACTTGATCCTGCAAACACTTCCTGTGTAATTTGTTTCCCTCCAACAGGATTGATAGTTTCTGAAAGGTTTCTGAAGACTCATCCCACTATATGCCCACTTGTTAAAAATACTCTTAGGACAATGCATTCATATTAGTTGCTGGAACTTTTGATCTGTGTGCCTCTGCTACTCCTGTGTCTGGTTGTTGCAGAAATACAACTCAAGACAACCTTTGCCACCTGGGTGACTTATAAATATTTTGTGGAGTCCTAATGCCCTCTGGATGTTGCCCTCTAGATATTTTGGACTGCAGCTCCTGTCAGCTCCAGCCAGCCCATACTGACTGGAGTTGGTGGGAGTTATAGACAAAAACACCTGCAAGGCACCAGGTTGACAAGGGCTCATTTAGGATCAGGTTACTTTCTTGCCCATGAATTAAGATCTGTGGAGAAGGCTCTACTGTAGGTCCTACTACATTTGGCCAGGATGATGGAGAAAACTTTCTCACTGGTTGCACCCAGATTATGGAACTCCCTGGGCAGCATCAGCCGGTAGGTGCCAAAGCACCTTTCCAAGGTCTCCCCAAAACCTGATCTGCTACTACGGGAGACTGGAGGTGAAAGGGCAGAGTTTGACAAGATTGGGAAGGAGAGAGACATAAAGGAGTCATGTCTGCCTTGCCTCTTACTTCACCCAAAATGTTTTATTTAAAATTGCAGCAGCTCTCTTGGCTCCTAAGAAAATTCAGAAATCCATATTAGGACAATCCCTTTAATTAGGCCAACCAAAATATCACCAAATAGTGTGCAAGCTTTCAAGTTCCCCACAACTCTTCATCAGCCTAGATTACACTATTTACACTTTACCATGATAAAGAATTTTGGAGTACTCAAAAGCTTGCATACTATTTGGTGATACTTTGGTTTGCCTAATAAAGGCGTTGCCCTAATACAGTTTTTAAAGTTACATTGTTTGTCTCACAGTTGCACCCTGCCCTTTCCTCCCATTATAAAATACCATGTTGTTCTTCAAAAGAAAATAGAAATCAACACAGTGTCAGCTATCTCGCACCAGTTTCCAGAGCATAAGCAGCCAAAGATGGGTAAGTACAAGCTCGGCAGTAGAACAAGACTGAGCTTTTTGCCATCAATTTTGGTATTATAAACATTGTGCTTTTAAGTAACAATCTCTGGGCCAATGGGGTTACTTGTGGAGCATTAATTCTGAACTATGCTTTCATGCTTAAGTTTTAATCGCTGCCAGCTGGTGGCATATAAATGAATAATGAAAGTGCTGGTTAAAAAACACCACCACCAAACACTGGTGCACTTGTTATAATGCATTAGATGTACGGCTTAAAAGTGCTAGTAATGGAATGGGCTCCCACAGTAAGAAGCAATAATTAAACTATCAATAAGAGGATTTGTACCACTTTGTGCCCCAAACACAAACAGAAAAAAACCCTCACAACCCATGTGTCACAAAGAATAATTGCCATAGATGAGGTCTGGGGGGGGGATGCTTTCCACGAGCCATGTTTTGTGTGTGTGTGTGTGTGCGCGCGCGCGCGCGCGCAGTCCATCCAAAGGCATACTTCCCTGTAACAATCCCATCTTTACATTGTCTTCAAATGACTTGTTGTTATTATCATATGTGAACTGTCACTCTTCCAACAAAATGGTGGTGTTTGGTAGTGTCTTTTCTCCTTTAAGAAAATCCTGCCTGGTTGTGGTGATGGAAAAAAATTAATAATGTTTATTTTTTTAAAAAAAACAGACAAAATGATAGTTGTTGTGTTTACCAAACCAAAATTCTCCCCCCCTTCTCCCCCCCCAGAACAGCTTGAAATCTGTTTAACAACGAAATGTAACTTCTGTCACATAGTAACCTCAGTAGTCAATTAAGGTTGTGAGCATTATAAATAAAAAGAGCTAGAAAAGCAATTGGCTCGGATCCTAAGAATGGCACACCATGTTCTGCTCAAAAAATGAGCATTTCTCTCTTTTACATTCCCTTCTTCCTTTCCGGACTGATCAACAGTTCATTGGAACAGTGAGAATTAGTGAGATTGCTAAGCCTCACCTTGTAAGAGCTGAAGTGTCTTCACTTTACCCAAGTGTGTCTTTCAGTCCACACCTTCATTCCATCTTTGCTGACAGAGACCGATTATAGTCCTCCTGATGTTGTTGGACTATAGTTCCCATCTTCCCTCACCACTGCTCCTGCCAGCTGGGGCTCATGGGAACTGTAGTCCAACAGCATCTAGAGGTCACTACATTGGCAACCCACTACAGTGGTACCTTTGGTTAAGTACCAGTACTTAATTCATTCCAGAGGTCCGTTCTTAACCTGAAACTGTTCTTAACCTGAAGCACCACTTTAGCTAATGGGGGCTGGCTGCTGCCGCTGCGCCGCCAGAGCACGATTTCTGTTCTCATCCTGAAGCAAAGTTCTTAACCCAAGGTAATATTTCTGGGTTAGCAGAGTCTGTAACCTGAAGCATATGTAACCCAAGGTACCAATGTATATAAAATCTAACCATTTCTATATCATATAGGTCATGTGTTTATTTTATTTATTTGGCAATATTAAATACCACCTAATCACCAAACCTCTAAGTGGTGTACATAAAACAATATGAAATACCAATAAAATAAAACATTAAAAACAAATTGGCATAACATTTATCAAAATGCAAATAAGATCAGTAGTTTAAAACAAATGTACATAATAGAATCCTATTATTAAGTCTGGCAAGACTTGCCAAAACAAAAAGGTTTTAGCAGGTGCCAAAAACAATACAGTGAAGGCACCTGCTTAATATCAATGGACAGGGAGTTCCATGAGCCATGAGCCCCACAGCATTGTCAGGACTGGGAAGAAACAGAGGGGCTCCTGCTTGGTTGAAACTGGAACCTTAGGAGGGAGGCTCTTCCCAATGTGCTTCAGCTTCACCCAATTTGAAAGGGGAAGCGGGGGTGCCAGTTCTTCCTCCTGGCAAAGCAGAGAGTTTCAGTGGAATTGGGGAGGGCTGTGGGCAGCTGAGAGAGGATACAACTCAGGAGGCTGTGACATGCAATCAGGATCCTGAACAGAAGGATGTACTGTTATTGCCTAGAGCTAAGTGCCATCCACAGAGGAGCACACAGTTGCAATCCTGACAGCCTCACAAAGCAAACGAGTCCCACAAGTGAGCATACAATGCCTCTTTAAAAGTTTAGCTAGTGGGGCATGTCCCAGCCTTCATTGCTCCTATCCTGTTCTGAACACCTTTCCTGATTCCTGAACTCCTGAATTGGGTAGACTTTGGTATTTCAAATTTCAGTGACACCCTGTGCAAGGCCAAAATTCTGCGTCCCTACCTCTTCCCTTCCATTCTGCTCAATTCACTACATCATAGTTGTGATGTCATGCAGCGCCTTCTAGGCTCAGCACCCAGTTCAGCGGAACTGCTTGCAGTTCCCTAAATCTGCCTCTGTCCTGAATCATGACTCCTGAACTCTGTGTCTCCTGCCAAGCCTTACCATTACTTGCCAGTGTAAATAGCTTTTTTCTTAGTCACGCTTAAGCTCTTCTGTCTGCATCTGTTGGGTGGGCAGCAGGCTGTTGTAGGTGATGCCACACTGAAGGACTAAGTCCTTGCAAATGCAGAGTGAGCATTTTGTAGTAGGCTGTGCAGGATGAAGCCACTGAGTAAGTGCATACAGGGGAAAGGCAATCCCTTCAAGTAAAATCTTTAGACAAGCCAACCCAGACTAATAACGGTAGATTTTGTTTGTCTGTGTAAGATTTTATTCATAGATCTTTGCCATTGTGTGTCACTCTTAATATTTCTAATCATATCTATGTAACCATGCTATTATTTCATAGCACAGATCTTTTCTGTTCCAATTCTTCTCATTAAAGCTCCTGCAATGCCACAGAAATATAACCTGTCAGAGACGGCTCCAAACAGAAGCTGCTTCCGGCATTCACTGCAAGGGGTTGCTGTAGCTCAAAACTGTTGAATACAGGAAATCAATTGAAGTGGAAATCAAAGCCAGTTAATTTTCCAAGATGGAATTAAGTCAAAAAATTAGTCAGAGTATCCTTCTATAAGGACCACAAGAGTTAGGCATGAGCATCTTAATGCCTTTGGATGGGAGTCACCCAATGATCCCTGTTTACAGAAGCCCTGCACTAGGGTTTCTTGCTTGTGCAATGAGGCTTCCCCCCCCCCCGCTCCCCTTGCACCCCCCAAATTGGCCCTGGGGGAGTCAGGAGAACCAGCACCATGCAGGGGGAGGAGAGGGTGGATCATTCTGTCTGGCAAGCTGCAATGCTTTCACAGACGGAACATTTATCACAGCGCGACATTGAAGTCCACCCTTTAATTTTCTACAAGAGTTGTGTTAATTACTGGTGTTAGAGAGCCGGTGGGTAATGCAGGGAAAAGAGCAACAGCTATTGAATAAGTGAAACCACTTTAGATTTTCTTTGGCAGTCTCCCATATATGTAATGGCCAGACTCATTAATGTCTGAAATCCAACCCAGATAGGAATTGAGCAGACTTTATTAAAGGACAAATGAATAGCTTGGAATGATTGAAATTAAACAGCACCTTCCCTCAAATTCTTTCAGTGCAATTCTTGAGTAGGTTTATACATCCCCCCAACTCACTCCAATTTCTGATTTGCTGTATTGTTCAAAAGTCTGAAGTGAAAGAATATGTGAGCACTTGCAAAATCAGAGGTTTCCTGTCTCACCTTTCATTCATCATGGTAAGAGCTTCTGTAAACCATCTGCATCCAGCTAAATACAGTGGAATGTATAAAAGCCAGGATCCCTGCATGCACAAATACCTCCCAATTCCTTGTTTGTGAAAGGAGGCTGATGCTGCTTTCTTAGGATACTGATTTCATAATGTTCTATTCTCCAGACAGGCCCCAAAGGCAGCCTTTGCAATAAGGTGAGGACTGAAAATTCAAGAAGAAAGAGAACACCATAAGCATTGTATATAGCTGGAGTGGGGAACCTCCGGTCCTCCAGATGCTTTTAGACTACAAAACCCATCACCCTTGGTCATTGGGGCTGATGGAAGCTGGAGTCTAACAACATCTGGAGGGCCACAGCTTCTCCATCCCTATCTAGCACATTTAAACAAAAGCTATAGGTTATTTGCATGTGTGATTAATTAAAAGGGGGAAAGCCCGAAGGCATAGCTACCCACTATGCATTTGGTGTAAGTCAATCCCATTCATTCTCTCCCATCACTTGGAGACCATCATAATGGGCAACAGCATTCTTTCTCTCTCTTTTTCCTATTTATCTTTCAATTCCTGTCATAGCTTATACACTGATACACTCTCTGTCAGACCAGACAGCCATTCGCTCACTCTTTGTGTCCAAAATCCTTGTTCTGATACTCCTTTTGTGTTTCCCTTGATCTTGAAGCTGCTTATTAGCACATCATAGTGATGTTGTATTAACATTTCAGTGATGCAATGTTTGATCAAAAGTTCCTTGAGAGTTCCTTTGAGAGAAACAGGGTAACCTTTTCTCTATGCAATTACTTTTTGGTGTCCTTTTATGCTATCATCCTTACCTCTACACAATGATATTCTCTGGTTTAATTCACAAATACTGAATATTTCAAAGGCCACTTTGATCTTTCTCTAGCCTAGCGAACTGAGGTGTTCCAAATTCTCTCCCCCCCCCCCCGCCATTTCCACTCATCAGTGTTTGGTTGTGCTAAACTCCCTCTCCTAGGCAAGCCCCATCTGCCCCTCACTTTCTTCTGCAGCATGTTCAGAAACCACCTTTCTTGACCATTGGAACCACTATTGGTCTCATCTGCTTAATCTGCTGGAGCCTGTCTTTGCATGCAGGGGGAGGTCCCTAACTCACCAAGGGTTTGAGACCTGGTTTTGCTGGCCATTTGAAGTTGTCACCGGTGTGTGGCCACTGTCACATGCTGACAGCTTCTAGAAGCCACAGCTGAGTGCTGAATGTAGGATGGGAACCAAAGGTGGACAAACTACCCCAGAAGAAACACAACGTGCTCCCCACCAGAGGAATTACCCCTCCCCTAACACCCCCTACACCTGGCAAATAGCATACTTAGAATTTGCTATTAAGAAAAAGCCAAAAACCCCTTCAGGCCTCTCCAGCAGCTTGTTTCCTGTACAAGGGAACTGAATATATTTCTATAAACTAAGGTGCAAGGTGCAACAATCCATAATATTTTGTCATTGGGAAAATATTACTCCTGTTCTCCCTGCACTAGGGCAGCTATTGAAATTTGTGTAAACTTGTATTATGGTTGCCACAGTCATTTGGCTTTCTGTATGTTTGTTTTCTTTCCCTACCTCTTTTGTATTTTTATTTTAGTTCTAGGCCTATTCCCCCTTTTCAGAGCTTGAGTGCAGAGCATCTGTATTTAGAAAGAGCAACAGGTAAACGAATGAGCAATCTCAGTCTCAGCCATGGTGATCTCCCCTGGATCAAGATTACCCTCATTTCCAATGTCCATTGCACACAGGGACTGAATTCCAGCACTGCATCCAGGCTAAAGCCCGGAAGCTCTTTTGTTAACTGTATCCATTTTCCCTGTGAAGTATTAATTATTATTTGCATAGATAAAATACTGCTTTGAATATGAAACACAAAAGCCACAAGATGTTTAAGAGCTGTAGTTATTTCAGGTCATCATTGAATCTGAAAGGGCCTTTTAAGATTTACATCCTCTGAAAGCAATTTGTTACTCTCCTTTGAAGTATATGTTAGTTATGTTTGAGTTGCAAAAGAATATGGGGAAAGAACTTTGGGAGCGATCCATCTGAAATCCAGCATACCACAAACAGGCATCTGCTTGAGGCCTGGGGTTCCTCCTTCCTCGTCTCCCCCTGCAGCCCCCCACCCCCCATGCATAACCCAAATCCACTGTAGAGGTGGGAGAAAGGGCAGAAGAGAAAACCAGATGTCCCATTGGCCAAGCAGGCAGATTCATTGGATGCTGCCCTTTGGCTATGGGAACAACAAAGTATTTACTTCAGGCATTTCATTCAGTTAGTCTCCTGGCTCTGGGTAGATAGAAAACTCAGACTCAGATTTTGGTTTCTGCCAAAATCTGTAACACTCAAATCAGTATGGTACAAAAACAAGGCACAGCTTATCCCTATAAGCCTATGAGGACCTGTTAGTGTCTTTTGACAGACAGCCCAATCAGGTTAGAGAAAAGACAGATAGGAAGCAGTTATTAAGTGGTGTTTTTAATGTTTGGGGCTATATATGGAAATGGAAATAGCTTTTCATTATGTATCAGCTTAAAGAGAAAATGGATTTGAATATGTGATATGTTGTACAGCCCAAATAGCTTTATAAAATAACTGTTGTGCATAAGGCCACAGCTGGAAATGCCACAGTGAAGCTTATTCATGCATCATGGACAAGTCCAACAAAGAGGGGGGAAATAGATGACTATGAATAACTCTATTGAGAAGATCTAAGTCCTGCTTAGCTTATGTATGCACTCAAAATACTGTGTAAATACTTGTAGAATCCTTCTGCAGTCTTGCACTGTCAAAAAAAAAAAAGTGATCTTAGGGGGAAATAACCAGAGATATATTTTCTTCTTTAAAATATTCCATAGTGTTTCTTAACAGAGGATTTCATCTCTTTGATTTATCTGCAAAACAGAAGGACTAATATACCCTATAGAGTTTGGCAAGAATGAAAACAGAAAATATGTTGTTTTATCTCAACCCAAAATTCTACCTTTTAGTGAGTCCATAGATCATTCATGACGTAGCTGTTCTGGCAGTTTTATTTGCAACTCTGGTGAGATACCCAGAGGAATGTTTTTAAAGTCAAGATGTAAGCCTCTGGATGTTCACTTTTGTGCTTCACAGGAATCAAGGATATCAATATTTAGGAAAATGCAATAAACTCATATAATTAAACATTCTGCTAAATAAATTAAATGGCTTATATGAAAAGCATGGTAAGAAACAGGACAATTGCCTAGACTTTGTAGATATATTTCATCTGCAATTAGCCAGTGAAGTGTTAGTGTCGCATAGACCAGCTTTGCAACCTGATGCTCTGTAGATGTTTTGCACTACAATTCCCATCAGCCCCGGGGCACCAGGGTGGCAAAGTCTGACACCATTATTATTTGACTCCGTAAACATCTATCTATCTATCTATCTATCTATCCATCTATCTATCTATCTATCTATCTATCATCATCTCTAGGCAAGGGGGAGGAAGCAAACATTCTGCCTTTGTAATGTTAACTTTCACATTCGCCTTCCCCGAAATAAATTTAAACGAAGATAAATACGGGCCAGAGAATAATGTAAATGTTGTGACAACTCCAATCCCTTCTGGTAAACCTCGCTGTAGAACTTATCGCCCGCAAAATTACTTTGAATTCCAGGAGAGCCTGTTGGCCGTGTTGATTCATGGTAATAGCCTCTGTTAGAGAACTGGATCACCTCTGGTGTTTGTCTGCGACTAACAGCATTTCTTTGAATTATAGGACTGCGGTAGTATAGTGGAGTCCAGCTCCAGTTGGGAGAACAACAGTGGGGCTTGAAATCACTGCTGTAAACCCAGCATGGGGGAATGACATCTTCTAAGTTTATAAGTTGTGACATTCTAAAGTAGTGTAAAGGATCACACCGGGTTACATATGACCTACAAAGGCAGGCTCTGAAACTCATTAGGCACTGCAGCCTGACAGAAAGTGTTGCTTCATTGCTGTTCTTGATAGTTTTTCTGCCCACTGGGAACGCAACACGAAAGCCTTCTAGCACAAATTTGAACTGGGAATACCTGTGTAGACGGCTAACCCTGCTATTTCCCCCCTTTGTGTGTGTGTGTGTGTGTGTGTGTGTGTGTGTGTTGAAAAGGCAACTTTATTTTTATCACACTGAAATAGAATGATCAATATGGAAAATACTATTCAGTCTTAGAATTCAGGGCAGATGCTACTATATGTCTTGAAAATTATTGGCAACCCTTTTTTATAAAGAAAACTTTGGAATTTGAAAGGTGTGTCTGTTTCTTGAATAATGTATTGCTTTTATCCCTGCACATACATATATGCAAATGAGTATTTGATTTTAAATTACATTTATGTAATTAAAGTGATTAATGGAAGAGGCCTCCTGTACACACCTGCATAAGCAGGTATTATACATTCAAAATATTATATGCATGCTGCAAAATGCAAATTAAAGTAAATTAAACTGTAAATAAAATAGAACTGTTTATAGGCAGTGGTGCAATGGAGGGGAAATGCAGGGAAGTGCTGCTCCACAATTTTTTTCCGTAGTAGGAGATAAGATGCCATCTGTTGAAGCACCAAAGAGGTAATTGCCTCTTTGCTCTGGCAAGTGAATGAGGTGATAAGAAGGCTGTCAAGTTTTACTATTGCTTGTGTCAGATTTGCATAGAGAAAGTCAGAAAATGACAAAAATAACCAAGCAGAAGCTAGACCTGTGAGACTGTGAGCTAGGGGCTGGCTCAGGGACATGTAGTGAGCTTCACAGAGATTTGAGTCCAAATCTTCACATTCTTGCTGATACACACTGACCACTGTGACCTATTCCTACTCTACTAACCAGAGGAAAAACTGGAAAGCAGAGGAGGATCAAGAGTCCTGGTTATTACCCTCACCTTCCTGTGTTCAGCTGACAATGTAAACGAGCCGGCAGACATTGCTCTCTCTGTGTGATCAGGAACGCTGCAAAAGAGAGAGTCCCCGGTTGTGAATACTCTAGGTCAGTGGTTCAAAACGTAATTAGGGACACAATTGCTTTTTATTTATTCAGCTGCAGTGGAGCAATGGAGACAAGTTTTTCCTACTGTCTGGGGTAGGCAATTTGTGGTAATATCACAAATTTCATGGCCTGCTTTTTAGTATGCTTATTAGGGGCCACCCCACATTTTCTTCAAAACATTGCTTTGCACAGGTGACTACCGTAGAGTTATCAAAATTTTCAAAAGTAGGGAGTCCGTGGCTTGGCTTTTGAGAAATAGGGGGTCCTTAGTAATCAGCTAATTGGGAACCACTGCTCTAGGTTGCAAAAGAGAAGCAATGACTACCCTAGAAAATGCTGGCAATCCAAAGTGTGACCTGTGCTATGCCATGATTCTCAACTAATTGTCCTAATTCAGGGGTCGGTAAGGTTTGCCTTGCCTGGGCCAGTTCACTCCAGCAGAGATCCCTCCATGGGCCAGATTGCGTTTTCCGGCGTCTGTGATTGCACAGACGCAATTTCTGGTGCCGCAGAAGCGAGTCCCCGCGCCACGCTGTGCCACGGGTGGCTCGGTTTGGGACCGGTTAAATGACCCCTGTGGGCTGCTTGTGGCCCATGGGCCTTAGGTTGCCTACCCCTGTCTTAATTCATGGTCCTTAGTAAGCTTAACACTCTGGTGCTGATTCTGTGCTGCTTCCTTAGTTTCAGTTTTGATAACTCCAAGTAAGATTGACTCATTGGATGACCTTACAGCTATGGTCTGTAGGAGGCTGTAGAAGGGGACATTTGTAAGCCTTCTATTCTGCCCAAAGCCACTTCAGTGGCACAATTTATTTATGCAGGTGCTCTAACCAAGTTCTGGCATTCATATAGTGTCTATGTCTATGGTAATTCTGCAGTTTTACAGGTGCAATCTTGCTTTGAAGTTCCTTTGCTTCAATATGGCTACTTCAGTGTTATTTACAGTGTATCCTGGAGAGTTAAAATGTTCCCCTCTGCCTTTTTTAAGGTTGCCATTTCTGATGTCAGAATTGTGTCCATTCATTCTTTTGTGTAAATCCCAGCTTGTCCTATATAGAATACAGAAGTGCATTACTGGCAGATGATGGCACATATAATATTAGAAGATGAATGAACCCCTATGTTGCAAATGAACACCCAATGATGTGGGTGACATTTGATGGTCCTGCAACAGTGTTGCTAGAGTAGATATGTGAAGAAAGGTAGCATCCAGATCTGCCACAAGGCTTTACCTGATGTGCCTAATTTTCAACAACAGAATTATGATTGTGCAATTGGTACAGAAAGCATGCAGGTCTGAGTTGTGAGTCCATATATTCATATTTAGTTATTATCAGGTAGATTTCGCATGCATACCTTTGAAAGTGCAACTTGTTTGTGGCAGTGTACTGATCAGAGTAAAACCTAGTGATTCACTGGAGCCTTGGATCAATTATCGGACAGTCCTATACGTAGCAGTGTGGTTTGTGAACTAACAGAATCTCTTGATCTGACCATCTGCATGTGAACTACAGCACTTCATAAGGAAAGGAAACTGAGTGGACATCTAGCTGGTGGGATGTTTGAAACAAGGGCTCAACTTGGGGGCTTCTGAGCTTGTTAGGTTGTGACCCCTATTGATCCAGGAATGGGGTTATAGTCATGTCTGTACTCACTGCTTGTTCACAATTATTATTTTTCTACCTGTAAATGCACAGGGGCCATGTAAGGCTGACTCTTAACATCCCACTGCTCTGAGCGCACACAAAACAATACTTTCCAAATGAGAATGTCTGTCATCTCTGTTTGAACTTGAATGTTAAAAGGTACTTTATTAAAAGTGGTTTATCAGACTCAACATCCACCATACCTAAAAATCTGGGAGTTAGATTAAATCGTACTTTATCCTATTGATGAGGCACTGGACTGAAACATTCTGTACAGTTATAAACTTTAATCATCTTCTAAGAATTGTCTGGACGCATTGTTGTGTGATTTCAATTATTGCCAGGGCTAAGTGAATGTCTTTCAGGTTCTGGAGCTTGCTTTTGAAGTGCATTCCTCTGCCCACATCTCCCGCAACTCCTATTTGAAGGTTTCATTAGGGGGGCTAATAAAGTCAGCCTGGCAAAGGCAGAGGGAAATGCTACCACACAGTCCATTAGATCTTCAAACATTTCCTGAGATAAGCTGATTTGATGGTGCCTTAGGTTTTCTGGAGAATGCCCATCCCTGGCATGTAGCGAGCTTCAGAGAAGAATCCAGTAACTGTCATTAATAGAGCAAGTAGAACATTTATTTTCTACAGTCTTTATCTCATGCTTGTAAATTAATGTACATTGAAATAGTTTGGTGTTCCTTCAGGTCTTAAATGTTAATGTGCTTTTAAAAAAACAAAAAACCCTAAAGCAATATAATCTGGATGTTCTTTTTTTTTAAAAAAAAAAGTGGAAGTGTTATTGAAAAGGAGCTCTGTAATCAATGAATTCAAAAGACACTATAGGCATACCTTTCTCTCTTGTAGAAGTTTGTGTGTGTGTGTCCCCCCCCCCCCAATCACAGAACATGTGTACTGTTTTGATCTGTGGGTGAAATGTGACAGAGCTTGAATCTATGAAGGACTGCTTTAGGTAACCAATGATGGAGGACTCTCCATGTGGTGGCCTGAAAGTGTGAAATGATTCACCATGCAGATCTATGCCGCCACAACTGTAATTCACAACTGTGTCCATGTGGTGGCTGTTTGCCTTGCTGACTCTTAGTCATACTTAGTCATTCTGGAATGAACTGCAACTGGATGTGCTGGGGCCTGCCTCTTCATCCCTGAGCTCAGGCCAAGCACAAACTCTTGAGGATTAGGTCATAAGAACATAAGAAAAGGCTGATGGATTAGGCAAATGGTCCATCCAGTCCAACATCCTGTTCTCACAGTCATCAATCAGATGCTCATGGGAAACCTGCAACCAGGACATGCGGGCAAAGCAAACTGGTTACTGCTAAGACCGGGGAGCAGGTTGGGAAGGCAGAAGATCAAGCAGGTTCACACTTAGTTTTGAAAGATTCATAATTTGTTGTTGTTCTTAAAATTCATACATGGGGGCTGCTCATTTGATTTGAGGGTGTTTAACCCTTCCCTGCCCCATAATTTACTTGATTGAGATTGTCCCATCCCTGAGCTGCCATTTACTCCATGGGGGGAAATACAGAAGTGAACTAGACATCTGCATTTCTCTCTTACCCCATCCCACCCCCAAACTTTGATTTAGAAAATTGTGCTGGAGAGGAAAGTCCCTGCACCACTTCCCTAGTTAAAGTACCGGATCCTCTCCCCCAGTGGATGCATTTTGTAAACAAACAAACAACATACTTCAGAACATCAGACATGAGTCACCTGAAAGTGTGTGTTCTTTGGCGCTGATTGAAATGGCTGTTCCACTTCAGACTGCAGGTTGGCCAATGTCAGAAACAGGCTTCTGAAAGGGTCTTAGCTCAGCCACAGCACATCTAATTTGCATGCGGGGAAATGACCTCTTTATCAAATACTGGAGAGCCACAGCCAATCACTGGGTACTGATCTAGATGGACAAAAGATCTGATTCAGAATAGAGCAGCTTTGTATGTTCTGTGTGCTGTTATATAAGACTTTGTTCGGATCCAGTATGGTCATTCTTAGGAGATCTCAGGAGTGATTGCTCCTCCATACAGAATATTTCTTTCACATAGAAAATAAGTTTTTTGGGGACAAGGCTTTGGTCAGCATATGAGATCAGGCAATGAGGCAATAAGCAAGATGAAGGATATATTGTAAAAGAGTGAATATAATAAAACTCATTTGGTGTGCGTGAGTCAGCTGTCTGTCAGTCAGCCAAGGGAATACGGGGTTGCTAATCTTGATTCTGGAGCCATGTAATACTATTGTACCTTTAAAATATGCCTAGAGAGAGACTTCCACCAGCTGTGGCATCAGTTGCTACTGCAGCAAATGTTAAGGAGGCACAGAGGGCCTAGAAACTTTGCAGTTGTTTAGGGTTTGTGTAAAGATTTTGGACTCATTCTTTGGCTTCTATTCCATCTAAATATGGCAAACATGAAAGTATAAGCTAGGAAATTATAGCATAAACTCAGAGCATTCACACCCTGCCTTTTTTTACCAGTAAGAGGCAGCTATCTGCCTCCCCCACTAGAGAAAGTTCATTAAGTTAATTGGGTCAACATGACATCCCTAGACAGAGTAGCAAACCCATCGTATTAAGAATCAATGTGTCTGTTAAAGAGCTGGAGGCAATGATGGGTTGTATCAACTAGACCATGAAATATGGCTCACCGTCTTCTAATCTCAAATTCCAGTTATCTTGTTAGAAACCTTTAAGTTCTTTCTAACTTGAGTCTTTTAGCTTAGCATACTTTCAGGCACTAACTAAATGATAAGTTCAGAGGACAATGTGCTACAGAAGAAAGACAGATATTAGGAATGATCATAAAAAGATCTTCTACATAATATGTAAAAAATATACCATGTTCCAAAATTATGTTAATCAGTACTACATTATTGGTGCTTCTCCACTGGTATGTACAGCAGAATTCTGAACAGTGCTCAACATTAAATATATATATAGAAAAATTAGAAACTCACACAGGATCTGCAGGATTCTGAATAGTTATTATTGTGTTTCAAAAGATATAATAAAATTATTTGGAGAGAGACTGTTGCAGATGTTGCTTATACCCAATTATAGGGCATCTCCCTCATTCAGCAAAGGTCTCTGAGCCCCCAGAGAGGCTGTATTGATGGTTATTAGGAGAGGAGGGGGAGGTAAGTCATCTTCTACCAGCTCCTAGCTATGCACTTTTCTCTAGATCTAACCCACTGTATTTTTATTATCAATATTTATTAATTAATTTGTTTAACAAAATTTGTACACTGCTTGATTGTAAAAAACAAAGAAAGAAAGAAACAAAACCCTCAGAGGTTACAGCCCTCCCCTTCCCTGTGTTGTTGTAAGCTGCCCTGGTAATGTTGATTGATACTAAAGGCCTGGTTATAGATTTCAGAAAATGATAAGTATTGCTTGGAAGCACATGTAGAGTTAACATTTTACTCTTATTAAACAGTGCAAAATAGGTGGTGGAACTTAACATAGTTTGCAAATGTTAGCACATCACACCTCAAGCAAGATGCCACTACAAAAGTATTCATATTTTAAAGATGTGTGAAATCCCATGCTTAAAAATTTCTGCAGAAAGAGCATGGGGACCATAGGAACCAACTCCTAGGGGCCGAGGGCCCTTCAGGGGCCCCAATAAAATATTTGAGGGGGTCAGCCTCCCCCCAAGTTGATGGGCATTGGCATTCAAATGGTTTTTGTGTGCTGCATCATGGGATTGATTATGTGGGGTGGAGCTTACTTGTCTCCCCCATTTTTTTTCAAGTTGTCACCCTTGATGGGTAGAATGGCCGATCTGTTTATATTCTAGAAAAGGTGTACATTTTCAGGGGAAGACTTTGGTCTTTCAAATTTCAGTGGGTCCCTATGTAAGGTCAACATTTAGTACACACACCCCAGCCTCTCGCCTTCCATTCTGCTCAATTCACTACGTCATAGTTGTGACGCCCTGCAGTGCCCCTAGTTTTGGTGTCCAGTGCAGCAGAACTGGTTGCACTGTCCTAAATCCACCTCTGACATTTGGAGGGGGAGTAATCTGAAAACTGTTCACAGAGCACTTCAACTGCAGTCCTGTGGTCCACGATAGGGCATCCCAAGGAACATCCGACAGATTGGATTCCCTCTCCAGCATCAAGGACAGAACTCCAGTACTGTCAAGGAAAGTTGAGTGTTGGTTCCATCATCCACCCCTCTCTGCTGATCCTGAATCCTGATTCCCTGTCCCAGCCAACACTGGGACTCTAACATCAGTTGGGCCACAAAGATGGCTTATCAGGGGCATGCTAGCAGAGGACCAAGAACCTGCTTGGATCCACAGTCATCCCAGTACCTTGATCAACTCCCACATTGGGAAGAAATTTAGACACACTCAGGAATGTCCAGATTTCTCCTTCTCATTGCCTCTAGTGGAATGTATACCGATACATTTTTAAAAAGAATAACCCAGAAGTTGATGGAGGACCATAGAGAGTTCCTCTGCCCTCACTGCTGCCCTGTCAATTTTAGCCCTGCAGGGTGTAGGGTGAGATGCTTAAATCACATTTAGATTTTGCCCACCCACCTTTGGAATGCAGCCTTGGTGCCTAAGTAGAGAAAAAAAGCACACATGCTCTCCTTTCCAAAGTCCCTTTGCACCTTAAAACATCTCTGTCCATCTCTGTGCCTTCAAAAAGTATCATGTAAGGCAGTTCTCAGCTGCGTAAGTTCTGCATCAAATTATTTTACAGTGTGATATATAAAATCCAGGATCTTACTGAAGTCTGGTGAGTGCTTCTGAGCTGCAGAATGAAGAAACACCAGCACTAATGAACACATTTATATGGGTACTTTGAGAGAGAGAGAGATTTTCTCAAGAGGATTGAGCTTTGCCCTATACATCCCAATAAACTTCATGTGAGAGGAGACTGAATTAGGAGTCATTCACCTGGAAGAGGCAAGTGTGTGTGCATGTGTGGAGGAGGGGGGGAGGATCAGCTTCCAGAAACAGAATTAGAGGAGCACAGAGTATGTGTCTGCTTCTTCTTAGATGTGGTGCTGCAAGAGTGTGTCATAGAGATTGTGGCCCACGATAGGAAACAATGAGCATTTTATGTGGGTAAATGGTGTCGAGGGGTAGCCAATATGGTTCCCTCCCAATGTTGGACTACAACTTTTACCATCCCATACTGTTGTCTGTGCTGCCTAGGGCTGATGAGAGTTGCCGTTCAATAGCGTCTGAAGGGCTACCCCCAAGAAATGGATATCTCTGAGCTACAAGATATTGTTTGTGTTAATTCACCATAGTTCTAAATCAAGCAAATGGTGGGTTTGGGGATATTTGGGGTCTATCATCAGGAGTGGGTGGAATAGAAGATAATGTTCAGGAAGAGGCGGGAGCCTATTTTTAATGGTTAAGACTCAATCACATTTCTTAAAACTTTACGATTTTAGTCACTGCAGTTAAACTTTATTCCACCCCAAGATGATCTCAAACTTATCTGTGAATAATTGGGTGCATCACATTCTCTTTTGTTATCAGTGAATACAAGTTACATTCTTCCAATTGAGGCTGGGCAAATTGCCAAGGAAGGCTATTTTCATTAACACATCGATAAACCAAGCAGTGCACACCAATTGGCCCACTGCAAATTGGTGATTAACCTAACAGTTAGATGGGCTTTTGTGAGTGCAGCCGTATTAATCAAGCATCAGTTGGGTTAATCAAGATACCAAAAGTAATTTGTAGGAATAAATATTTTATTGCCATTAATAAAGCAAAAGGGAATATCTTAATGAATTTCCTTCTAATAACATTCAAGCTGTGGACTCCCCCACCCCACCCCCTTTAATATCTACATTTGCAGGATTTAACATTTGCCATTGGGTAGGGAAGTCATTCAGTGTGCACAACTTGCTCAAATATCAGTCACCCATCTAATTACTGGTGTGTCTGATTTCTTCAACTAAGTATTAGTGGACATAAACTCTGTTTATAAGGAAAGTGTTCAGGGTTTCTCTCTCTCTCCATTTCTGGTAAGTTGGGAATTGGAGTCCATGGTGGAAGTAGGGAAAGGACAGCACTTAAATGGCCAATTCAGAAGATGAAATCTAAGTATAGAACTTTTGCAAGGTCGATGTTCCATGTCACGTCAATAACATCTGCAACTGACAGCTACAACTACAAATGTTGAATCACTTTTGTTTAGGAATTTTTGTAGGCCAAGATCAACATGCAAAGAGAAAACACAGTTCAATGATCCCTTTATCAAACAGGTCTAAGTAATTATTTAGTAGCATAAAGCATACCAAACCTTCATGTCCCCTGCCCAGAGTATATGAAATTACTCAGGGCACTAAGTGCTTAATGCTTTCTTGAACTGACTCATTGTCCTTCAAGCTGAGAACAGTATTATTTTAGGGAAAATATATTTGTTCGGACAAAT
Organism: Podarcis tiliguerta; assembly: GCF_965153285.1. Classification (NCBI taxonomy): domain Eukaryota; kingdom Metazoa; phylum Chordata; class Lepidosauria; order Squamata; family Lacertidae; genus Podarcis; species Podarcis tiliguerta. The sequence goes on along the minus strand of NC_139540.1, from coordinate 35,137,846 downwards.
CTTGGCATTGCTATGTAGAAAGAGATTTGTATAATATGTTTGAATCCTCAGATTGTCTGTTATATTTGCCTGCATATGATTTTATCCTGTGTAGTGCCCTGAAATCTGTGAGTATAGAGCAGTATACAATTTTTGCTACTACTACTACTACTGTTTTTCTTTTACTTTTTGTTATAGGTTGTAGTTTTGTTCTTGTTTAAATGATTTATTGTTTGTTTGCTTTTTAGACCGTACACTACATAGAGATTTTTGAAATATTATAAATAAAAACAAGTCAAACTCTTGAGTAGATCCATTGAGGTCAATGAATTTAAATTCACACTTAAGTCCATTGGTTTCAGTGGGCCCTCCCTGAATATGACTTAGGCTACAATCCCCACCCTTACATGCCTAGGTATAAGCCCCACTGAATTCAGTAGGACTTCCTTCTGATTAGAAATTGTTAGGATTTCGCTATTAGTCTCCTACAACCCAAGATTAGCACTCCGTGAGAACACTCTGAGAGCTGTTCTGCCTTTGGATTTTTTTATCACATATCTGGGGCACTCTCTTCTAACAAGTATTGTTTGCCCAGAGACAAGGCTTCTTTTCTTGGCTGCAGCTAAGGAAACATTTTGTCATTGTTGGAAGACAAACAACTAGATTCCCTAAGCTCTTGTCCTGAAGCACATATGACAGTGGTATAAGGTTAAGTGAGTTTTTAGAATACCGCCTTATTCAAAATATTGTCACAATGTGTCTGGTTCATCCCTTAGGATTCTGAAAGTATTTGAGATAGTTTCCAAAATCCATCAGTAAGAATTTTCCGGAGCTTATGAATCACATCAGAACATGGCATTTGCAACTAAGTTAAATGCCTGAAACAATGAGTGTTTGAAATCTGTTATATAATACCTGCATGTAGCAGACAGTTTTGAAACAATGCTAAACACTTATTGAGGTCAAGTACCTCTCAAGTTGGTTTTGCTTTCCATTCCTTTCTGAAGATACTGGCTGCAGATGTTTGAATCCACCCACCCACCGCAGCCATGAGGACTAGAAAAAGAAAAGTTATAGTTCACAGAAAGTTTTGCCCTAGATTCCAAATCAAACACCAGTCAAAAACAGTGCTGGCAAACTTGAGAATTCACTGTGCCTGCATCCCATGAAAACAAATGAGGCTTAATCACCAATGCTCTTAAATGCCACTAATTTCAATGGGCTTTTAGTGTGTGCGGCATTCTCAGGCCAAAACATTTATTTTTAAAAACTGGTGTTGTTCTTGAAAGTGCCTGCATGTTTGAATTCGGGACTGTTCTAGCAATGCATTTTTTAAAAGTAAATAATAATAATAAATTAAGAAAATGAAAGTAAATGATATTGTACTGCAGCCTTAGCACTGCTGCATAAGTTACAACTAATGGGTTTTCTCCTTTTGTTTTCCCACAGTTGATTGGCTTTGTTTATGCCTGTTACGTGATCAGCATTTTCATGGAGGAAGAGGACAGCTGTAAGTACTGAATACACACCTACCCATCACTGGAGCCACAATGCTGGGGTGAGATTTAGTATTACGCTACAGCCAACTGCTCAGAACTGGTGGCTTAAATTTGCAAAAGGCATCCTTTCATTGATCACCGGTAGCTTTGTCCTAAATCAGTCCTTTTTCTGCAGGAAGTGTGCATGTGCTTTGCAAAGGCTTACACAACCAACGTTTTCCTGAAATGTGCCTACAGTTTCATTGATACTTGGCATGCCAACTTGGTTAACGGTGTTTATCAGTGATATTGGGAAAGCTATGTTTTCCATTGCAGTGGCAATTTCTTGTAATGCAATATGATTCTGGCGTGTGCGGGATCCAGAGAGCACCCCACACATTGAAAGAATATGTGAGGGGCTTTCATGCACCAGCTCCACCCCACCACTATGTGGCCGCAGCCCCACTGCCTACACATTCAGCCAGCATCCGGTGCATAGAAGCTCTTGACTCTTGGTGATTGCACAGATGTCAGGATATGTGGCTGCACTGTGCATTGCAGGGGGCAGGCAAGAACTAGCCAATGTGACCCTGCAATTACCATTATGTGTCCTTTCTACGTGTTTATATGGATGTCTGAATCCCCACCTCCCAGCCATCCACTTATCCCCCTCTATCTTCCTTCCCACTTTGACCTGCAGTTTTTGAGGCACATTTTTCTCGTTCCTGAAAAGTTGGAGCGTATGACAGATGATTCCACAGTGAGCATAATATGAAGGAATGGAAAACAATTCTAGCATCCCTAAAGATCCAATTTCCTCATGACTGTACCAATTCTTTGAAATGAATGCTCTGACATCCTTACCACGTTTATCACTGTTCTGACTGTCTTCTGGGTCAGCATGATCCTTGGGAATGGATGATTTTTGGCTCGTAGTCTGTCTTTTGTCTCTGTGCTGCATAAGGATCTATAACAGCTGGATTTTACTCTAAATATAAGAGATACACAGCTTTGGAAACCATCAAAATTGTATAGTTTTACAACTTAATTCCAGCATTGTCAGCCAAGACCCCATTTTCGCTAAATGTTGAAAACACAATTATAGCACTTGAAACAGTCATGACTTGCCCCAAAGGATCCTGAGGATTGTGGTTTGTAAAGGGTGCCCTGGCAGAGCTCCAGTTTCCAGAGATCCCAGGGAAGAGGGGTTGATTTTTATTTGTTGTTGTTGTTTAGTCATTTAGTCATGTCCGACTCTTCATGACCCCATGGACCAGAGCACACCAGGCACTCCTGCCTTACACTGCCGCCCACAGTTTGTTCAAACTCATGTTGGTAGCTTTGAGAACACTGTCCGACCATCTTGTCCTCTGTCGTCCCCTTCTCCTTGTGCCCTCAATCTTTCCCAACATCAGGGTCTTTTCCAGGGAGTTTTCTCTTCTCATGAGGCGGCCAAAGTATTGGAGCCTCAGCTTCACGATCTGTCCTTCCAGTGAGCACTCAGGGCTGATTTCCTTCAGAATGGATAGGTTTGATCTTCTTGCAGTCCATGGGACTCTCAAGAGTCTCCTCCAGCACCATAATTCCACTCTGCAAATGGTAGCTCTGTGAGGGGAATGAGGGTCTCCTACCATCTCTCAGTACCCTTAACAAACTACATCTGCCATGATTCTTCGGGGGAAGCCATGATGTGTGATGATACTTTAAATGTCTAGTGAAGAAGGGGCCCCATGGGCACTGGCCTTTAAGACTTTCCTTAATGAAATATCCTTGCCTTATTCAGTTCACGGAAGTTATTGGTCTGAAACCTGGCAGGAAGGCTTAAAAATTAATAACAGCCACCTCTTTCATTGCTGTGCAGGGCTTAAAGGGATATGGCTGAGGATCAGCCAATGAATGCATTCCAAAGGGCAATAAAAGAATGTTGTTTAAAGTGATTGCTCTTCTAGTTTTTGTCTCATATGGGGACACCTTTCATTATTTATTTCAAATGGCTTGTAATTCAGTGGTCACAACATATGTATGCAGTCCCAGGTTCATTTCCCATGAATGAATCCCAAGTAGTAAGTAACACTCAGAAAAATGGCTCTCTGAAATATTGTAGAACTGTGTACACATCCATTTTCCTCAATGGAGCAATAGTAGGCTCCTCGTTTCACTTGGCAAAATAACACTGGACAAAAATATTAATTCCTTGCCTCTCAGCACTATGGTTCTGAGCTGAAGTACTGTATGTCTTTCCTACAGCTGTTGCTTGCTTAAATGTATAGATCTCTTGGCTCTCCAGTGTTTTGTGTAGTTTGTCTCCCTGCACATACTTTGAAAAAGCAGCCATCGGAGAAGAGGTAGATCCTGGGCAGGACCATGACTCAGGGGTATGGAGCTTAATCCTTTCTCCACACTATTTTCCCTGCTGGAAATTGCTCCCCTTTCCTGTCCAAGCTCCTCTTTGTTAAATGTGCTAATGCCCAATGTGAGAGGGCTAAGGGTTTGTCAAGCATTCTGTTTGCCAGACACACTATTTGATGACATGCCATGGCTTGAGTGGTTTCTTAGTAGTCGCGCCAACAAGCTCCATGGAGTAACTGGGGTGGTGTGCTACCAGGGGTGGCACATGTAGGTTGAGGGGAAGGTGGAGTAAAACTTTGGAGAGCATATATTTCCTCTCACTTCCCACTATCCTCAGAAATATATGTGTGCACATGTTCATGAGAAAGAGAAAGGGATAATGTGTTTGGTTAGAAAAGAGAAGAAATGCAGATTCTTGCCCTTTTAGTGACTCTTCCATCAGATCCAGTTCCCATAGGATCTGATATTTGGCTCATATATTTGGAAGGATGCATCAGTCCAGTATAAAGATTATTGTAGCTCAAACGGATTATAATGGGTGGGGGACATGTTAAATAAGCATTTCAGCAACACACTTGTATTCTCCCACTAACAACAAAGTCTGTTTATATTAATTACTTCCTTTAATTTGTCAGCCTTTCATTTGTATCTGTATTAATCTTAACCTGTGCTATATATAGAATTAAAATTACACTCAGAGCAGACAGAAAACAAACTCAGAAACTTATTATCTTGCCAAATGGTAGGCTGAGAGCAGTCTGGAATGGAATGGGAGAATGGAATATGATTAGCTTTACATATACATGTCATAGGCAACTGGAGAAAAAAGTTTACATGTTCTTTACTTGGGGCCACTGATACATTTTAATGTCCCATTGTTTCAATAAAAGTTAACTGCATTTTCATATGTGCATCCTGAGGTACATATGGCGTTGTTGTTGCGTTTGAGTTCAAAGGCATGGACAAAATAATCTGCAAACATAATTGGCTCCTCAATGTAAAGGTACCTTTTAAGCCCCTAAAAGCAGTTGAAATCAAAAAGATTCTTCTAATGTCCAGGAATAGAAGTCACAGTTCCTAAATTCGTTACACAGTGTAATTTATATCAAGCTATTATTTAAAGTTAATATATTCTAGGAGCCCCCATATCATTTTTTGCCAATTCTCGAAGGAGAATGTTGCATAATAGCAGAATCTTCTGACACCCATAGAGAAATAGCCAGCTGTTATAGTATTAATTAACACATAATACATTATTGCCCTTCCTCTCAAGCTGTAATATTTGACTGCACTAAATGAAATATAATGCAGAATTTACACATGAATACCAGCCATCTGTTGTTAACATTCTAAATAAAGTGAGGTTTGTTTTTAGTTGTTCCATTCAATATTTATACAGCTAGGTATTATGCACCCTTCCTCTCAATAACTTTTAATTAAAAAAAGCATTTTCATGAATATATTCACATTAACAAGAACAAGTTGGATCCAGACTAAGTTAGGCACACTTTAGCCCCAGTGAAAGCAACAGGACTTAAGTTTATGATGATTAACTTATCTTGTTGATTTCAGTGAGACTAACCTAATCTAGATCAAACCTGTTGTTTTCATTAACAGCGTTGCTAGACTTGGTTGGATTTTGAAGTAAACAGCATAGTAGTATTTTGAAAAGAGCTTCTACACTAACAGACATTGGGCACTTCCACGCCAGCTGTAACCTTCATATTCCGTGTCTGAGATACTACTTTTTAAGTCCATATTCCTAGGGAGCAGAACATGTCCCAATTTTCCCACTCACCTCATATTATGTGGGTGTTCCATAAACTGGACAAATCTGATAGGTACAGTGGAAGGCAGGTATGGTCACAAATAACTGGCTTTTGTGAACCTGATTCAAAACAAAACTAAAAGTAGTGCTTTTCTGACATGTGCGACATTTCTTGTGGGGGCCTGGAGGGCATTACAATATTTCCTTCCACTTATTTTCGGGGAGCAGCCATAGTAAGTTGCCTTAAACAATATATGAATTAGCTTCAAAACTTAAGTTTAGTATATATTTCAGTTGACTGACTTATTCATAAGAGCAAAAGGTTTCTGGTGAACAATATCTAGAAAACTATGCAGCGCGTACAGTTGAAAAATGTTTATTCACATCAGTGTGTGTTCATGACTACATAGTTCTCAAGACACTGCTCAAGAGTGCATCTCAGGTTGCAATTCCCATTCAGTTGGGGATAATTGATTAGTGCCCTAATGTAAGGATGATTTATATTCAGCTTAATCCAGACCTTGCCTTGGCAACGCTCCTTTCAAGCCAGCAAAAGGAGACATTTGGTCCAGCAGAGAGATCCCACTGATGGGGAGAGTTGACTTTGCTGATTTCCTCTCAGTCCTCATTGTCACCTCACACACTATTCAAGAGGGTCCCTGTCCCTCCAGAACAATGGGAAAGTGTCACGGGAGGTTGCAGGGGGAAGTGAATTGACCCTGGTCACTTCTGTTGCCACCTTAGACTGCAGGAATATCACCTGAATGGAACTCTGCAGAGGGAATATTTTGACTTAGAAGCCATCTTTTCCTGAGCTTCCTAGCTGCACAGCAAAGGGGGTGATTTTCATTCCAATTACAGCTGGATAGGAAAGGATAAACCAACATGTGTGCTGCTCTATGGATAATAATCACACCCCCAATTAATTAAATAAAATCAGGAGATGGAGCTGCATGCTGCGCCTTAAGCATAACATACTGTTTCGCCAAATAATATTGTGGCGCCTTTAAGGTTAACAAGTTGTCACAAACCCCTCTGCTGCTTTTTGCTTCAACCGACTTAGCTGTGCATCTGTAAAATTCCAATACATAAAAACGATCTAATTGGCCAGAGTCAAGTAGTTTCCCACCATCTTGGAGAAAGAAAGGGAAGGGGCAGGAGCAAGGATGAAGACAAAATTAAAATATAGGCATCACTTCAAAATGATGCTCAGGGGGGATTAGTTTATTAAAGGATGCAGTAAGTCCATTGTGTTCTAGTATATATCATTTTCTTCTATGTCACTTAGGGTTGGATAGATTGTATTGTTTAATAAATTTCTTCATGTCAAGCATCATTTTGAGGCTTTGCCTCTTTTTTTCCCACCACACAAGAGTCGTTCCTTAGCAGCAGCATTGCTTTTATTACAGCATCCTTGGTGGAGAGGTAATTACATATTATGAGGCTGTGTGTGGAGTAGAATAGATGATAGAGTAAATTAATCAGGCCCTACACCTGACGTGCCCTGACCATAAATTAACTTAATTATATACCAGTGAATGATCTTGGGATTCAGTTTAGATAAATTTCCTCCCTGATATTTTATATGTCTGTTTTGTTTTGTTAAGAGTGAATTAGTTTGCCATTCTCAGCATATTAGCATGCAGTACTTGGCTTTTCTCTTGGGCCTTTTGCTGTTTAGGACACAGAACTGCGACAGAGAATATCAGCTTTTATTTGAGCCCTGAGGGAGGGAATGAAAGAAGGTACCTGAATATTTGTCTGGGGTGGCAATAGTGGGCTGCTGATTCATGCAGAATTGGGCTGACAACTTGTCATGATTATATCTGAGCATCTTTTATATAGATATCTAGATGTGGACATGGAAAGATAGAGATAGAGAAGCAGCTGGTTATTTGAACTTACTGCACAGCCACCCAGGACGATTCTTCGTCAGATTTGATAGCTTGATGTGGTGTCTTTGGGGCCTAAGGACTTTTAAAGGCAACAGGCCCTTGTGCTGTCTCAAATCTCAGCCTAAATGCCACTGGAAGTGAGAAAAGGCACTATTATATTCCACTGAGAACACAATACAGTACAGTTCTTGCTGGGAAAGTGTGTGCGTGTTTCAAAAAAAAGGGGGAGGGTGAGCGAAATTTAAAAGACTTTTAAACATTCTTTTTTAAAAAAATTCGATGCATGGAAACACTCAGTGGGTGCATTTTCTGAAAAGCCTGTGAATTTAGAACAGCAAACAGTTTCTTCAGAAAGGATAGCTATCTGTTGGACAAACACAAAAAAGTAATTTTCTTTTAATCATTAGACTGTTTCTGCCTTCAACTAGTTCAGTTTTCAGTATAGTGCTATCCTATTCTATACCTCAGATAATCCAACCCACAGCAACTATGACGATTCAGTTCGGTGTTCATGCATGCATGGTACCTTATCACAGGCTAAGTTTATCCAAAGAAGTAGTAGTTGCTCTATTAGCATGGTTGTTATCCTATATTCTCACCATGAACAAATCCTATCAAATTCATTTGGGCCTACCTTTGAGTAGACAACTCTTTGTTGTTTCATGAGGATGAGGATGATCTGTGGTTAGTCTGGGAAAGACAATGAGACAGCTTGGCTCCCAGCTGGCGGAATGAAGCCCAGGTGGACCTTTGAGGAGTGGGGTTCAGAAAACAGAGGCACAGAGCAAGCAGGAAAGCTACTTCCTCTTTATAAGCTGCAGAGACCACCGAAGAGGCAAGTGATGAGGAGGATGACTTACAATACAGAGGACAACTGTGTTGGAGATGAAAGGGCAGCCAAAATACTGAAAGAGGGAGGTTCTGGGAGCTGATAATTGGTGTGTGCGAGGGATAGGCTGTCCTCTGTCGTTGACAATGTACTATGGTTTTAGGACTAAGAGCCAAAATTAAGAGCAGCCTGAAGCTCTGTCTTCTGTAAACAAGCGAGCTGAGAACATTTTGTTGCCTTATGAAGAACATGTTGTTTTGTTGAATGACTTGTGTCACATCTCTCTATTGTAAACCTGGCTAGCTAAACCCAGTTAATACAATACAGGCCACAGCAAATAAAACAGATACAAATAAAATAGCTTCATAGCGAACAGCTGCTTCAAAGCCAGGTGTCCCTCCCTCTTCCCACATTTAATAGTGGGGTCTGCCTGACACAGTCATCCTCCTCTAACTCTCCCAAGCCAGTTGACCCATTGCACTACTCATCTGTATCTGTAATACTCATCTATATTTTTTTCAGCAAATAAAAGGAGACCTTTAGCCCTAGCTATCAACCATACAGATATTTTCAAGAGGGCTAGGAAATAGCAGAAAACTGCAGGTTGTACCACCCACTCTTGTGGTCTTCTTTTCTCCTGCACAAAAAGTTGCTGGTTCAGAGCATTAGCTTGCTGATGGCACCAAGGGGGAAGAAGCAAAAGGCCAATCTTAGACTCGTTGCCAACTGCTGTTTATTCCTACATTGTTTTATTGCTTCCTTCTGGCACCAGCTCCTTCCAGCGTTACCTTCATTATTTAAGGTGACTTAGATATCGGCTATTATGATTCCTGCAGAGCTACAAAGCAGCTGCCCTTGGAAAATAAATCGTATTTTGCAGCCAGTAGCAGCTAAAACAACTAGTTTCTCCTGCAAAACTCCTCTCTTCAACTCTGCAAGACATTGCTTAATAGCTGGGCTCCACACAGGGCTCTTTTTGTAGTAAGAAGGTACAGGTCCCGCTAAACTATTTCTCAATGCATAGGCTGTTTGAACTTCTATAGACTATATAGAAGAGGAGATTGTGTCTTCGTCTGATTATATCCCCAGAATTTGTGACTTTCAAAGCTTTTTTTTATCATATTGAGGACCCGTATCAGCTTTCACCTATAGAGATCAACCTAGCACAAGATAGATAAAGTAGGTTTTACCATGCCATATTTGGAATAAATGATGCCATTTTCACTGGATAGTTTATTAAGATTTATGTTGTCTATACATTAACTCGTTAAATGTAAAAAACAAACAAAAACCTGTCTTTTTTTAAAGCTTGCTTTGATGGCTGTAACTCATAATAGTTGTACTTGATTTAGATATTCTCAGTGTCCTGTTCCGTAGTCCCTCCCTGCCCACATTGTTCCCACCAGCTGTGCCAACAATAATTTATGCAAACAATCACATTAGCAAGCCGATATGCTTCCCAGACAGAACAGTGTAAAGTAGGCAAAAAAGGGGGTGCCTCAACTGGCTAATTGTAAGGACACCCTCACCACAACATCTCTCAAAATGGAACTCACTTCTCTATATAAAAAAAGAACAATATCTGCATATCATGTTAAAGCTGAATGGGGAGAATGACAGAATATCTTGAATACTTCAGATATAGGTATGCAGACGAAGCCATTATTTAATTCTTATTTTACACTGTTTTCCATTTACTTTAATTTTAAGACAGTGTGTACACAATTGATTTCCACAAATTCATGTTGAACTACCGTATTTTTCACCCTATAGGACGCACCGTCCCATAAGGCGCACCTAGTTTTTTGGGGGGGAAATAAAGGGAAAAAATTATTTCCCCCCCCCAGGCGTGGGGTTGGGGAAGCTCGAGCTTCCCTCGACCCCAGCCCCCAAACAGGCAGCTCTCTGCAAGCCGTGGGAGCCCAGCGCTGGCTCCCGCTGCTTGCGGAGAGGTCCGCGAAGCCTGGACGCGCAGAGCTCAGCGCGCGCAGGCTTCAGCATGCAGGCAGCTCTCCGCAAGCAGCAGGAGCGCTCCCGCTGCTTGCGGAGAGGTCCGCGAAGCCTGGACGCGCAGAGCTCAGCGCGCGCAGGCTTCAGCATGCAGGCAGCTCTCCGCAAGCAGCCGGAGCGCTCCCGCTGCTTGCGGAGAGGTCCGCGAAGCCTGGACGCGCAGAGCTCAGTGCGCGCAGGCTTCAGCATGCAGGCATCTCTCCGCAAGCAGCAGGAGCGCTCCCGCTGCTTGCGGAGAGGTCCGCGAAGCCTGGACGCGCAGAGCTCAGCGCGCGCAGGCTTCAGCATGCAGGCAGCTCTCCGCAAGCAGCGGGAGCGCTCCCGCTGCTTGCGGAGAGGTCCGTGAAGCCTGGACGCGCTGAGCTCAGCGCGCACAGGCTTCAGCATGCAGGCAGCTCTCCGCAAGCAGCCGGAGTGCTCCCGCTGCTTGCGGAGAGGTCCGCGAAGCCTGCATTCGCCCCATAGGACGCACACACATTTCCCCTTCATTTTTGGAGGGGAAAAAGTGCGTCCTATAGGGCGAAAAATACGGTACACTGTATTTTCAGTTGATTTCCTAGGTGAACCTGTTGACACTTATTCTACCAACAACCCCACCCCCTGGAACATTTTGAGTTAAAGCCTGCAAAGTTTGTAAGTTAAGAGATTGGCCAAAAGAACCACATTAATCCTCCTAACTACACTGAAATTTTAATCTGCTGCTCAGATAGGTTTGGCATGAGATTACCAACATTATCTCCAACTCCCTCAAGGTGCAATAACTATTTAAAATGTGCCGGCAGAGTCACTTTACATTATGTGACTGCTATCCGATCTACCAATGAATGCTCCATAGGTTTTATGTAGCAGTGGTTTTTTCCCCCTGCTTTGTGTAAGAACTTCCCAAGACACACTGGCCCCAGGCATCAGCCATTTCAGTGATCAATCCTCGTTGGCTTGGTTCAGATGCAAGAGGCTGTGCAGTCCACATTGGTAGCTTCCATTGGCCGAAAAGCAGCATCCTTCTGTGGGTATGAGGGAAGGCATGAGTCTCATGGGCTGGGCAGAAGGTAGATCAAGATCTTTGGGTGATTTTCAGGGGCTTTGCTGTAGATTGACAAGAGTTTCTTACTCCTGGTTATTCCCAATAGCGACAGAAGCAAGATCTCCCTCTATCTGTAAGGGCTCATCTAGAGTTGTTTGCTCTGATTCAGCAATAATGAGCAGGTTAAAAGATGTTAAAAGAATGAATGACAGTAGCTTCAACATTTATTCTTTAGTATATCCAGTTTAAAGGGACACAGGTGGCGCTGTGGGTTAAACCACAGAGCCTAGGACTTGCCGATCAGAAGGTCTGCGGTTCGAATCTGGCTTGACAACCATATGTCAGGAGTGCTCTGATGGTGTTTCCTGCTTGGCAGGGGGTTGGACTCGATGACCCTTGTGGTCTCTTCCAACTCTATGATTCTATGAATCCCCACGGTGGGGTGAGCTCCCATTGCTCAGTCCCTGCTCCTGCCAACCTAGCAGTTCGAAAGCACACAGTGCAAGTAGATAAATAGGTACCGCTCTGGCAGGAAGGTAAACAGCGTTTCCGTGCGCTGCTCTGGTTCGCCAGAAGCGGCTTAGTCATGCTGGCCACATGACCTGGAAGCTGTACGCTGGCCCCCTCGGCCAATAAAGCGAGATGAACATCGCAACCCCAGAGTTGGCCACAACTGGACCTAATGGTCAGGGGTCCCTTTACCTTTTTATATCCAGTTTAAAACATGTTTAAAAATTATCTGAATCTCGACCTGAGACCCCAGTGCCAGGCTGGGTACAATAGAAGACCCTCCAAGTGTCCCTATTTTCCAAGGACAGTCCTAGATTTGCAGAAGCCATCCTGCTTTCTGATTTGATTCCAGAATTTCCCACTTTTTCTTAACGTGTCCCTATTTTCATCAGAAAAATGTTGGCGGGTATGGAGTTATGCAACCCCTGAGCCAAGGAGATAAGTAACTCCACAACCTTGAGAAGACATCTGAAGGCAGCCGTGTATAGGGAAGTTTTTTAACATTTAAAGTTTTATTATGTTTTAATATATGTTGGAAGCTATCTTTTCAAATAGGTGGGGAATTATTATTATTATTATTATTATTATTATTATTATTATTATATAGGACATCCTTATTTTCATTGGAGAAATGTTGGAGGGTATGGAGTAGTACTGGGGCTTGATGGACAAATAGCTTGACCTGGTTCTCATCACTGCTGGTTTTCTCTGGGGGGAGAGAATACGAAAACAAATTTTCCTAGGGACCTTGTGTGCCTATGCAGTCACAGACTGCAAATAGGCTCTAAAGAGTGAAGAATTTCAATGACCAAGGTGAATTTCCATTAAAAGCCAAGCTGCAGAAAACAATTTGGGTAGGCAGTGAACTGTGCCATCCCCTAGTTTCTCGATTCTGATCTGTCGGCGGTGTGGCAGGCTGCCCACTTGGATTCACAATAAGATAATTGGTATCAGTATCTGTTGCAAATGGGCCAGGAAAGCTGCTGCGTTCAGAGCTAATGGGCCTTTCACTATCCAAATTGTGAAAAACTCCACTCTCTTTCATGCTCAGAGCTGGAGGAAAAGAACGGCATTTTCTAACTTTCATTCAAACCTGAAAGCACTTGTGCGCCTTTAGATTTTATTTTATTTCTCGGCATTCTTGCTGCTGAGTTATTCATTTAGGTTTCTGCTGCATCCTATCCCAAAGCCTCAGAGCAGATAACAATCCATTAAGAACAAATAAACTATTCAGTTAAAAATGAATAAAGGTTATGCAACAGACAGGCTGAAACATGATGTTAAAAGGTGAATCCATTCCTGCACCCTCCCACAGAATATTATGTATTATTTATGTCCCTTAGGCAATTGGCATGCCAAAGCACAGCTTTTTCTGAATCACATTGACTGTTGCTGAATGCTGTGTTAAAACTGCCATGCACCATCTAACTCTGCATTCTCTGCAAGAGTTACCCACTGTGTACCTCCAGTAGGGATCAATGGGGCTGTCGCTGTTGGTTTCTCTCAGTTTCTCATTTTTGCCAACCAGAAGTTTGGTTTGCCCTATTTTTGCATCATTTCTATGGCTTGGCCAATATAGGCTGGAAGGCCAAATGGGGAGACCTGGTGGGCTGAATGTTCCCCACCCCTGTTCAAAAATATCAGCTAAAAATCTCCTGCTTTTCCAGTATAGTAATGCCCAGTGATTTTTTTCTGGAAAAATAGGTGCCAGTACTCACCCTGAAACTGTTACATTAAGGGCCAAACTTTTTAACAACAACAAAAAGAGGTGCCAGTACTGTGTACCCTTGAATACCCCCTGAAAAAAGCACTGGTGTTTACAAGTGATCAAAACATTTCACATGCCTTATCTACCTGTAATACTTACAGCTGTAGGGAAAGCTAATATTGGTATCTTGTATTTTAAAGATGGGGGTGGAGGGCTGGGGGCGAATGACTGTGCCGAAGCCTGCTTAGTGATGACATTCAGATTGGGGCTTTCTGATTCATAACTCAGACTCTTAGCCACCTATGTGCACATTTCTTCAGTGTTAACTAATTAAGTGGTCAGTCAACTAATTGATCAAACCAACCCATACAATTAACAAATCTTCTTTGACTGAGCAACAGCTTTACTTTTAATGACTCAAAATAAAAATTTTAACCAAAGAACTAAAAGTTTACAAAACAAAAGAACTAAAGTTTTACATCTGAAAGGGCACCCAAAGCAGCAATTTGAAGTTCTAATAAATCCTCTTTTTCTTGAACATTTTAATACACCCATTTAATTTGGGTGAAACAAACACTATGGTTGGTTATTTATACCCCATATTAACAGAAAAGCACTCTCAACGTTGTTATTTCATTTATTACATTTGTCTCTCACTTAACAGTGGAAACTGCTATGTGTCTTCTCAGAAATAAGTCCTGTTGAGTTCAGTGGGTCTTTTCCCGAGGCAAATGGGTATAGAATTGCTCCCTTAATTGTAAAAAACCCTGTCCTGCTTTCAGAAATTGATTAAAACACAGAACAGTACTCAAATACAATAACAGCATGGTTAACATCAACATAACCTAGTCTTAACACTTGAAATGTAAACACAATCTGAATTTGAAAAGCGTAAGTGGTAAAACGATCCTGCGGAGATTAGCCGGAATAAAATGTTTGCCATTGTTTGTTGACACACTGACAACATCACAGAGCTCATGGAATATAGAAAACAGCCTCCTTTCTCTCCTCCCCTCAGTAACTTGTATATTCTCATTTCAGGTCGAAATAAGTAATGAGCACTGATGGAGCTGTCCATTACTTTTAGCAACATTTTGCTGAGGAATCAACCTGTTCAAAGGGAGCACCAGCCTTGCAAGACCGTCTTACAGAAGGGACGCAACATGCATTTAACCTGGACTGTGGATTCCTCTGCCAACGTGGGACTGAATAGATCAGCCACAGACTCATTTTTCTTATCATTGTTGTTAGGTGGATTCCTGTTAGATTATCTTGAATTTTCTTTTAATTATTCACTTTTATGGACACTTGTAAATTGTAACTTTTTTCTTTTTAAATAATTTTTTAAAAACAGATATCTAATGTTTAAGGCATGAAATAATTGAATGTGTGTGAGGTGGGGGGAGTCCCCCCCCCGAATTCAGCCAGTATTTTTGGACTAATGCGACCATACTGTACCTGCATGTGCTAGTCGTTATTTCACACACAGAGACAGTCAGTCAGACAGACAGACAGACACACACACACACTTTCCTCAAAAAGCACCAGGTTGTGGAGCAGTAGCGGTGGGGAGCTACAACTGGGACACAACATTGCGCTCTGCACTTACAGTGGGACAGTTTGCCATGGGAAGCCACGGTTAATAGTTTGCCATGAACAAGGAGATCACTCCTGCTTTGCTCCACCCCCAGCACAAGCAAAAGCAACAAACCACAACCCTATACTTAGGCACTTCCAGACCACCTGTTTATTGACCATTCATCCTGACTTCTTTGCAGGGAGTGCTGACAACATTCGCTGTTTGATGAGCATTCTCTCTGATTTGCTTGCAGGGAGGTTAGATGATATTGACTCAAAGTATTATCCCACACTTTCCAGTGCGTTTCTCTGCCACTTTTCTTATCACAAAAAGTCCAATGGGGGGGGTGAATTTGTTACACAAGATGTACAGATAAGCTATAATTGCCCAACCTGAATTTGCTGGTTGAATCCATCTGAAAATAGTGGCCATGTGGAAGCCCAAAACAGGGGGGGGTGGTCAGTTTCTCTCTGAGTAGAAAGTGTTCTGAAGCCAATGTTTGTTCTTGGCTTCCTGTTAGTGGCTTGCTTCTTTGAAAGAAACCATGTTTGTATGTTAAGGATTGTGGTTTGTTGCTCCCACTTGCAAAGGGGCAATCTGCATGTTCATGGTAAGCCATGAGCCATAAGCTTACCATGACAGGCCAATGAGGACACTTCAAATCCCATGATCAACCTACTGTATATGTAGGAATTCTATGCTGCAGTTATTTACCATTGATTGTAATGATCACCATCGTTATCTAAATATCGTAAGAGCCCAGGTCTGTGTGTGCTTACTCAGATGGAAGCCCCACTGAGTTCAATGGTGCTTTCTCCCAAGTAAGTAAGTATGCATAAGCATTTATAACCTAATTTGCATATGGCTTCTTTGCCCAGGTTGCCCCCTTCCATACATGCATTAACTGTTGTTCTTGATGATCGGTAGAGAAATGAATGGAAACACTGTTTCATTCTCCAGAAATTCAGGGCAGATGACTGTAATTTGCACACATGGTCTTTTCATTTTTCTCCTAAGAAGGAGCCAAATATGAATTTATACTACACTGGGGTAAAGAGCCAAGGGGTTGCACCAACTACAGCCTTATGATCCTTTGAGGGTTCATGATGCCCTTAACTTAAAAGCTGACCAGAAGGCATTAATTATGAAAATATGTATAAAAATTTGTAAAGTTACCTGTAAATACCGTTAGAATATGAATATGCATCAATGTGGCATTTTGGGTTTTTTAATTTAGTTTCCAATGGTATAAAAAGTGACGCACACAAGTGATTCTTTTGTCTGTATATTTGGCACTATCTGAATTAGTTACTTGCCTCTGTTTCTCTTCTGTGTACTGTAGGAAAGTATTTAGCTCGTTTCCCATGGTGCATATTCCTGGGGACTCTTGCCAGCTGTCTACAAAATCAGTTCTTCACGGGGTGCAGAATTATATGTTTTCCCAGGGGCCCAATCACTGCTCTTTTAGTAGGGAACACGGAACTGTTCAGAACCTATTTGTGATGTTCATCCATTTCTCTCTTCATTTGTGTTTGCTTTATTTACAACAAATATGATTTCTGTAACCCACTCCATCTAGTGCTATAGCATTCAACGTCTGTTTTCTCTGTCTTCATGAATGCGGAGTAATTGGGTTATTGTTCAAGAAATACAGAGTGAGTTTGATTATATCCTTTCTCAATTGGTGGATATGACTAATATTTTGTAATCTTGCTGTTATGTATTAAAATATTTCAGGGTGGGTTGATGCTAATGGCAAGTAGGTCAAGAACCTTCCTATGCTGCAGATTAGGGCAGGTACCCATGAATGAGCAAGAGAAAGATTGCTGCAAATCCTTTAATGTGGTTGGAGATGGGAACATCATCTTTAGCTGCCATTGTACTCCCCACACTGAGTCAGGAGAATAGCTCTGGGAAACTGCTGCTCTGTTCTCTGGCAAATATGCTATGGGGTAGCACAGGGCACAACTGTATTTTATCCCCCAAAGTTATTTAACATCTACATGAAGCCATTAAGAGTAGTCATTTGAGTGATTTGGGGCAAGGTGCCATCATTATTCTGATGACACTCAGTTCTATTTCACTGTAATATCTGAATCAGAAGGGGCTATGCCGGCTCCTGAATGTGGGAAAATAAACTGAGCTTGAAGCCTGGCAAGACAGAGGCTCTGGGGCTGAGTGGTTCTCATGTCCAAGAAATTGGCTAATTGCCTACCCTACATGGGATTGCACTTCCTATGAAGGAGCAGGCACACAGCCTGGGGTGCTGCTGGATCCATTTGTAGGCTGGAATAGCTTGGCCTCAGTTGGTCAGACATTGGCCACTTCAAGACTGGACTATTGTGACACACTCTGTTTAGTTATTAAAATATTTCTGTGCCACTATATCATTTTTTTAAAAAAATATACATCAACATGGTTTACAACAACACTCACTGAGGGGCTTCCCGTTCCAGAAGCTGCAGTATGAAATGCTGCGGTACGATTGTGACAGCAGCGAGATCATTTATTGCACTTCTGCTCATAGATCTGCCCTGGCCACCAACTTGTTACTGGACCAAGTTCAAGATTTTATTATTGGTATCTAAAGTCCTCAACATTTTGGAACCAGTTTACACAAGGGATCACCTTGGCCTGTGTTTGCCTTTTCAACCACTTCAGTCAGCAGAACTTGCCACTTTTACAAGTATCATATAATTTCCATTCTGTGTTTGCAAGGAGTTGATATTTTTGTGCAGCTGCAACACCTATACTTTGAAACTCCCTGCCCATTGACCTTAGGCAGGTATTCCGGTTCTATATATATATATTAAGATTTACTGGTTTTATATGTGCTTTATTGACGATCACTTTACTTAGATTAGTTTTGTTAACAGTTTTGTGGATTTTAGCTGTGTTCTACAATTTGAGAGTTATGTGATTAAGCAGTCTACAAATCTTTCTCCAAAAAAAAAATAATTGAATAAAAGTCCCATCATCCCTGACCATCAGCTGTACTGGTGGAGGCTGATGGGAACTGAAGTCCCAACTCTGTCTGGAGGGTCACAGGTTTCCAGGTGTAAGAAATAAGCTCACTTAAGACAGTGTATGCTAGAGAGAGAGAGAGAGAAATAAAGGCAACAGAGGGCACACAAAAAGGACACAACCAGCTCCCCCTGCCTTTCCTCAGACACCAGGATGAATCCCGTAGCTGGCAGTAAGATTGTCATCATCACACATTTTGTTGCATACGGGAATATCTAGTAACAAAATATATCCTTCATATATTGAAGGCATTTTCCATACGATAAATGAGTGGCTACACCAGTTCTCAACATTGCACAGCGCAGATACCACAGGTAAGTTTCTCATTGTATGCAAAATAAGTTATGCAATAATATCTATCAAATATAATACTTTTGATCTCTCCTGCTTTGGAATTCCAAAGTTCAGGGGCAGGAGGGGCAGGCTTTGAAAGAGCAGGTCTGAGGCAACAGCCAATCATGATAAAAGCTGTGTGCAACATCTGTGTAAGGGGCTCTGTATGGACACCTGAACTTGGCCCTAGGAAACAAGAGACATTGCATTCTTTCAATCCGTGAAAACACCCACAAACTGCCTGACATCCATGATACGATGTGTTCCTCTGTCAAGTTCTCTCTCCTCCTTTTTGCTTCAGAAACACCTGATTAGAAAATCCAAGTCTGCAATCTATCAAGTTCCTGTTACAGTATTTGACAGCAGCAAACAAAAATTGATGTGCCAAATTAATTGGCCTTCCTCCTCCTAAATTCAGCCTCGTTTAGTTTCATTATAATAAATTACAGGCCCGGAGCTGTTTTATGCAGTGAAAAAAATATATTGCCTCCTAGCCCTGTAAAGCATTCGTCATGTATAAACATTATTTCTGCATCTTCCCTTTGAGAACCCATTGTAGCCTATTCCCAGCATAAAAAGCCTTTGAGCAGAAAGAGACTGGGTGATGTTTTTCCTCCATCCATCTGGCACTCTGACCCTAAGCATTTGCATCAGCTTGTCTGTCTACAACG
Organism: Podarcis tiliguerta; assembly: GCF_965153285.1. Taxonomy (NCBI): domain Eukaryota; kingdom Metazoa; phylum Chordata; class Lepidosauria; order Squamata; family Lacertidae; genus Podarcis; species Podarcis tiliguerta. The sequence goes on along the minus strand of NC_139540.1, from coordinate 35,118,689 downwards.
CAAGTGTAAACATCCTTTTTTTTATTGCATGCTGGTGTAGCCATCAGGAGCCTTTATCCTAGGAATGCATTTGCTGAAAAAATCAGTATTATGACTGAACCACTAGAGTAGGGTTGCTTGAGCTTTTGGGGGGAAATTACAAAAAAACAACGTTTTTGAGCTGCCAACATCGGTTGCCATACATCCAGATTTTCCCAGACATTTTGCTGATTTCCACCCAGACACTGCTTCCAACTGCAGTTTTCCAGATATGTCCAGGAAATTCCAGACGTATGGGAACCCTGCACTAGAGGCTTGCAGCTTCTTCCTATATGATGGCTGAACTGTTTTGCACCACTGTGGTAAAGTAGCATCCTTTTTAGGTCCTTCAAACAACATCTAATAGCTCTGTTGGGCAGAGTAAACAGTACCCACAACAGAATCCAGATCCTGCTTTGGGTTCCCAGCACTAAGTACCTTCCTTCTTCCCCTCAAGTCTAGTTTTGTGCTGTACAGGAATCCCAGAAAACACATTTGGGAGACACACACACATGCTTTCAAACCAGATGACACAAGATGGATCGCCACATAGAAAACAAGCCGAAGAAAAGCAGTGCATCCCTCAAGAAGAGCATCACTCTGAAACCAAATTCCATCTTTGTCATAAAACAGGCAATGATGTCCCACAGGGGTGTGAGTCTGAGCCTGTTGCTGGCTCAGAACACCAGTACCTACTCAGAAGTAAGTTCAATTGAGTTCAGTGGGACTTATTCCCAAGTAAATGGGTTTAGGATTGCAGCCAACTGTGCCTGAGTAACTTTTACTTGGAAGTTGTGGCTGCATTCGAACAGCGCTTCGTTCTGGTTTCCTGATGTTTCCTTACCTGTTAATGTTCTTCTTCATGTACGCTTTCATATGGCATAAAAGCCATTTCTGGAAATCTATTGGATGTTTAGTGCTCATTTCTGCATTAATTGTTTCCAGTAAAAAAGTCTTTTGCAACTCCGTTAACTCAGGAACTCGGGGGAGTTTTCTGCTGTAATTTGCCCACCATTTCCATGAATCATACCATGTGATGAAATTTGGGGTGGTCTCTCAACATATAGTTCTCCCCGCCCACCATTCCCATGGGTGAATCACAGGGAACCAAAGTACATACGTGCATAAAGGCTACATGTCTGATGACACCCGCTGTCATGTCGTACCACATCCTTTGGTGTGAATGGTGGTATATTAATCAAAATGTCACCATTCCATAACTCAACAGGTAATGCAGTGTAAAAGGAATGTAGGGAACTGTAACAGAAGCTCTAGCATTAGAAACAGAAAACTTAACACAATAATCCCCGTGTCTGAATGCACCTGGTATTTAGGGAAGCAACTGTAGCAGAGCCATAGAGCAAAGACTAATAAAAGGTTAGAAGTCCTAAATAGTTTTAAAAACTTCTGGGCAGGTTAGCCAGGTCCTCACCTGGAAAAGATGTCTGTTCTGCTTACTCTTTTTCTTTTTCTTTTAAAGGAAAGCTGAAAATGCAGCAAGTGACCTGGAATATCTTTAAGGGAGCCGCAGCTCCACCCAGTGGCTACAGCCCTGCTCTCAATACTGAAGAAATCCACTTCTGAACATGAGGGTAGTAATTCAAATGAAGTAGATGGCACAGGATCCAGAATGCTAGACTACAAAGAATATCTTCAAGTGTAAGTTTAGCACAGCAGAAGCTCCCTACTATTCCATACAGAAACGCAACCCAGAGTGTGCAGTTCAAATGATTGTTGTTGTTTAGTTGTTTAGTCATGTCCGACTCTTCATGACCCCATGGACCAGAGCACACCAGGCACTTCTGTCTTCCACTGCCTCCTGCAGTTTGGTCAAACTCATGTTCGTAGCTTCGAGAACACTGTCCAACCATCTTGTCCTGTCGTCTCCTCCTTGTGCCCTCAATCTTTCCCAACATCAGGGTCTTTTCCAGGGAGTCTTTTCTTCTCATGAGGTGGCCAAAGTACTGGAGCCTCAGCTTCAGGATCTGTCCTTCCAGTGAGCACTCAGGGCTGATTTCCTTCAGAATGGATAGGTTTGATCTTCTAAAAAGCAATTAAAAGCCATTCATCTGTCTGACACCTAATGCAAGAAGCATAAAATCCCAAAGGGATTATATGTAAATCAATTAAGTTAAAACACACAAATCATTGACTGTATTTCATGTTTGGAGATGCTTGTTTGTAAATGCTGAAACTGGAATTAATTTGTGCTTTTTCTAAGGAAAATGTGATTTTGCACCCACAACTGCTATGAGGGTTTGTTCTCAAGATGGTTTTCAATTAAGTTTCTATGGGAGATTATTTTAACACAATGATCTTGGTGGACAAAAAGAAAGAAGATGTAAATGTAAAAAACATTTTCACTCCCAATACTTGAGCATTGCCTTGTATTTCTAGACAGAAATGCAGCATAATTACAGCTTACTCTTGGGCCTCGCCAAGTCTGTATATTAGGATGCAGGCATTCATACAGTGGAATCATTGTACATGCCCCACTGTGCCGTGTGATATATATATTTATGAACAAGATTAATCCCAGTAGGTTCCAGTCAGGTTTGAGGTGCCACTGACAGCAGATCCACAACATATATTTAAAAGACATCTATAACACATTTAAAGTGCATTACTTTCCCAAAAGAACCCTGGGAATGGTAGTTCTCCCCTCACAGAATCACAGTTCCCAGCTGCTTCGGCTGCACTGGACACCAGTGCCACAGGGGGCGCTGCAACAATGATGTAGAATGGAGTGTGAGAAGAGAGAAGCATCGAATTTTAGTGTTGCATGGGGTGCTGCTGAAATTGAGAGCCCAAAGTCCACTGGTTGGGATCAGTTTTTCCAAATTGTATTGTTGTGTTAATGTTCAACCTATCTTAGCAAGGTCATATGAGAGGCCTGGCCATGTTCTTTATACATCCTTGAGAATCCTTTATGTCAGGCGTGGTGGACCTGATGTCATCTAGGTACTGTTGGACTTCAACTCTCATCAGCCCTAGTCAGCATGGACAGCTGGTGTGAGCTGGAACCCACTAATGTCTCGCAGATGACTTAAAGGAGAAAGAGGCTCCCTGATACCGTAGTGGGAAAACCAGGGCCTAAGAGGCCTAATCATAAAGCATATTAAGGCAATCTCTGCTAGTTTGTGTCTGTTAGCTAGCTGAGTTAGTGAGAGCATGGTGCTACGAACACCAAGACTATGAGTTCAAGGTCCACACTGAGCTGACAGAAGCCAGAGGGTCCCAAGTTTAATATCTGGCTTCTCTAGTTAAAAGAGCCCATTCACAGACGTTAGGAAAGATCTGCACCAAGCTGCCAGTCAGTGTTGACAATAAGTGGACAAATACTGTAGCCTGATTTAACATAAGGCAACTTCCTGTATTCCTTGTGCAATGTCTTTCTAAGATTATAATGGCATGTGCTGTGCTATTGTATTATATTTCAAGAAGTCGCTCGGAGACAATCAGCTGTGGAGGCTGCATAGCTGGAAAGAATGATGCAAAGGCACAGTTGCAGAATACCTGGAGAACTGGTGGAGTTAAGGATGAGATATGATCAAGTGCTTTCTGTGACCCACTTTAAGGTCAACCCTGAGGAACAGGGTATCTCTCTTTCAATAGGCTCGTTGTAAGTCACACAGTAGGAACAGGCACAATCCAAGTCCCCGGTCCCCTCTCAAGCCATGAATGTAGGTTGTACGAAAATGCTCCATGCATTCAACGCAAGCCATTGAAGCAGAAGGAAGAATCATGTGTGCAGCACACCCAGTTCCCATTCCAGCTCATCAACTGGCAAGACAACAGAGAGGAGTAAGAGGATCCCAGTGAGGGGTGTAGCTGGGACTGGGACACCCCCAGCAGGAAGGGGATGAGGAAGCAGAGGTTAGTGTAGGAAATACTCACAAGGTTACAGAGGATGGTGAGGGCGTCAGTGCACAGGAACCAAAGCAGCAGTGCCCATTGCCAGAGCCAGGGGGGGCCTGTCTCCACAAACATGGCAGGCTCTGAGGCGTAGGGAGCAGCAGGCAGGGCACTCCAGGAGGTTGAGACAGGCAAGGGCCCACAGCCCAGCTCCCTAGCTGACCAGGTGGGCTCACTAGCTCTGGGAGGTGGTGTGTGATTCCTCAGCAGGTGTAGGCTTGGAGCAGTTGAGGGCTACCTGCCTCATCAAGCCCAGATGTTGCAATCAGCTTGCAAAGCACAAAAAGAAAGCAGAGCTGAGGGGCTGTGTCTGCTCAGATGCCCATGTTGATGGATCTCAGCTTGGATACTCCAGGATCTCTGTGGGACTGTGCTTCAGTCTGGACTTTGGACATGTGGATTGAACCTGGACTGGGGACTTGACATACTGACTTGCTGCCAGGTAGGCCAGGGGTTCAGGACACCTGGAAGCAGAAAATTTCCATGATTGTTCTTACTGCCTAGAACACCCTCTACTCTGAGGTTCACAATACATAATCAAGTTATCTGTTTTAGGTGCTTTGTTGTTGGTTTGGGTGTGTGTGAGTTCATCACAGAGAATTCTCTTGTGCACTCAATCTTGGAGAAAGTAGGATTGAAACCCCCACACTCACCCACCATCTGGGTGGGGATTTTTGCCTCAGTCCTGTTTGGTGAGTATCCTCCCTGCAGGCCAGGGGTGAGTGTCAAAGTTGCCCCACAGGCTGGCGGGAAATAAAGATCTGGCCCACCAGGCCAGAAAGGTTTCCCACCCCATCCAAAGAAGAGCCCAAATGCATAGTGAACAGCTTTCCAAAATATATAATAGGTAAAGGAACTGTGATTAGCCGCCATTCTGTGTTGAATGCAGACCTGCCTGTGCCATCATTTGTGAAATGCCCTTCCAACAGAAAGGCTCTGATAGATTCAGCTTCTTGTAGAGACCAAATGTCTATGCTTGATACATTGAAATGAGAATGCTTTGCAGACTCATAACACAGCCACCCTCAAATGAGTCAGCAGCAACAACAGATGGCTTACGACATACACATGAGGTGTTCATACAGAAGAAAATTAAACAAATAAAATGAAGATTGGAGAGGAGTGGCACTAGGCTCATCTTGTCAGATGTTTAATTAGGCAGAAGAAACATCCTAAATTTTAATTGCTTCCCTTTTTGGATGTGCTGTGCAATCCAATTTAAATTGTTTCAGTAAGGGCCTTTGAGGTTTCATTTGGGTAGAGCAATCCAAAGCGGGTGGGGGAAGGTTAGGGACGCAAGGCGCCCTGTGGCCTTCTTCTAAGGGACTCTAGGACTGTAACCTTAGAAAGGATTGGCCCCTACAGCACCATCATTTACAGGAAAGGTCATAGAAGTTAAATGAGAAGACTATATGTGTATTTATTCATACAACTACCCATTCACTCAGGTTGTTTCCATCTGCTCTGATATTCACAGGGGATTTAATACATTGTGGCGGAGAGGGCAGCATTTGTGACACTCTCCCTTCTGCAAATATCACAACTCATGTTCACATAGTTATATGATTGCCCTTTAACTAATGTAGTTATGGAAATCGCAACATCTCTTTTTCTTTGTCTTCCTAGTCCCCCAAACTAGCAATGGACTAAAAAGTTCCAAAATGGAGCCCACTGTTGGCACGATATTAGGTGTATGTGCTTTGAAGATGCTAAACTGGCAGTTTCAGATGTCTTAAAGACTGGCACTCTAATAACACTCACAAACTCTAAATTCAGGACAAGGTTAACTGTGTCAGCTTAAGGCAGGGCTTAATTTTATTCTCATTTATTAGTCGCTTTATCAGTTCCTTTCTGCTTTTGATTGCATTATTCTTTTAATCATACTGCAACATGTTTGTAAGTTTTCCCCGCTTATACCTTGATGAGTTTTCATCTTGCATACAATCATCTGAACTCTATTATTTCTCTCCTGCCTCTGTATTTAGAACTGTGTTTCACTAAACCTTTGGCACAGTGACATGACAGTTTTGCCTAGTCTTAGTAAGCTTAGCCGAAGTCCAGTTTCCTCATATCATTTTAGGGTGGTGGCCAACTGGGTGAAACAGGATTAGTGTTATAAAAGGAACAATGATAATTAAGTAAATACAATTGACAATTGTAAAGGTTATCGTCCTCAAGCTGCACATCCTCAGCAACACACACAGATGCAGAATAAACTGCAGTATCTAAACAGACTTTTGGGTACAGCTGGGAAAGGCACCTCTGCTTGCATTCTACCTACAAGGCTGAATTTCTGGTTCTTTGTATAATTTTTGAAATCCAGCCAAACCTCAGAACCTCAGAATCCCATCAGCTTCAACTCAAATAATGTCTGCAATCCTATGCACATTTATTTGCGAACAAATCCCAAATAAATGTACACAACACACAGATGCTTTGAATAAATCCCTCCTCACTTTGGAAATTAAGGAGAACTTAGAAGATAATGTAGCCAAATCTAAAGTTCTTAAGTTAAAAGATACTTACCTGTAGCAGTGTAATGCTTTCCACTATTATTTTTTAATACATTACTCTTCCATTGAATTATTCCAGCATGGAGAAGTGTGCTTGCCAATATCGACAAAAATGAAAATAGTATTATACAATAAACTTTTTCTGAAGGTTTTAGATGAGAGAGAGAGAGAGAGAGAGAGAGAGAGAGAGAGGAGAGAGGGAGAGGCAGTTTTGGTTGTTTATCAAAATGAGAATTTAGTAAGATGGTTCATGTGAGCCATCTAGTGCCAAACATAAAATAGTACAAGGGTGTATTGTTGTTTGTTTTTTTTTCTCATTCCAAAGGGTGCATGGGCTCACTGAAACATATCAGGCCAGAAAAGTAGGAAATCATTGTCATAGTCGTCACATTGTTCTGAACTAGTAATGACCTAGTTCTGCACCAATCTGTTATGCATGTGAACTGAAGTCATACTTTATCTCTGGCCTGAAGAAATGCATAGCATTTCAAGCTCCAAATCTTTGATAGGAAATTTGCACAATTAAGGAAGGAAATGCAATATCGGCTTACAAGAACATGGGCAAGATGTGTTTTGCTTGTTCTTAAAATAAAGCATGAGACTAGTTTCTGTCTCCCTTCTTCATCTTCCTCCTCCCCATTAAAAATCCCCCTCCCCATAAAGCCTGGGTTGGGAGGAGATGTGTGCATCAGCTTTGGATGAATATGGAACCAAAGGGTAGGGGCGCTTTCTTGGAGGTAGTCAGTCCTCAGTCCAAGGAAAAGCACACATTTCCCAAAAGAGCCTAGAGCAGATAAACACACAACTCTTCAAAGCCTTTCTCTCTATAGACGTCTGCTGATGTCAAAGTGCTGTCTCCTTCTCTGGAGGGGGTGGGGTGGGAATCTGCCCCTCCAAAAATGCCTGCTGGATAAGTTCACCCCTTGCCAAGGAGTGTGTTTTCCCCAATACTTCTCCCCACCATTTTCAGGGATACCTTCTATATTCTGCCCCAAGGAACTTGATGGAGGCAGTGCTATCTCCATTGACATACATGGGAAAAGAAAGCTAAAGTGAGACTCTGCCTCTGTCTTGAGTCAAAGCGGTCCTTGACTAAAGGGGACTCGCATGAAGCAACTTCCTGTCTGAAACAGTCAGAGTCACAACCAGCCTCTACTCCACTCACCCATGTTATAGCTCTGGAAGCAGTGTAAAAAAGGTAAAGGGACCCCTGACCATTAGGTCCAGTCGTGACTGACTCTGGGGTTGCAGCGCTCATCTCGCTTTATTGGCTGAGGGAGCCGGCGTACAGCTTCCGGGTCATGTGGCCAGCATGACTAAGCCGCTACTGGCGAACCAGAGCAGCGCACGGAAACGCCGTTTACCTTCCCGCTGGAGCGGTACCTATTTATCTACTTGCACTTTGACGTGCTTTTGAACTGCTAGGTTGGCAGGAGCAGGGACCGAGCAACGGGAGCTCAACCCGTCACGGGGATTCAAACTGCTGACCTTCTGATCAGCAAGCCCTAGGCTCTGTGGTTTAACCCACAGCGCCACCCGCGTCCCCTGGAAGCAGTGTAGCTCCCCACTAATATAGACCTAGTTAGAGGAGCTGTTGCTACCCAAGAAAAGATACTCTAATATATATTTTTAAAGATAAGTAGCTCTCAGCGCAGTGATAAATGCCATTCTTGAAGGTTTGGGAGGAAGCTGGCAATCCCTGCCCTCCCCATCTTCCATCCCTTTCATAGTGAAAGTTGTCCATATGGTAAAAATGCTTGACATGAATTACTACCAGCAAGCACTATTGAGTCTGTGGTATTTTCCTTTATTCAACAGCAGGAATAGCAAGTAAGAAGGGTACCTGCTTGGTTTCAAGTGGATAGTTTAATCTCAGTACAGTGGTACCTCGGGTTACATACGCTTCAGGTTACAGATTCCGCTAACCCAGAAATAGTACCTCGGGTTAAGAACTTTGCTTCAGGATGAGAACAAAAATTGTGCTCCAGCAGCACAGCAGCAGCAGGAGGCCCCATTAGCTAAAGTGGTGCTTCAGGTTAAGAACAGTTTCAGGTTAAGAATGGACCTCCGGAACGAATTAAGTACTTAACCCGAGGTAACACTGTATTTAACAGGGTTTTTAAAAAAGACAAATATATCCACATTCATTTTTTATTATTTTACATTAGGTTCAATTTTGAGCCCAGCCTATGTGTCTATTATCATTTAAGCATTCTAAAGGCAAACAGGTACAGGAAAAGTGCAATGATAAAACATGATCAAAGAGAGAAATAAATAGTCCTATGACTGGTAAAGTCTCATCTGGAATTCACTTCTGGTGGAACATCCCAAAGCCCAAAGGTTGTAAGTATGTGCATATGTCTGCCACATTCAGTTACGGAGAAGGCTAAAAAATGGGCCTCATTAAAGCACAGAGCTTTCCCTTCACACAGGCTATGAAGGGAAACACATGCTCTTGTGGCCATTTGGATCTAGTGCAGAGGCCCAACAATCTCCAAGAACAAAATGGCTTGCATCAGACTTTTCAGCAAAATGGGGCTCAAGACGATGCAGAGAGCAGAATGTCTATGCGCGTTTCAGGCAAGAATTCAGGCTTTCAAACTGGCAAATTGCTTCTGGTATATGAAAATCCTATCTCTGATATTACTTCATCTTGGAATGTTTAATCACAATGCTTAATATAAATATACAGTCGACTGAAATGTACAAATTACAGCTAATAGCACCTGAGCTGCCATCCAAGCAAGAGACACCTGTCATTCAGTCAAATCTGCATGCATTTCTATGTGAACAAACCCAACTGCTCTGCAGAAAACTCTTAGGTCTCAATGTGACACATCACCATCTTAGATGAGGTATTCCCTGTGTGACTTCAAAACTGTTACTAACCACCTTATAGGGCAGGTACCACCTTTTATCCGATCAAGTATTAATATAACTAATCCCGTTGTATTAAAGGCTGTTCTCAGTTAGCTGAAAGTAGGCCTCAGTGAACTCAACAGTGCTAACTTTTGAGTAGACGTATGCAGGATTACATCAACTTAGGCAGTTTTACTTAGCACCAGTGCCTAGACTGCGCAGAACTGACATAGATCCCATCACATTCAGGTTGGAGAGGCAGCACAGGACCCAATTTGTAAGGAAGCAGTTGGGTAGAAGTGGCACATAGAAGGGCAGCCACAATAATACCAACAAGGCCGGGCGTTAAGGGCCTCTACAGCAATGGTTGAGCTATGTCCCAGTGTGCAGAGGAATTGTGAGGTATTTTAAATTTAAACTTTTACTGGTGTTTAATCCCAGAGGATGGGGTTCTGGTTTCAATTTGCTCTGAATTGCTGCTGTATTTTTATTGTCCTGTAGTTTTTCTTATTGCTGTTTTAATGTATTAAGTTGTTGTCACTTTTTTGTCATACACTGGCTTGGAATGCTACATCAAAGGCTGTATAAAAATCCTTTAAATGAATGTGGTAGGGACCTGTTCAGTGGAACCCCAAGGCTCGAGTTCTCTGAAGAGCAGGAAATAAAACATGTGTTTTTTAAAAAAAGGATAACGTTTTTTCAGGGAACATTCGGATTGTTTCCTTAAGGGAAACAGGAGAGAAGGCGGAATCTTGATCAGTGGCATGGGTGAGAGTGTCTGATCCAGACCTGGAAAAGCAGCATGATTTAAAGCACAAAGAGAAAGTAAAGGAAGAAACCACAGGAGATTAGTCTATGCTGAATCTGGGGAGCCGGGGGGGAAAGGAAAGACAAACAGGAATCCTTTATGTACTTTCAAGGAGAATCCTGTCCTTTATCAAAAGGCTGATACCTGCACATGTTTATATCAAACTAGTAATAATACAGCTTATTATGAACAGAAATAGATTCTCTGATCATAGATGAACATTCATTTGCTTCAAGCCACATGAAGACTGGCATCTTCAATATTTTCAAATAAATAAGGTTTTAAAATTCACACTGGTGCACAAAAAGAGGACTTAACATTTCTCTGTCATGTGGATTAAAAAGTGCTAGCAGTTACAATTACAAGACCCGTCTGTAAATAGAGCATTTACCGCGCAGCAATGCCGTACATAAGGCGAGGGAAAGCGTCTTGAGTTTCATGGTGTCTGAAAGGTGGGATAGAGTCCTAATAAGTTTCACAAAACTTGTGTAAGGGTTGCAACTGTTGTCCTCACACTGAATTAGTAATTTGAGACACATGGACTTCAATGGGGTTTTCAAAGGGGTTCTTGTCGGCTGATTGTGCCACAGCAGAACAAAAAAAAAAGTGCAATTCAACAGAGAGGACTGGAAAAATTAATTCAGAAGAGCTTGTAAGCAATCTTGTCATCTTGGCTCTTTGTAATTCACTGTGTGTGTTTAATCCTGAAAGATGCCACAGCTACATCATTTCTAAGACCACCTCTCCCCTATTTCTGGCTGGAAATTTAATCAAAGAAATAAGCTTGATCAAAGGAGGAAAATGGCCCTGTGAAAACGGGGTTAAAATTATAGATCAGTGCGTTGGTCTCCTCACTTTTGTTGGCAAAACGGTGGTTGCTCTTCCGGGCTGCAAAACATTGGAGAAATGCAGATTATGTCCATGTTATCAATAGTGAAAGAACAAATATTGTAAAATGCACTTCAGCAATCCTAGACTAAATGTAAGACTTGGGTCACACAGAGAATTAATGGTCTCAGAGGCACTTGCAGGAAGTGCCAGCCACACACAGGGCTCCCTCTCTCTTAGAAGACAACAAAAAATCCCCCCTCCCACTTTTTTTAAAAAAAGAACATTCTGCCACACAAACGCACATAGGATGTATGTTCTGCTGAAATCAACCTTAAGAAATTAGTCTAGAGCAAGATGTTAGGTAGCCACAAGACAATAGTTCAGCTTTGCCCAAAAAAAAACCCCAGTATCATTTGTGTCAAGGGGACTTCTCTAGGGTAGGGCTGCCATATGTCCGAGTTTTCCCAGACATTTTTACCAATTTTCAGAAATTCCGCCCCGACACTCTTTTCAATGGACAAATCCCGGAAATCCTGGATCTATGGCAACCCTAAGCTAGTGTAGTCCTCTTGACACCAATGATATTGGGATGGAACAAGCAGTCTGAGTACTGCAGCTTCCAATAACCAGCCATCCAGACCAATTTTTTGGTATTTATTAACTTGAACGGCCACCCTATAACTTATGTTCTGTGGGTAGCTCTCAAAAGTTGGAAAAGTAAAACATAATTCAAAACAATGAAAGCGGCATTAATTTTTTGTTCTTTTTCTGGCCTATATATAGTAAAACACGAATTGTAAAGACTAAGAGGCACTGTAAACACTCAAGTTGTATGAAAAGGCCTGGATAATTAAAAGAAAGAGATGGTAAGGATGGCACCAAGCAAGCTTTTCTGGAGATGTTGTTCTAAAACCAGCATGTCAAGAGCAAGACAACCCTAGAAGATGCCTGCCTTTACTACTAATCTCAAAAATTCTACAGTTCCTTTGACTAGGTCTCTCTGCTCAATGGTTAAGATCAAAACATTAAGGACTGCATTCAGTGAAGTTCTGTTGGTGCAAGGACACCCCCGTCTCTGCAACAGAACTTACCTGCTCCCTCTCTCAACCCTCCCCACTCTGCCTAAGCTGATCTGGGGTTCCCCCAACCAGGTAGAGGGAGGAGAAAGTCCAGCGAGCAAGTGAAAACATGGGATACGACTCGAATATTGTCCCCCGCATTGTGTGGATAAAAGCTGGCACTGTTTTGTCTAATTTTTCTTTAATCAGAATATGTGGTTGCACTGCCACTAACTATTCCAATTTATATTTTCACAGTTTAGTTGTAAGAAAAAACTGCCACTCAACATACAAGTGTTTCTCCTTTCAGGTGAAATTTCACAACTGCCATCTAAAAACTTTTAATACCTTCACTGACTAAGAAGTCAGCAATGTAGTATGTGACTTTTACAGCTGCCTTGGAATGTGGAATGCCTGTTGAGTTCTTCCATTCATATGGATTTTTTTCTGGATGCCACTGGACGCCGTACACAGGATATTTGTGAGCTAGAAAATAACCAATTGGTTTCCATCAATTCACACACATAAGACAACAAGTTTCTCTTAAAAGTTTGGATGCAGGATTTATAGTTCTAACCAAGATTATAAAGGAATTTCACACAAAATATTACCATTAACAACAAGCATTTAAATAGAGCTTGGGTTGCGTCCAAAACACTTCATGCATGCTCCCCAAGACAGATGGATGCCGACCAACAACCTTACAAACTCCAAGGTAGGTCAGGGCTATTACCTCCATTTTGCAGGTGGGGGCCCTGAGACAGAATGGCTAGCCACTCAGTGAGTTTGGTGTGGCAGAGGCAATATTCAGGCCCAGAGGGAGAGAAGAGGGGTGGAAGGGTAGAACTGATGGAGCAATGAAAGGAGGAGGAGGAGAAGGAAAGTCCTTTGTAACCCACTGGTTCAGATCTCTGGCAAGAGTAACATGTCACACACATAGACACACCCCAGCAACTCACTGGGCTAGGAGGGAGGAGCAGCAGCCCCCCGCCCCCAGGAATGCTGCCCTCAGCAGAAAAGGCTTCTGCATTTCTGATTTACATTACCTTCCATGGTAGATATGAAGTCCACGTTGTTATGAACATTAGTTGTTAAGATCTTATAAAAGTTGCGCAACTTCTCATTATTTGTAAAATTCTGTAAGAGAAAGGTTTTTTTTATTTATATTACAAAATATTCTTTTAGATGGGGCACTTTTATCCTTCTACTAATCCCTCTCCTATTAACATGTGCATCTGCTGTTACTATTTACACCTTATCTCTCACACCTTAGCATGTTGCTTTGTGAGGTCATAGCTGTAGAAGGCAGTTTGGTATATTTTAAATTAATGTTTTACATGCAAACTTTTAAAGTACCTGCACAGAAAGGCTCCAGAAGTGGAAGTTTGATGTCAAGGGTTCAGAATCCATCAGTTGCAACAAATCAGCAGGAAAATCCTGGAATATTCCGCTGTTTTTGGCATCTTATACCAAAAAAAAAAAAGAGGCAAGAAGAGTTAATATTACTATCTGCAGCCTGCCCACTTGTTTAAGGCATGCCTGATCTGCAAGAGCTCAGGTAGCGCTTAGAAAAACTGAACTGATGTCAAATGACACACACACAGATACACACAACAGTCAACAGCAGGTACCACATTGGTATCCTTAGGGGGTACCTTCCAACTCTACGATTCTATGATAGTGGTGTTTATTTTGTCAGTCTGCATTTCTTAGTGCAGAAAGTATTGATGTGATTTCTAGAGATCTTTCCTATTCTACTTAATTCAAGAGGGTCCTGGAAGCTTCTGTGTGAAAGAAACAAGCAGAAGGTTCATGACGTCCCTTCAGAGACGCTGAGTACAGCTGGCTTAAACTGCTTCTGTTATCTCTTCCGTCAAGGTCATGCTGACTATAAAAATAGGCCAGAGGGAAGCGTGGGTTTTGCTTTTCTCTTTCTTTCTCTTTTCCTGGTGTGGTGTTCTGTATAGAGTTATTGTAAGTTTAAGTTAAGTCTGCTGCAACTGGATTTCTTATGGACAGTGCCAATCCTGAATGTATTGGATTTGTGACCATTATGCTCATTTGCCTTCAGTAGCAGTAAAGCTCTGCTGGATGAAATATTAATTGCCTCTGGTCTATTTTTTAGGAATCCTGCAACATGTTTAAGTTTTTACTCTGCTGACTATAAACTGGAATCTACTCTGGATCAATATTGAGAAAACATTCCACAACATATTTTGCTCTAGGAGGCTTAGTTTGGACAGTATCAAGTAAACATCCAGAGTTAATGCAAAATACATTGCTTTTGTTAAATGAGCCCCATAGCCGCTAGCTAGAGGGCCATGAAAATTTGTGTCCTGGGCTTTTTATACTTGTCTACCCATGTACTGTCTGGAACCAAAGTGGTACATTGGTTCCCAGATGTGAAATATTTTGATATTATTTTCAACTCTCCCTCCCCATTACATAGAATCCTTTAAGTGTAAAACATAAAACAAACTTCATGAAAAAAACTCTGTAAGCATTGTGTTGAACCAAAGGTGAATTGTTCCAGAAACTTTGTTAACTCCATCTTGATAGTCAAGATAACACCACAATTAATTGGCTGTTGTTGCGGCAACAAGTTCATATAGTTAAACCTCGGATCCTAAACGCCTCTGTTTTGGAATGTTACAGCTCCCGAATGCCGAAAACCCGGAAGTAAATGCTCTGGTTTTTGAACAGTTTCAGAAGCAGAACATCTGACGGAGCTTCTGCTTGAGTTCAGGAAGCTCCTGCAACCAAATGGAAGCTGCACCTCGGTTGTCAAACATTTCAGAAGCTGAACGTGCTTCCAGAACAGATTACATTTGACAACGGAGGTTTGACTCTATATGTTTATATTCATTTGCTTTGATATAAGCTAGATGTTATCCTCATCTGTAGGCCTGGGGTGCTGGGCTCTGAGCCCAGAACGGGGAGCTGTCTGTAAGGTTTGGGCATCTGCCATTTTTGCCCTCACCTGGGCAGGTGAAGCAGTGGGAGTCGTAGGAAAAGGGACGTATGCTGCTTTGTTTATAAATTATGAATGTTTGCTTGGGCACAGACAAGTCATCTCCTTGCTGCAGAATCCGTCCCGCATCTGGCAAAGGCTAGGAGAACTGGCAGGCTGATTTGCTGTAAGTCTACACCTTCTCTAATAAAGCACTAGAACTGAACACTCCAGCATTTTTGGCATCGTCCTTTGGTACACCTGCACCCAGCCACTCCCATGAGTCCTCCTTTGTGCCAGTGGTTCAGGGCAAGCATCCCTTGTTTTTGGTTTAATACAAAGCAAATGCTACCCAATCTGCTAAATAATGTATTCAGAGTCACATTCTGGGTCATATTCACTTTAGTGGAATGCATTATGACGCACAGATTCAGGATTAACTCAACAAGATGACAAGCCACCTATTAATTGCTGGAAGAAGAGCCACACCAGGATTTGGCTTAGGACCTTTCAATGACACAGACTCTTATCTAAGAACATCAGCCCAGCTTGTTTTCCTGCATTGGCCAATCAGATGACTCGGGGAATCCCACAAGCAGGGCATTGAGGGCAGCAGCTCTTCCGCTATTGTTCCCCAGGAACAGGAATTCAGAGGAATTCAGAACCTGGAGGTGGCACAGCATTATAGCCATCAGGGCCAGTAGCCATTTCCTTATTAACACATTAGTGCAATCTAGCATCAGCCACACTGTATCCCATTTGCAATTAATGGAGGTGGGTTAACCAGGTTGCAGGGCTGCAAGGAAAGAGCTGCGTTTATTTTAGTAGCAGGGGCAGGAAGGGGTATCCTACTGGGCTCCAGGACAGAGGAGAACTCAGGCTTCAAATAAACACAGGCTGAAAAATGGTGGGGAATGCTCAGCATCTAAATGTAGTTGTTTAACGCAATTAAAAACAGTAAGGCTTTTCAGAAATTCATAATCATTCCTCTAATCACTGACAGCATTACAGGCACTGTCCACAACACTTGCGCCCACGTGTTCCCTTGCGCTTTGCAATGCTCAGAACTGTAATAGAAGCACCACTTTTCAGTGGGGGGGGGGGAGTTGCAATGTGAAGGTTAGAAAAAAAGCAATATTCCTTCCTTAAAATGCAAGAGCTTAAGGGCGTTCCTTTTGTGGTCAACATGTAGCAACCATGGGTTTAACCATACCAAAAATGTTCTGGAAAAACCCTCACCGACTGCTAATTTCCTGCTTTGCATAATGATTGCTGACTTCCTGCTTTGAAGGAAGATGACCCACCCACTATGTAACATCATAGGTCAATGCCAACAAAAGTGGTGCTGCCATGTGAAAATTAAATATTTGGACATTTTGCTTATAACCAGATTCAGGTGTGATCTGTAGCATTCCAGATAAAGAGTCCCCACTCCCAGTTCACTGTAATTTTCAAACAGAGGCTCAAGAAGTAACAGCATCCCACACATTATGAAACTCTTAATTTCCACTGCTGCTCTAAACAGCTAGCAAGTGTCATCATTAGCTCTAAGGCGACAGAGCCATTACTCTGGTGTTGGGGCTCCATCCCAGCAGTGGAGAACTTGTGGCCTTTCAAGTGTTGTCAAACTCCCACCAGCCCCAGACAGCATGTCTAACAGCCAAATATTATGGGAGCTGTAGTTCAGCAACATCCAGAAGGCCACAAGTTCTCGACCCTTTTCCTATCCTTTTCTTACAGTCCCCTAAAACTCATTATACAGCATAGCTGAACCAACAGCAACAGTCTGTTTCAGCAGAGTTCATGGAGCCAGACTACAATACCAAAGAAGGGACTCTTTCACCAGACCCTGTATTCTACTACGGATCTCCAGCGCAGCACAGTATCAGGCCTCTCAAACTTATGAGATAGAAGACTAACCATCTCCAGGACCTCAAAGCTCAATGCATTCTCAAAGTCATTATTTCACTTTGACTTGCAGAATTTATTATCACCCCCCCCCCCCGCCCCTCATAAGTCTGCTGTGAACTGAAACTCTTGAGTTTTTACCTGGAGTAAAGTTCAGCGGCAATGCAAAGCCATCCGTATTAGTCCAGGTGAGCAGGTCTTCCCCGCAAGTGAGGACGCTAAGCAGCTGGTGTCCCAGGCATGTCCCCCACACAGGAAAATAGTCCCCTCTATCATTAGCCTGGAAACAACAATAAGGGGGAGAAATCAATAGCTACAGATCCTAGACATTTATATTCCCCATTATTTAACTACCTAGGAAGATAGCAGGATAGTTCCTTAGATTTCCTAATGTGCCCCCAGGTCTCAGAGGGGTTGGGGACTCCCCATACATCACCAGGAAAGAAACTGGGGCAGCTCAGTTGGTAGAGCATGAGGCTCTTAAACTCAAGGTTGTGGGTTCAAGCCCACGTTTGGGCAAAAGATTCCTGCATTGCAGGGGGTTGGACTAGATGACCCTAGATGATTCTATTTACATCTTACAGCCTAGTCCCAAAATCATGCACAGAAAGATAAGGCAGAGTTGTATGACTACCCATATGCCAGCTAGAAAGGTGTGAAAATAAGAGGCACCAACAACTGTCATTCCTCAACATTGCCAACGCCCCAATGCAAAAATATTGGCATGCTCCAATATTTACCTCTAGTGCTTTATTGTAGAATATCTTTGCAACTCTGGCAAATTCAGAAGTCTCAAGGCTAACACCACCTCCGGGATAGAGAATCCTAAGCAAACAAAATGACAACACTTTCATCAGCAGCAATGAACTGCCGATTGGTCACACAAAGGTAACATGGATAAACCTGGATTGTAATCACGGAAGGATCTGCAATACAATCTTTAAAGAAAAAGTGACATACTCAAGTACTATAAGGAAGGGTTGTTCAGACAGTCATCATGGAACACAGTGGGAGGAGCAGGAAGATAGTAGTTGGAAATAAAAACCTCAATTTCCAAGTGGTAAAGGTAAAGGACCCCTGACAGTTAAGTCCAGTCGCGAACGACTCTGGGGTTGCAGCGCTCATCTCGCTTTACTGGCAGAGGGAGTCAACGTTTGTCCACAGACAGTTTTTCCTGGCCAAGTGGCCAGCATGACTAAGCTGCTTCTGGCGAACCAGAGCAGCGCACGGAAACACCGTTTACCTTTCTGCCGGAGCGGTACCTATTTATCTACTTGCACTTTGATGTGCTTTCGAACTGCTAGGTTGGCAGGAGCTGGGACCGAGCAAGGGGAGCTCACCCCATTGTGGGGATTTGAACCGCCAACCTTCTGACCAGCAAGCCCTAGGCTCAGTGGTTTACACCACAGTGATGCGAACTCCATTATTGCATGAGCATTTTTCCATAACCACATTTGTTTTTCAAATGGTTGTTACCTGTCATGAGATCACCGATGATGAAAGGTGGGTTGGAAATTGTGTAAATAAAAAATAAAAATCAAGTGGCTAGCAGCTGTGAATGCCAAATCAGCTCAAATAAATTTGTGTGGAATATGTAGGCAAATATGCACTTTTCATTAGAGGAAATATCACCCAGGATTCTGTTTAATACGCCTTTTGACAAGAAACCAATGTTAAATGTATATGCTATGCTTGCCACAATAAAGATTTGTTCTGTTTGTTTTCATTTCAGCTGGTCTCTTATTCTGGTACTGACAGCCCCACATTTCTGCTAGGAAATGCTAGGAACTGCATACTCAGGTTATAGAATACACAGAATTATCACCAAGCAGAGCACAAAAAAGCCGCCATTACAGACACTATTATCTGTACACTATTACTGTGACATCTTTTTCATTATCTATTAACTTCTGCAACACTTTGCATATGGCAATGTACTTTACAAACCTTATCATCTTCCCAACAAGGTAAACTGCTGAGCAACAGACACCCAATGAGATTCAAGGCCTGACAGAAATTGGAACCTGATATTGTCTCAGTTGTCTTCCTTCCACTTCGCTGCTCTTCACTTTTACTACCAGTAGCAACAAAACAGATGTTCATTAGGACGCTTACCCATTGATAGAATTGAAAATCTTATCATATTCTTCATCTGAACGATTCAGTCTGGAGGAATTAAAATGAAATGAAAAGTTGCATTAGAAATGTATAGCTTCCCTGCATCAGTTTGGAATAGTTTTTAGTACAGTAACTAAAAGGTTAACGCCTATTTCCTGTGCTACAATTTAAATTCATGTTAAGTCAGTCCCTAGTGCAGACTTCCTGGAAAGTGTCATTAATGAGTCATATCTATGTCCTCTAAGCACCTCAAGACAGCTTCCAAATTTTCCCTAATCTTCACAACAACTTTGCAAAGTAGGTTAAGGTGACAGGTTGTGACTGGTCACCAGGTGAACTTCATGGCTAAGTAGAATTTTGAACCTGGATCTTTCCAGTCCTAGTCTAACTCTTGAACCGCTACAATGCAATTGCTTCACAAATACACCCATACTGAAGAGTGCTAATCTGCTTCTACCCTAAACACTGGCAAATATTGTCCTGAGAAAATTTGTACTTTGCACTGCAGCATGTGAGCACATTATTCACACAAGCTTACCTGATTGGTACTACCCGGGCTCCAGCAGATTCAATAAACTTCACATATGAAGCCCCAATGTAAGAACTTCCATATTTTTGGAAGCTTTTAAAGTCAGTTTCCTGTGCTAATATTCCTAGAAAGACCCAGAGGAAAAAAGTTAGGCATCAGCGAGGTCACAGGAAAAACTGAGATGCCACTGATAAACTAGCAGTAGGTGGGGTATGATGATTAATTTAATATTATCTATATTTGAATGCAAGAAAGAACATGGTGTCCAATATAACATCACAATGACAATCCAGCAGCAGCAGCCGCAGCAGCAGCAGCCGCCGCCGCAGCAGCAGCAGCAGCAGCAGCAGCAGCGGGGCAATCACTTGTTCAGATGGTGTTGAACACAAACTATATTTAAGATTGGTTTGCATGTTACTCATTTTATACTCAGAAAGCATTTATGTGAAAGCAAAGTGAAAGCAGGAGTAGATTCCTTTTGTAAACTCCTTTGGGGGGGTTGTTTTTGTTTTTTAAAAGCAAACAGTATAGAAATGATATGATATAAATAAATTACATAAATGAAAATTGCATGTATGTCTCACTACATGTTTGAGGAAGTACAACCTGAAAATCTGTGATAATCAGACATGACTGTCTAAAAATGGATTTCATGCTACGCTTAAATACTTTCTATATGAAATATGGAATAGCCTGTAAGTCAAAGGTCTGCTATATTATCGTGAAAGCAAATTTTTCACACCATATTTTAAAGTACCTGCATTATCCTTTTTAAACTGACTTGTTGAAATACAATACACTTTTGACCCCTTGAGTGCTTCACAATTTGACGCACGCAGCTGAATGCTTAGATCCAGACAACAGACTAGTTCCAGCAAGCATCCTATCACACTCTCTATAACAGAAATATTTTTTTAAAAAAGGAATTTAGAACCAGCTTTCCAAAAGTTCACAACCCAGGCACAGCAGAACATGATACCAGTAAGTTGTGCAATGCTGTCAACAAGACCCATTGCACCACAATTGGGAGGGGGGGAGGTTGAGGCATTCCAGGTTACCAGCTCATCAACTTGGTGTTGAACAAGCACTTCTTCCTTCTGGAATCGAACAACAAAATGAGGAGGAGGAGGAGGAGGAGAAGGTGGTGGTGGTGTGTGTGTGTTTAACAGAAACCTTAGAACGAGGAACTTTATAAATTTATGGGTAGTCACACTCTCTCCAAAAATCACTGTTACTGACATAGTTTCCATCAGGGAGTATAGAACAGGGATGGGCAGATTTTAAGTTTGTTAGATCTACTTTGCTTTTTGCTAGAATCCCTATATACCACAGAGAAGATCTGCCCCTAAAGTCAGGCACTGAAGACTCTGAATGAGTGTTCAGGGTGCCTCCAGTAACATTTTAAGCCCAGGAATTTGTTCTAAGTACCAGAACTGAACTGAGTTCACAGTCCTTTTGCGCAGTCCTTTTACACCCGATTAGCTTCCTACTTTTCAGCAAAAGTCAATCTGTTGCTCTTGTAAAACAACTGAGGAGTCAGAATGCTTACCAATCTACTTACTGCAAATCTTCTGGATATCTGCTACATACCCTCTGCCAACAATCCATCACAAATCAAAATAAATAAAAGTCGCTAAAAGGTGGATTTTCAACACACAGACTTTGCTTAGTCCAAAACATCTGGAGGACAGCCAATTGATAAAGGTCTCATTAAAGATAGTGAGCCTCTTTCATAAATGGCATTCTTAGTGTTGTTTCAAGATTTCTACAGAGGTATATTTCCCCCAGTAACAGGTGATGTCTGGGTGAATGTGTTGTCTTTCGCTACTTGCACAGATAGGCTAAAATCATTATTACATCAATCGAAATATTTTGAAGACTAGGACCATAACCCTGTGCAATTTCTCTAAGAGCTGCTGCTAATGAATTCACTGGGGTGGCTTACTTCCAAGTAAACATACCTATAGGAACAGGCTGTCAACCACGGGTACACATGAATTCTTGTACCCCCTGAAATGAAGACGCTGGAAATGGCAGGAAAAATCAAAAAAGTATTCTAGAAGCTACAGTTGCCCCAGACACCTGAAAGATGCCATGTTTGCTTGCTTGTTTTGATCTACCAGCAGCACCGTCTCGCCAGTGACAGGTGAATACTGATTGATCTCAAACTACTCAAACCTAGGTCATTTGCTTGGAAAGTAGCACTGCATTTTAAAAGACGGGATTCATCTGAAACAACTGGGGTGATAAGAATCAAGTGCGAAAGAGCCACCTGGTCTCACAAATAATCCCCTTGGGTGATCCCAGTGCAAGCATAACATTATTATTTTTTTAAGGCAGAAGTTGGATGCTCATCTATCATTCATGCTTTAGTTGGTCCCTTCCAACTCTACAATTCTACGATTTATAGGTGCCCGACCCACCGAGCTAAAGGAGGGAGGGGAGACTTTTTGCATTTCTTTTATTCCCCCCCCCCCCCACTTCTCTCTCTCCTCTTGCCCTCGTCCACGTTCCCTGGCAACAGGACTCTTTCTCTGGCTCTTTGGAGAATCCCGGGGATCCCCCCTTACAAGCGCAGAGCGCGGCGACTCACCGATGATGGGTCTCTCGTTGATGATGGCTTTCTTGCTCGCGCCCTGCAGCGAGAAGGGCAGCGCGGCGCCACAGAAGAGGCCCAGGAGACAGCAGGCGCCCAGCGCGCGCCCGAGTCCCGCCCAGCTCGCCATGTCCGCCCGCAGCATTCGGCGACCCGAGCCAGGCTCCGCGCGCGACGCCCGTCTTATGGCGCGCGCCTCTGCCGAACGCTCAGCCCCGGCGCCGAGCGGCTTTGCAACGCCGTCCAATCAGGGCGCATCTCGGCTGGGCGGCCGCGGCATTCTGGGAAATGTTGTCCTCAGCAGCCGTGGCATTCTGAGAAGGCGGGCTTCTTCGCCGCTGCGCCTTTTCTTCCCCGTTCCTTCTTTGCCGGCAACGCAAAAAGAGGCGGAGGAGGAAGAGCTGCTGGAAATGCATGCGTGGGCATCGGTGCGCGCGGGAGATTTAGGCCGGGTGGGGTTGTTGGAGTCAAGATTTTATTTTGTTTATGTCCATCTTGCTGTTCGTGATATTATACTACTCTTTATAGATCTCGTTATAACTTGTGTGGGAATTGCTTAATTTCGTTGTTACGGTTTCTTATGAGTGCATTTGGGTAATTATGTAAATATTACCATGTCGTAAGCCGCCTCGAGCATGGTTTTTAACTATGGAAAGGCAGCATGCAAATGACGATGATATCTAGGGAGGTTTCTAGGGAGCCAGTAAGAAAATCGCGTAGGAATAAAGGGCAGTTCTGCCCAACAAACTTCCTTGACATTTATTTGGCTTAGTACTACAGCCTAGCAAACTGGCCTTTGTGTCATAAATGGTGTAGCACACCTATAACGACTGATGAATTTTAATAATCACCATTTGGGTGTGTCAACGTTTATTCATATTTAGAAATAGTTCCTTGAGGACATAGTAGCGCTGCTGTTTTCGGTGGAAGCAGTGTGTTTGATTTGTGTTTCTACTGTATAATGTACAGAGAGAAGCAATAAATGGACTGTTCCCCCAATAGAAGGACATAAGGAGTAATATCCACCTAGACCTGTATTGGAGCTGATGCTTCTTCACTTGTTCATAAATGATATGGGATCAAGGGAAGCGGCGTGGGAACCAAGTTTGCTTAACTCAGCACTGTAAAAAATAGGGACTGTAAAGAGCTCCGAAAGGGTAACTCCAAACTGAGTGAATGAGCAATAAAATGCCAAGTGAAGCTCAGTGTAAGTGTAAAATGACACAATGGGGCAAAAAGTCACATGTATCCTTATAGGGTCTGAGCTGGTGGAGACTGACCAGGAAAAAGACCTTGGGGTGGTGTTGCATAGCTGATCAAAACTTTTAAGTCACTGTATGGTAGGTGTGAAAAATGTACATTCCATGTTAGGCATCATTATGAAAGAAATTTAAAATGAGGCTGGCAATATTATATTGCCTTTATACAAATCCATGGGGTGAACACACTTGGGAGTACTATGCAGAATTCCAGTTGTTGCATCTCAAAAAAATACACTGTAGAGTCAGAAAGTTCAGAAAATGGCAACCAAATCTAGCAGGGGTTCATAATGCTAGAAACCAGGGTCATCCGGTGAAACCGAATCAGGAAGGAAGTCATCCTTCACACAGTGTATTCTTCATTACAAGGCATGTTGCCGCCTATGAACTTAAATGATTTTAAAGGGGAATTCGACAAATCCATGGAGGAAAAGGTTATTGCTGACTACAAGTCATAATGGATATATGTTGTTTGCAGTATCAGAGACAGTATATCTCTGAATATTAGTTGCTGGGGAATAGCAGTAGCAGAGGGCTATTGCTTTTGGGCACTGCTTATGAGCTGAGAGTGGTTAGGAATTGGACAATACCAGTAGGCCAGATCCCTAATTCATCCAACCCCTGCAGGCCAACTTTGATAGATGGGCTGGCTAACCACCTGTCAGTCACCAGCTGTGATAATAACCTCAGATTATTGACACTCATAAAAGTTTTAGAGTGGCAGCTACAGCAACCTCCTCTGAAGATGCACATTCAGCAACCATCAGCTGACTGGCGCTGGGAGCTTGCCTTGTGATGGGCTTGCTGCCACTGCTGATCAGATGATAGGCAGTTACAGAGAGTTCCTTTGAAATGTTTCTGGAGGAAGCATTTTGAGTGTAAATAGCTTCCTATGCATGGGATGCGAGTGGCACTGTGGGTTAAACCACAGAGCCTAGGGCTTGCTGATCAGAAGGTCAGTGGTTCGAATCCCCGCAACGGGGTGAGCTCCTGTTGCTCGGTCCCTGCTCCTACCAACCTAGCAGTTTGAAAGCACGAAGTGCAAGTAGATAAATAGGTACCGCTCCAGTGGGAAGGCAAACAGCATTTCCGTGCGCTGCTCTGATTCACCAGAAGTGGCTTAGTCATGCTAGCCACATGACCCAGAAGCTGTACGCCGGCTCCCTCGGCCAGTAAAGTGAGATGAGCGCCGCAACCCCAGAGTCGTCCACGACTGGACCTAACGGTCAGGGGTCCCTTTACCCTTACCTTCCTATGCAGTAGAAAAACTGCTCCGTTTAAATGGAGCATCCCCCATACAGACAAAAACATGCTGCTTGGTGGAAGTACTTTGAATGCAAAGCACTTCCTCCAGCCCTATTAACATAGTTTGTCTTCAAATTTTGACTGCTTAATAAACTACTCTTAGTGTAGAATGAACAGAAATAGACTGTGGTGAAATAATATTTAGTATTGCAATAAAAGCAAGTGGTGTTGAGAAAAAAATACACACACACAAATGATGGGACAGCTTGGCTCATTTATAATGTTTAATTTTATATGTACAAAATTAGAAAAAAATACAGCATATAACAAATTGTATCTGCTAACATGTTGCTGGTTGGGGTTTTTTTTTTTTTAGGCACACTTGGTACAATTAGAGTTCCTTTATCATTTCTAAATTACATGATTTCTTCCTTTCTGTTCTGCTGATGTCATGCTACCCTATAGGATTCTAAAATTGCTGGATAAAATATAAATTAGACATCTGAAAATTAAATATCTTTCCCATTAATAAATAATTTGCTCAGAACAATGTTGGCAAATGCTTAAGTATTTATCACATGCAACAGAGTATTGTGACACTTTAATTAAAGACTATTTTTTTAGACTGCAATCCAGTGCACTTAACTTGTTGAGGGTGACTTTTAAGCGGAGAAGCATGTGATTGTCCTGTTATTGCAGAATAAGCTTTCTGAGCCCAAAGCCCATTTTGTCAGATGCATGACAATAAGAAAAGTTTATACATCCTGAGGACCTAAAGCTATTGTAACTGCCACAGAACCATCAGAATAGGCTCATTGCCTTGTGCTGGGAAGTGACAAGGCACCGCAGCGTGATAGAGCTTTCCTTTTTGCTTTGCAGAAAATACTGTTGTAGTAAAACTGTTTCATATTGGCAGGTATTCACATCTTTTCAGGGTGCTGGTCCAAGAGGATAAGATCAGGGCTTACCCAACTAGGGAATAAATAAATACGTAACAGCTAAAATGTGACTTTTCCCATTAGTGCACTATGCTACCAACCCCTCTCCAGATAATTTCACAGATAATCCACCTCTCCCCATAAAATAATTTCAAGGAATGATAATCTTCTGAAAGCAAACAGTAAGGCTAAAAAGTGTGTCTAAGCACAATCACTATTCTAAGGACTATGCTACAGTTGGTGCATATTATTTTATGTATTTACTTGTTAGCCCCTTGCCAGCTTGTACAATGAAAGAATAAGTAAAACCTGCAATCCTATATTCACTTACTTGAGAGTAAATTCCAGTAAACCCAGTTGCAATTACTTCGGAGTAGACAGAAGGCTCAGTAAAAACTTCACTGAATATAACAAAGATTAATTTTATGTAAACATAAGCTTAGCCTGCAAATATATCTAAATTACTAGCTATTGTTGTATAAAAAGTTTGATCCCTCTCCAGTATCCCAAAGGCACCATAATTGAAAGTAGGTTCATGATTGATAATAAGACAACTTTGTGTATGATGGATTATTTTATGGCTATTAGTCATAACAGCTGAAGTCAGCTTCCGTATTTAGAGGCACCATATTTCTGAATACCAGATATTAAGGCAAGAAACTGAAAATGGCTACTTCCACTTTGCCACACATGCCAGCTTCTAAAGGGCATCTAGTTGGCCACTAGGAAGAACAGAGGGGTAGATGAGCCTTTGATCTGATCTTAGGCTGTTCTTATGTTTGTTTTAATCGTACATCCAGCAGGCAATTGAATTAACATATAAGAAGCTGCAAAGTGCCTTCTAGTGGAAATATTCCCCTTCCTGTAAAATGGACGGGGAGCCTGTGCCCTTCAGACATTACTGGACTAAAACTCCCATTATCCCTGGCCAGTGGCTGTGCTCGCTAGGGCAAATAGAAGCTAGAGTCCAGCAACATCTAGAGGACCCACACATTCACCACCCCTTTCGTAAAATTTCCATTTTACTTGTTCTCTTCCTTGCCTTAAGAAAGAATGCAGCAGATAAGGCATGTATTCTCCAGAAATATTATTCAGATATCAAAACATTTGACATTGGTCTAAAAGCAATTTCACATTTATCTAAGGCAAGTTTGCATATGTAGTTGTTTGTTTCACTAACTTCTGTAGTCTGAGCCAACCTCAACCCCCATTTAAATCTTCTGTAAATCACACTGAAGCTATCATTGTCGTCGTCACCATCATCTCTCTCTCATAGTTTGGTTAATAATCAAATAACTGTGCTTCTCCCAGAACATACTACTTAAACAGAGTAATACTCTGAAGATAACTTTCAGAATCCATCACGAAGTTAGTCCATTCTTGGGAAAGGGTTTCAATGGAGACAGCTTCACCGCCATATTCTTTTGGGAGAACGCTGGCTGGAAAGTGTTGTTGGAGAGTAGGAACATAGTTATTCCCATGCATGTGGATCTGCAATAAGAGGAATTGTTTCTACTTTTACATAATATTCAAGAAGACAAAATTCACTCTCAGAGTATTGTACAGTTTAAGTCCTGTTAAGGCAAGTGGCTTAGTTAATAGGGAAATTGATGTGTACAGTTGTTCATGATGAGACCACTGACTGCCTGTTTCCTACTAGGCCCAATTCAAGGTGTTGAAAGTGCCGCACTCTACCTATATGCAATGCTATTTTTCTAGAAAAAGAGGTGCCAGAGCTCACCATGAACTTCTCCCTTGCTCTCTTGGAATGGCAATGGCACCCACCTAACAGGTGCTGGAACTGAGCTCTGGTGAGCTCTGGCTGAAACAAAAGATCTGCCTATATGACTTATGATTACATATTATTTTTATCTGATGTTTTCAAGTTTTATTATTTGCTTTGTGATACATATATTTTTATTGGATTATTTTGTAAACCATCCTAGGATCTGAACAGATGAAGTACAAGTCTGTGAGCACTTTGAAAATGATGCTGCGATTACAAAGACCCAGCATAAGTTTCTCAAAAACAAGTAATTCTCAATTAATCTCATGGATTCAAGTTACAAGAAAGGAGATTTTGACTGAACATCAGGAAGAATTTTGTGACAGTAGGAGCTCTTTGACTGTGGAGCAGACTCCCTCGGGAGGTGTTGGACTCTCCTTGGAGGTTTTTAAGCAGAGGTTGGATGGTCATCTGCCATATATACTTTAGTTAAGATTCTTGCATTGCAGGGTGTTGGACTAGATGACCCTCAGGGTCCCTTCCAACTCTACAATTCTAGGGTTCAATGTGGAGCATCTCTACAAGGGCTGTTGTTCTTGTGTAGGCAACCCTTTGGAGACAGTGGGGAATACAGTGTGGCCTACATGGGAAACGTGCATGAAAATAGCTTGAATGGCACCATCTTGTGGCATTTTGAACTATTGTATGAACCCACATTAATGAAATATAAAACTTATAGAACCCTATTGGAATAAAAGAGGTGTAGTCTCTTTTTTTAAAAAAAGAAAATGTGTTGGGATAATGTGTGAATTTCATAGAAAAAGAATTAGCATTTACTCACCCGTGCTTTAATCTTTTCTGAGAGGAATGTCTTAATTAGAGCAAAGACCGGGTGAAAGAGCAAAGGCTCATTAACCAAGTGGATTCCACGAACTTTTAGTGGAAAGGCATCCTGCGAAGAGAGTGGAGAGAAGCATGATAGAAGACTAAGATGTTCATATTCTAATGCCTACATTCACATGAGCAGACCTGCCAAAATGTCAGACTACATTTGATTTTAAGCAGAAGTTTTCTGACCATAGCCAACCCTAGGTTTTCAAGTACTTAGGACTGCATTTATAAAACAGTCACAATGTGCCTATCTCATAAGAAAGAAAATAAATGTGGGGTTGAGAAAATTCAGGAGAATATGACCCAGTTCAGACAGATATATCTTGCCTTATTAAGCTGAGATCTGCCTGTGCCTTGTGCTTAAGCACTCCATTCTCGCGCTGCCCTTCCCTCGTCCCTTCTTGGCATTCCTGGGTTAATTAATAATAGTTTCCTCATTACACCTGAACCACCACCAACACTTTCCACCCTGAGCAGCAGGACATAAGAGGCAGCAGTGGATCCACATCTCTGCTCAGCCCCACAGCTCCCAGTCAGGAGTTATAGTGGTTCCCTAAAAAGGACGTGACACACTCTGCCCACTTGACCAAGTGCTAATAATACTAAATATCGGTAGTGGTGTTGTTAGAATACCTCAAGCCATCTAGAACAGCAGAATTAGACTGCATTAAAAACACAGGAGCTATCTAATGCTCTTGTTCTCCAAAAACATTGGTACGTGAAAGCCACTATCTGCTTACAGCATAACTAAAATTTAGAACCAAAGCTCACTGTGATCGCGGCAGCTATTATCTTGGCAACCGTAGGCGTGATCTGAAATGCATGAGCGAATTTCCATCCTTGAAGATCAAAGATACCCTTGACTCCATTCCGCTGTGTTTCTAGCTCTCTCACAATGAGCTCAGATGTGATAAGACTTAAACGAAACAAATCAAATGCTGTGAATGTCTTTGGGTCCCATTTTCCTAATGACAAAAGAGAGGAGAGAGGGAGATGAATAAAGTAAGCACTTTCCCCCCCAAAAAGGCCAATGGAACTAAAATGGCTTAAACGTGGTACTTTGGCTTAAACTGGACAGTGGACTAGGCTGCAAGAATAATGGGCAAAATACACCCGTTTGCTGATATCTCACCTGCTTTGAAATGATGTCACTTAAATAAATGCCTAACCCTTCATGGGCTACAAAAATGCTAAGCTGATTTTAACCTCCAGCCCCTTTCCCCTTCTCTCAATTCCTGCTTGCACACAGACCATCCCCACTTCCATGTCTCCTCCAGTGTCCTAATTCAAAGCCCACTTTGTCCATACAACCCATTATTTTTACCTTCATCTCCTTTATTCCTACCTCCTCCTTCCTACAATTCTCCCTTGCACACAGATCCCCCTCCATTTCTGGGCTTCCTCCTGCCTCAGATTCCACAGCCCCCTTTGCACTCACATACCCTGATGCTATATGTTACTGTACCTTAAAGATGAACAGAATCTTAAGAGCAAGTCTGTCAGTTAGCTCGTTCAGTTAGAGAAGGTTCGACTGAGTTGATGGATGTTGTCACCGTATGAGTGTTTGATAATAAAATATTTGTTCAAAATTTCTACATTGAATCTGGAATGTCATGTTGAAGTCAACACATAGCACCAGGATCTAAATACACTGTGTGAAAGTACTGTGAGATATTTGAGGGCTCCACATCCTCTATGTCTCTCACACAAGGCAGCTGAGGAAAAGAAAAGGGGAAAGAGAAAAGGGAGAGATATTGAGAGGAAAATGCAGGTTTTAAACAAGTGGCAGAGGTTTGAATAAAGAAAGTGGAAGTGGGAGACACTGAGAGAAAAAGTGACAGTTTAAAAGAAGGTTTCAATGCTGCAAGAAGGGAGCTGGGAGCAGCACTTTTTGTGTTTGCTTTTTGGTGTTATTTTCTGCGTACAATTTCTGTGTTGCACCCACCTGTGCTACTTTTGTAAACAACCACGACCACAACAACCCTCCCTTTCCAATCTATTCAGACCCCTCCCACCACTTTCCATTCTCGGAGTCCTTCCTAGCTTCCTGCCATGGCGATTGCTGTTGTGAAACCTGCCTTCTCTTCTGCCTCCTCCACCCTAACTTCATGCAAATCCAGGATTCTGATGAAGTACTACAAATCCACCAGTGGGGGCTGTGAGACGACAGCCTTACATTACAAGAAGTCAGAGGCAGAGCATGCTACTTGCCAGTGTTGCAAAAAGAAAAGCTACTTGCCAATTCTGTAAATGAGAACTTTGCTACCAGCTGGGTCCCTCTCCTTCAGAACTCCAAGGTAACCAGATTTCATCAGACCAAGGACAGAGAAAGGCCGTACATCTCCAACTATGTCTGGGAATTCAGCTCTCCACTTGTGATAGTTTTTCAATAGCTGGGAAAGAAATAGCAGAAAGAGGGTGAGATAGTACCGCAAAGCAGTCAGTTGTAGAGTATTCTGTTACATGATTCTTATGTTGTAAAATATTACTGCCCTTCTTGCTAAGTATATGCATACTTTTATCTCAGTTAAGTTCATAAACTGTGTGCAAATATATTTTAACATTTAGGCTGGTTTCCTTTTGTTGAAATTAATCTCCTGTAACACTAGACTTGACCATAGATAGCTTAGTCGATAAGAGTGTGATGCTGATAATGCCAAGGTTGCAGGTTTAATCCCTGTGATGCAATTAGGTAGCATGGAGTCTGGATTTTAATCCCTACTCAGAGATGAGGCTCACAGGTTAATCCTGTACCATTCAATATACAGCATCTCAAGCTAACCTGCCTCACATGATTGCTGTGAGGGGGGTGGGGAAGCAGGCCCTTGTGTTCATTGCCTTGAATTTGATGGGAGGAAGAACAGTGCACGATTGTGACAGAAAGTATAAGCTTCCAAAACAGGACCAGTATAAGGTTTCCAACCCAGCCTTCACCATAAAGGTATATAATCATACAATTGAAAACAAGTAAAACTTGCTTACAAGTATACAATGTTAAGAAGCAAAACAATTTCAAGCAAAGCAGCATAGGTGTGGGTCCCACAATTATTAACACGGTCACTTAGGCTGAATCCTGTGCTGGCTTACCTTGGAGTAAACCCCACTGGATCCTATTTGCATCTGAGTAAGCATGTAAAGAAATCACTGAAACCAAGCATGTGGGTTGTATCCAAAGAAGACATCCCACGAGTGCAAAGACTTCTGCCTGCACAACGAGACTTCCCTTCCCCTAAATCTCCTCTGGAAGGTTGGGGGAACCCTCAGAAACAGACTGGCAAGGGAGGAAAAGTCCTGTTGTGCAGGTGAAAGTATTCATGCTGATGGGATGACTTCATTGGATTCAACCCTAGATTTTTCCACACACCACCAATAAACAATGCAGATAGCAACACCTTTTTACAGCAAGACTGTTGAGCACTATAGAGATTTTTCTGGTTGCTAGCCTGGTTCAGAGACAATGTTGGTCTTTCTGGAGGAAAAGAAAACAGATCCTTTCCCCATTGGTACTGTATTCAGAACAAGGTAGAATTCAGGAGCACTACATAACTATTATCCAACCAGAACATGATTTTTACATAAGTATTGTCTAACAGGAATTTTACTTGGAACAATATTTGCTATTTAATAGGTTACACTCGGTAGGTAAACAGGGAAATATCCACAGTTCATTTTAAGACTTATCCTGGTAGATGAAGCTACCTTTCAATTACTATTCTTCTGTCAACAATTCATTTCTTTTTCTTTCTCGTAAATGCAAAATAATAATACAAGTTTTCTCCTTCATTTTTTGGTCCCATTATCAAATCTGTATAAATTGTCTCACTTTCATTAAGAACAAAGCTTCCAAGGAGTGATTTGTTGATATCTAAATGCACTTGCCCCATGATCAACACGAAGTAAGTCCCTTTGGGCAATCATTCTGGAATATGGAGCAGTTTTTGATACCTTCAGAACTACATTAAGTAGCTAAATGTGCTGAACAAAGAAGCTAAATGTACAACTGTGAAGAAGTGCCTGAAAAGAATGAAGGAATGAGCCAAGCTTCTCTTTTAATAGAGAAATCCAGCATCTTCTTTCTGCAGTCTCACCTAATGAATACATTTGGGCAGATGATCTTATCTTGCATTCATATCAGTGTACGTACAACCTATAATTTCATTCGAGTTTTGTCTTTCATTGTTCTGATCAGTATCTGCATGTTTCCTGAACATGCATACTTCTTACATTGGGACAGAGTACTTTGCTTATGGATTTTCACAATTGTACCAATGCACCCAATAACAAATCTGATTCAGTTCACTCAGGCCATCTGTAATCTCATGATCGTAGCCATCAACACAGTTATTCTAAGGCATTTTCATCTACCAATTAAAGCAGGAATGACAAGTACCCAGGGCTCAAAACATAAATTAATGTATAGCTTTAAAGGTTTCTGTGCTTCTCATATGAGAAATGATTTAGCCACATTAATCAACCTTAGGCTTTCAACCGGAGATATTTGGGTTGGAAAAAGTCTAGACTCACAGTTTGTTCCCAAATGTTGGAGAAATTCTTATGAACTTTGAATGGATATTTCCCAATGCTTAATTCCTAGCCTTTCCCCCATTTTTAACAGGATGCTTGTTTTTCCAATAACACTTTATGTTGCAACATAATCCTCCTTATTTTGAATAAACACTTATGGCAAAGGAAACAGATTTGTTAAGTTTAATGCACAAGTGTGCACAGTTTGGGACTGTATGAAACAAGCACCATGATTCCTTATCTCTGGATTGTGCCGAGCTCCTAAATCAGGAATACTGTATCACACTGAACTAAGACTATGTATATATTGCAGGGGTACCATGACCTAAGCCAGTGATGGCCACACTTGGCCCTCCAGCTGTTTTGGGACTACAACTCCCATCATCCCTAGCTAACAGGACCAGTGGTCAGGGATGATGGGAATTGTAGTCCCAAAACAGCTGGAGGGCCAAGTTTGGCCATCACTGACCTAAGCCATATTTTCCCAAGTGCTTCCACTGATGTGAAGTACCTTGAATGAAGCAGCGTGGGAAGGAGACTGATCAGCCAGATCAGGAGGAACCCTTGTGGACTATTAATGGCAAGAGGAAGGCATAAAAGGAAGGGTCAAAAGGTAGTAAATGTGCACAACAGGCGATGGAGTTGGTGGGTGGATATGGTCTAACAGGAGACGGAGCCAAAAGAAGAAAAGGCTGACAATTGGTATTGGCAGCAGAGTTGTACCAAGGCTTAAGTCAGCCAAACCTACACAAGCAGCTGTTGTGAGAAGCCCAGACCCTACCTGGAAGTATGTACTTGGAGCAGAAATCTAGAAATAGATTGCCCTGGGAGATTAAGAGAGCAGAGAAGTTCTTACGTCTATTTCACCAGGCATATTCATGGTGCTTATTCATTCATTTATACAGCTATTTTGCGCAAAACTGCTTTTGTACAAAACTGCTACATTAAAAATAAATTTGGCCTATTTACAATTACCCTATTTACAATGGTTACTGTCATCTATCTATAGGGCCAATTGGTATTTCAAGATTCCTTACTAGCCACAGTTCTGAAGGAAATCCTTTCTTGAAGGCAGTATTTCTTCTTTTCCAACTTTGACACTGAGGGTTGTCTCTGAGTAATTTCACTCACTTGAAGTTGTTTTCTAATGTTGTTAATATCTATCTATCTATCTATCTATCTATGCAAAGCATGGGTACTATGAATGTTGCCTTTCTCAATTACAAACCGTTTCTATCTTTGCCATTTCTCAACTACTCAGAGGAAAGCTCCTAGATACAATAGTGATGATAATAGATTTTCTGTCACAGCCACAGCAGTAAAGAATGCTGGCACACTTGTGTGCATTATTGATCCAGTGAGGAGTTAGGCTGGAGACCAAATGTATCACTTTGCTAGGATCCCCGTAACAGTATGAATAAATGTTGCCATTTGTAGCAAAGTATTAGTTGTAGCGCTTGTTCTATTCTGACTGTGAATCAATAATTGCACAAAAGGAGTGCAAGGCAAGCAACTAACATTAACTGACTCAGGAGTGAGTATAATTACCTGGATATAATTCAAGTGGTGCAACCGTGTGGTTTTTCCCCCTCTTTCATATAACTAAATACACACCCCAAATGAGTAGATAATTGTGGATGCTGGAGACTCCCAAGGCTTTAAAAACAACAACAACAACACTGTTGGGAGGATGCCAACAGTTCTATGCTCCCCATCAGACCAGCTTCATATAACTCAAAAATTGTGCTTGCTTGCAAGGTTTTAGGTTACCAGAGATCCTTAAGTTGCCAAGGATCTGAGACTGGTGCACAGGAGATATTCTTTCTGATAGGCCACTGGAAGTAATGAAGGTCAGTAGATGGCCTTCCAGCTGCTTCTCTAGCCCACAATGCATCAACAAACACCCTCACCCTGTACCTCTTCCATCAAAGACTTATGGGAGGTAAGTTGACAGCATGTTTCTTCCTGCAAGCACCAGTAAGGGTCTGGATGATGAAGAAGAGTAAAAGAGAGGTGGGGGGATGAGAGAGAGGTCACATGGGTTTGAGGGGAAGGAGAACAGAGAGGAAAAGCTATGGGAGTACTCATTTCCTTTCTGTACTCTTGTGAGTATATGCGAGGAGAAATGCATGTGTGTGTGTGTGTCTGTGTGTGAAAGGAAGTGTAAAGGTGGGGTTCCATACCTATTAAATGAAGGTTTTATATGCATGCTAAAATGTGGGAGAAATGTTTGCATGTGTGCTATGAGGTTTTCTGCAATCAAGCCATATATAAATTTTATGAAATAAAATAAATCAACACACAGGCATCTGTGAATCAGCAAGAGCCCTCTTCCTTCCTGTGCCCTAATTTCCTGTACATTTTTCCTAGAATTAAAGAGAATCAGGTAGTCTTGTATTATTGATGTATGAATGGCACTGCAAACAGACATCAAATAAACTTTGTGCTTTTATATTATTGGAAATGCAGGTATAAGCATTTATATTATCATCAGAAGCTTAAAAGACAATACAGTGGTACCTCGGGTTAAGTACTTAATTCGTACCAGAGGTCCATTCTTAACCTGAAACTGTTCTTAACCTGAAGCACCACTTTAGCTAATGGGGCCTCCCACTGCCGCCGCGCCGCCGAAGCATGATTTCTGTTCTCATCCTGAAGCAAAGTTATTAACCTGAGGTACTATTTCTGGGTTAGCAGAGTCTGTAACCTGAAGTGTATGTAACCCGAGGTACCACTGTATGGGTTTTCAGCTGAGCCATTCAGATCCTATATCCGTCTTCTGAGGATATGTTCAGCTAGCCACTTCATGGTCTGAAGATCACTGTTTCCTTTCTTTTTGCTTTCCTCTGTGCCTTACCCACTGGCAGCATGACTTCCAAAACTTAAAAAGATACACAAACGTATTTATTCCGTCGTCCGTTACCATACATGGCATTAACATGAGTCCATGTTTTATTCGTGACAAAGGGAGGTGCTTAATCTCCTAAATAATCCCTGAAAATTTGTCTTTCTTTTAACAGTGGTAGAGTATCAGTGCTGCACACCCCAAGGTCCAAGGTCCAATCCTCAGCATATCCAGGTAGGTCTGGCATAGATCCCAATCTGAAACCTGAAAAACTGCTGCTAATCAGTGAAAACAATACTGAGCTAGGCACTGTAGTAGATAATGGTCTGACTCAATAGAAGACCATCCTATGTTACTATTCTTTGCACCAACCAAGAACCTGCAACTGCACAAACCAGCATGCAATGTGTGTGTGTGTGTGTGTGTGTGTGTAATTAGTTTTCCAATATACCCCCAATAATAGCCAAATTATAACAATAACAATTAATCCCCAAATTATACAATTATCAAAATGGCAGTCAACTTCCAATTAATACATTTTAGTTAAAGTGGCTCCCTGCATGGTGGTTTGGGTGCATTTCCTATCTTAAATCACTGCATTCCATAATCTTAATGAATGTCAGTTACTTTTCAGTTATAATAATAATCCCTTAGTTAACAGCTACATAATCAATGATTTCTATTCATGATGTTACAATATATAAGTTTATAAAGCTTCAAGTGACAAACTCAGACTATTATCTTTATTCTGTCCTGTGTGTGAAAACTGTTATGTCCCTGGAGATTCCTTCTGTCCATATATGGTGCTGTCTCTTTCACTTCTCAGTTGTTGTTTAACACCAAACGTTAAAAACTTCCCTAAACAGGGCTGCCTTCAGATGTCTTCTAAAAGTCAGGTAGTTGTTTATTTCCTTGACATCTGAAGAGAGGGTGTTCCACAGGGAGGGCGCCACTACCGAGAAGGCCCTCTGCCTGGTTCCCTGTAACTTCGCTTCTTGCAGTGAGGGAACCAGCAGCCACTTCCCTCTCTTTTCTTTGCAATATGATGTGACATTGGGCTGCCCCATCACCAACATCTAATGATATGTGGCTGTTGGTAGGGCAATGTGTAAGAGCAATGATATTGCATCACACACTGTGTTATAACGGCAAACAAAGAGGGACGAAGAGGGACAGCAGCTCCATATTTGTTTACAAGATATGTTACATGGAGTTCTGTGATTGTAACACTGCACATGCTTTCCCACCCCTTTCAGAAAGCAGCCACAGGGTTGTGTGGGTGTGTGAGAGAGAAATCTGAAAACAAAATTCAGCCAAGTGCCCAGCAGTTTAACATCCTGTTCTCACAGTGGCTGGCTATTTACCCTTGGGAAACCCATAAGTAGGATGGGAGAACACAGTGCTCTCTCCCATTGGCGAAGGAATGGGGTGGGGGGGGTGCAGCTCACCCTGGATGTCATTACTGTGGCAGGGGTGACAAACAAAGTTTTTTTTTTTAATTGGACTCACAAAACTTTTTAGGAGTGACGTGGTGGATTAGGTGCCTGCAGGTTCCACTCTGCCTGAAACGGTAGCGTGGGACTTGCCTCTGCCTACTGCCTCTTCCTCAGCTGCCCTACAGCTGAGGGAGAGGCAGCGGAGAGGTTCAAGGCGTTGGAGAAGCTCGCCCCAACCCATGGGCAGTTCGCCCTGCCCCAGGCTGCAGGACACGCGCCTGTACCAGACACCCAAGCGGCTAGCTATGCCAGTGTTCTCTCTACTTGGGATTCCCAGCAACTGGTACTTAGAGGCATGCTGCCTCCAACAGGAGAGGCAGAACATCTCAACAGCTTCTAGCCATAATGGCTACCATTATCCTCCATGCATTTATTTATTTAATTTAGCTAATTTATCTAATGAGAGCCAGTGTGGTGTAGTGGTTAAGAGTGGTAGACTCATAATCTGGTGAACCGGGTTCGCGTCTCCGCTCCTCCACATGCAGCTGCTGGTGACCTTGGGCTAGTCACACCTCTTTGAAGTCTCTCAGCCCCACTCACCTCACAGAGTGTTTGTCATGGGGAAGGAAGGGAAAGGAGAATGTCAGTCGCTTTGAGACTCTTTCAGGTAGCAATAAAGCGGGATATCAAATCCAAACTCCTCCTCCTCCTCCTCCTCCACTTCTTCTTCTTCTTCTTCTTCTTCTTCTTCTCCTCTTTTAAAGGTGGTG
Organism: Podarcis tiliguerta; assembly: GCF_965153285.1. Classification (NCBI taxonomy): domain Eukaryota; kingdom Metazoa; phylum Chordata; class Lepidosauria; order Squamata; family Lacertidae; genus Podarcis; species Podarcis tiliguerta. Next base: position 35,080,952 of record NC_139540.1, on the reverse strand, counting down.
ACTATAACTACATCTTTGATCAGGAACAGTGTGTGCGTGGATTAGCCCTTTGCAGTGCTTTTTTCTGGGGGAGTACACATACCCCTGGGGACGTGGGTGGCGCTGTGGGTAAAAGCCTCAGCACCTAGGGCTTGCCGATCGAAAGGTCGGCGGTTCGAATCCCCGCGGCGGGGTGCGCTCCCGTTGTTCGGTCCCAGCGCCTGCCAACCTAGCAGTTCGAAAGCACTCCCGGGTGCAAGTAGATAAATAGGGACCACTTACTAGCGGGAAGGTAAACGGCGTTTCTGTGTGCGGCTCTGGCTCGCCAGAGCAGCAATGTCACGCTGGCCACGTGACCCGGAAGTGTCTTCGGACAGCGCTGGCCCCCGGCCTCTTTGAGTGAGATGGGCGCACAACCCTAGAGTCTGTCAAGACTGGCCCGTACGGGCAGGGGTACCTTTACCTTTACCTTTTACACATACCCCTAAACATTTTGTGAATCTTTTGTCCATTTACTGTACAGTGGTACCTTGGGTTACATACGCTTCAGATTACAGACTTTGCTAACCCAGAAATAGTTCCTCGGGTTAAGAACTTTGCTTCAGGATGAGAACAGAAATAGTGCTAGGGCGGGGCGGCGGCAGCAGGAGGCCCCATTAGCTAAAGTGGTGCTTCAGGTTAAGAACAGTTTCAGGTTAAGAACGGACCTCCGGAACAAATTAAGTACTTAACCCAAGGTACCACTGTATTTATTTTCCCTGATTTGAACTATAAAATGGCGGTTTTCTTGAGTCAAAACGAGAGTACTACTCCTAAATATTTTTTAAGAAAAAAAGCACTGGCCCTTTGTCCCCATGTAAAATCCCTGAATTAAAGCACCTACCCAGATGTTACTGGTCTTCTTAGATGTCCGCCACACACCAGAGGAACAGCTAGCATATTAGTATCCTACCTACTGCTTGCTTCAGGTAACTTTTGTTTTTTTTACTGCTTCTTGCCATACTGAGAAGCACAGGCATTACCACGGATGTTTTTACAAACACAAAAAGATACAGAAAGAATACAAAAAGGATAAGAAAAATAGGCAATTCTAAACAGTATCCTGAAATATAAAGTTCCTTAAAAGCAAGTGCACCTGGGGGGGGGGGGGGAATCACATTAACTGGAAAATATATAAAGTTGAAAGGTTCTAGCCAATAGGGTGCAAAGACAGATGCAGTAATCTATGAATGAGGAACTATTTTACAAGACCATGTCTCTGGAGTTTTATATGCAAACATAGAAGTGTGAGCTTCAGGACAAATAAACAATCCAAAAGAGACCAGTGGACTTGCCTCTCACTGGGCTTTATAGGACAAACTTTGGACTATTTGCTGCACACAACATGGTATTCTTTATGTGATGCTGTGCATCTAATGCCATATATTTTGTTTTTTTGTGATGTAAAGAAACTTTGGGAACTATTTTTTCACTACGACTTTTTTTTAAGGACTTGTATTTTTAAAACAAGTATTTTACTGCCCCTCAAGAATAGTAACATTAAGCAGAAACTGTGCAAAGCAAAAATATACCATCAATTTATTTCATTCTAACATTTAGCAGGCGTGGTGTGTTTCCAGAGCAAGTCCACCCATGAGGGCAGGTGAGGCGACCAACTCAGGCCACAGGGCTCACAGGGTCAGCAGATCTCAATGTTAGTCTTTCTCTCCCTGCCCCTTAGTCCTGATGTGGCGCTTCACTCACCCCTTCTTCCCTGGCCAGGGAAGGTTGGCCTCAGTTGCCATAATGTATTGTGTGTTTGTAACAAGGTGCCTATGAATACGAAGTCAATGCTGTTAAATAACTGTAGTGTCCATCTTTAAGCTTGTAAGGTAGGAAGCCCCAGAGTGGGGTGGGGTGGGGCCCAAAGCTGCCATGTAAAGCTGCTTTAACTCAAGGTTCTCCTAAATATCTCTTCTGAAGTTTACTATACAACGGAAAGGAGCAGCCAAGCATACTAGGACTCAATTTCTTGACTTTAAGAAAGCCGACTTCATAAAACTTAGGGAAGTGCTGGGTGAGATCCCATGGACAGTAATACTAAAAGGAAAGGGAGTTCATGATGGCTGGGAGTTTGTTAAGAGGGAGATAGTAAAAGCACAACTTCAGGCAATACCAATGAGACGGAAACATGGAAGGTGCCTAAAGAAGCCAGGGTGGCTATCTAAAGAACTTTTAACTGAGTTAAGATTTAAAAAGGATGTGTACAAAAAATGGAAAAGGGGGGAAACCACCAAAGAGGAATTCAAACATATAGCCAGCACGTGTAGACACAAAGTCAGAAAAGCTAAAGCACAGAATGAACTCAGGCTTGCTAGAGAGGTTAAAAGCAACAAAAAAGGCTTCTATGGGTATGTTCGTAGCAAAAGGAAGAACAAAGAAACAGTGGGGTCACTCAGAGGAGAAGATGGTGAAATGCAAACAGGGGACACAGAAAGGGCTGAACTCCTCAATGCCTTCTTTGCCTCAGTCTTCTCGGATAAAGAAAACAATGCCCGACCTGAAGAATTTGGAGGAAATGATTCAGCAGAGGAAACACAGCCCAGAATAACTAAGGAGATAGTACAAGAATACTTGGCTAGTTTAGATGTATTCAAGTCTCCAGGGCCAGATGAACTGCATCCAAGAGTATTAAAAGAACTGGCAGATGTGATCTCAGAACCACTGGCAGTCATCTTTGAGAATTCCTGGAGAACAGGCGAAGTCCCGGCAGACTGGAGGAGGGCAAATGTTGTCCCTATTTTCAAAAAGGGGAAAAGAGAGGACCCAAATAATTACCGCCCAGTCAGTCTAACATCAATACCAGGGAAGATTCTGGAGCAGATCATTAAGCAAACAATCTGTGAGCACCTAGAAAGGAATGCTGTGATCACCAATAGTCAGCATGGATTTCTGAAAAATAAGTCATGTCAGACTAACCTGATCTCATTTTTTGACAGAATTACAAGCCTGGTAGATGAAGGGAACGCAGTGGATGTAGTCTACCTTGATTTCAGCAAGGCATTTGACAAGGTGCCCCATGATATTCTTGTAAAGAAGCTGGTAAAATGCGGTCTTGACTATGCTACCACTCAGTGGATTTGTAACTGGCTGACTGACCGGACCCAAAGGGTGCTCATCAATGGTTCCTCTTCATCCTGGAGAAGAGTGACTAGTGGGGTGCCACAGGGTTCTGTCTTGGGCCCGGTCTTATTCAACATCTTTATCAACGACTTGGATGATGGACTCAAGGGCATCCTGATCAAATTTGCAGATGACACCAAACTGGGAGGGGTGGCTAACACCCCAGAAGACAGGATCACACTTCAAAACGACCTTGACAGATTAGAGAACTGGGCCAAAACAAACAAGATGAATTTTAACAGGGAGAAATGTAAAGTATTGCACTTGGGCAAAAAAAATGAGAGGCACAAATACAAGATGGGTGACACCTGGCTTGAGAGCAGTACATGTGAAAAGGATCTAGGAGTCTTGGTTGACCACAAACTTAACATGAGCCAACAGTGTGACGCGGCAGCTAAAAAAGCCAATGCAATTCTGGGCTGCATCAATAGGAGTATAGCATCTAGATCAAGGGAAGTTATAGTGCCACTGTATTCTGCTCTGGTCAGACCTCACCTGGAGTACTGTGTCCAGTTCTGGGCACCACAGTTCAAGAAGGACACTGACAAACTAGAACGTGTCCAGAGGAGGGCAACCAAAATGGTCAAAGGCCTGGAAACAATGCCTTATGAGGATCGGCTAAAGGAGCTGGGCATGTTTAGCCTGGAGAAGAGGAGGTTAAGGGGTGATATGATAGCCATGTTCAAATATATAAAAGGATGTCACATAGAGGAGGGAGGAAGGTTGTTTTCTGCTGCTCCAGAGAAGCGGACACGGAGCAATGGATCCAAACTACAAGAAAGAAGATTCCACCTAAACATTAGGAAGAACTTCCTGACAGTAAGAGCTGTTCGACAGTGGAATTTGCTGCCAAGGAGTGTGGTGGAGTCTCCTTCTTTGGAGGTCTTTAAGCAGAGGCTTGACAACCATATGTCAGGAGTGCTCTGATGGTGTTTCCTGCTTGGCAGGGGGTTGGACTCGATGACCCTTGTGGTCTCTTCCAACTCTATGATTCTATTCTATGATTCTATGATTCTATGATATCCTGAAGTATTATTGCATGTGCATACACGGCCGTTTCCAAGAGCTGTTCTAAGAGCTACTTTAAATTGCAATGTGATGCTTGCTTCTGTTGTGGCTAAAGCCCTCTCCCTAGCCTGCCACAGTTCAGCCTGGCTATAATAATAAATAATACATTTTTATTTATACACAGCCCTTCCCCGTTCAGAAAACCGGGCTCAGGGCGGCTAACAACAAATTTAAAACACTTAATTGATGCAACAACAACAAAAACATAAAATACAGTATAAAACGTGAATAACAATAAATTCAGAATTCAAAAATCAATGACTCATTACACAGAAGTGCAACCGGCCCATGTCCTCCTCTTATGCTTTGCAGTGGGCAAACTGATTCTCTGCCTGCATCTCGCTTGTAGTGAGATGCGTGCTGTAGTCACAACCTGAAAGCTTAGGCATCTCAAGCAAGCGTGGTAGTGCTGCAATCTTAGGCAAGGTGGGACTGAGTCCCTGATATGTGTGCACTGAAAAACAGTGAGCCAGGTAGGTTTCCCCGCGCGCGCTCAGCCTTGAGCAGCCGGCGCCCCCCGCAGCCCGGGTGGGCTAGACGCGCCTATCGTGCACGCGTCCGCGCGTTCCCTTTTACCTTCCATGCCAGCTCGGCGTCGAAATCCCGAGCTCGCAAGAAGCGGACCAGAAAGGCGTCGGACAGGGACCAGGGCGAAGGATGCACGTTCTCCTCCTGGGCTCGGCGCCTCAGCGCGGCCACGGCGGCCCTCACGACCGGGGAGCCGTCCGGCAGCTCGTTGAGGTTCCCTTTCAGGGCGCACGGCTCGTCTTGGCTCATGGCGCCACCTCCCCGCCGACTCCCTCGCCTCGGCCTGGCGCGGCTGCAACTGAGGGACGAGCGAGGGCTTCCCGTGGCCCCGCTCCTCCGGCCCCATTACATAATAACGAGGGCGAGGAGTGCCTGGCGCGGCTGCCAAATTGGCGGCCGAGCCCGCTGCCGAGCAAACCGTCGAGTCTGCGCCGCGCCTCCCCATGGCAAACAGGAGCCGCCGCTTTCCTTGGCAGCCTTCGCCCACTCGGCTCCGAGCCAGGCTGCCTCGACTCCTGCGCCTCCTCAGGCGCAACTGGCGAGGGTTCCCCGGGCCTGGCGTAACGCACTGTGAAGCGCTAGGGGCGGAGAAGGGACAAGGAGAAGCCAAGCCCGGCTCCCCCCGTGAGAACTTCGTGGGCCACCAAGCGCAGCCTTGGTTCCTCGTCAACCTTCTTAGCACTAAAGTAGGACCAAACCACTGGGGTCCTGGATTGGAGGGATGTGCGCATGGCTTCTAGCTTCTAGTCAAGACGGTGAAGGGAAGAGTTCAAAATGAAATGCGAGTTGGGGTCGGGGTCACCGGGATTTCATTTCCCTCTCCTCAAGAAACAAGCCTCACGCTTCCCAGCCCTGTAGCAAATGAGAGCCTCTAATCATGTGTAGAGGGGCTTTCCCTTACCCGCTAAAGCCCTCTTTCAGCTGGGAAGGTCATTGAAAGGGCTCGCCCGCAACATCTCCCAGTAAACAATAAGCATGGGATGAGGAAAAACAACTCCCTAGTACAATAATATTAGTCTTGTGAGGGGGCTATTATTCTCTGCAACAACGTTTATATCCAGCATGGAATTCAAAGTACTTCCATGGGGTTCCCAGGTCTTCCATCCAAACACCTGCTCAGCTGTAATAAAGACTAAAAGCGCAACATCAGTCATCCTGAATGTCTTACTTATGAGCAAGGTCATTAAAGAGTGGAATGCCGCAGCACAACTTTTCAAGGCTAAAGGTGGGTATTAATTAGGTCAATTCGGTAGTCAGTGCTTCCTTAAACCATTTAAAGTAGCCTTGTGCTGATTTCAACACTAGTTGAGTTAGAATACAGATACAGAACAAAGCAAAACAAGAGATCTAATTATGTTTGTCACTAAAGCCACTGCAGAATGTCACTTGGCCCTGAAAGCCTATGGGTTTCCCATCAGGGACATGGGTTTCTGGGAAATTTTCAAGTGGAAATTTTTCAGTTTGCAATGGGAAATTCTCTTATGCCCTAGAACAGGCATGGGGGAAAGTGTCTCATGCTATATTCATTTTATTTACTACATGCATATCCTACCTTTACTCCAAGGAGTTCAAAAGGAAGCAGGATAGTTCGCCACCTCTGTGTGCTAGGTTTTTCAGAGCCAAGTGACAATGTATTCTAGCAGGGCCTCTGTAGTAGCTTTATTACTTTAACCAGGTTCTGAGAGCTCTGCTTCTGTAAGAATATTTACTCCATTTAACTGTGTGATGTGTCCTTTAAATTGTGTGATGTGTCCTTTAAATGTTTTGTTTTGACCATATCCTGCCCTAACGTAATGTCTTATGTATATAGACCCTGGCCTTTAGATTTATAATTATAATTTGTCAGCTTCTTAGGCTCTGAGATTCATATTGTTAATTTAAAGCTGCAAACCTGTGCATTCTTATTTAGGAGTAAGCCCTACTGAACTCTGATATTTACTTCTAGTCAACACAGATAGGATTGAGCTGCATCTTTGTTACATCCAAACTGTTGAACTGAAATCGCCTGAGATTTAAATTGCTGTACTTCTATCTGACTGATTTATGGTTAAGACTTACCAGAAGCTAATTAAATGGAAGCATGAGAATTCCCTAAGGGTGAATATGGAGAAATAAGATCAGGGCTTTCATCTCCTTTTTCTTTTGGTGTGTGTGAGAGAGACAGTAATCACTGTTATGGAGTACTGGCACCTTTTTTTTTTACCCCCCCCCCAAAAAAAAACACTGGGCATGATTAAGTTGTTGTGGATAAATTGCTTATACCAAAAGCTTGAAATACTTACTAAGTATTGCTATTGAAGTTTATTTTAAATGTTTGTATATTGTTTTACTGAATAAACTGATGAAATAAAAAAGGAATTAATTGGAATCCCAATCTCATGAACTCTCCAATACCTTCCAATGTAACTATGTCTATGTAGCACTGATTCTGTAAGGCAAAGGAAGGTCACTACAATTTTTCAAAAATGAAGAGTCTACTTCAAACAGCCTGCCTTGAAATCTAACATTAATAGCTTTGCTATAACCTTTTGGTTTTAGAGCTGTTATTTGTTTATAAGTCTCAATAGCCTTTTTGGTATCACAGCTTCCAAAAATGATTAAACTAAATTTTCTTCATAAACAAGCCAAATCTGAAAAACAAGCTGATCATTAACTAAGATTGCAAAATTCCACCCCACAATCTCTAGAATTTTTAGGTAGATCTTGCTTACTTGTCCTTTTGATCAGACACCAGCCTTGTAAAAAAAAAAAGGCTCTATAAATATTTGAGTATCTTTTAATTATTCACTTTGGTGATGTCATTAGAAGTCAAGGAAGCAATACCTATGAGTTACTGAAGTGCCCGATTGCTGCCAGACCAAGGGCTGGATGTGGCTCTCCAAGCAATTTTTTATGCTCCCCCACCCTCAATCTTGATGGTTGCACAAAAAACAAAACAAAACTAGAAACAGGGCAGGAAATAAAACAAAACAAAACTAGAAACAGGGCAGGAAATAAAAGTTTAAACTACTACTCAGCCCAGCCCAGTAATGGAGATGTAAATTGTCTCCTATCAGATTGATAATCTTTTGCACAGGGAGATGACAGCTCCCATTCTCAGCTGAACTACTGTACACACGTGCCTGTATTTGTGTATGCATGTACATGCAAGTGTGTTCTTGTTGGGAGTATAGGGTGACCACACCCACTAGAGTGGCCCTTGCCTACTCTAGATGAGCGAATGATTGAAGCCGACTGAGAGAGAATCATCACAATTCTCAGATGCCAGTTCCTCCATGCTTTTATTTCAAAATGCAGAAACCAAACAATGCTAATAGTTAACAAAAATAAAACAGACACACACCCTTTCTGGAGGCATGCTGCATGTCATCCAGTAGTTCTGCCATTTGCCAAAACATTCCGGGAACCAGCAGAGTTATTTGTGCTTGTGAATCTGGGGAGGAGGAGCTGCACTAAATGCTTTGAGTGACCTTGTTATGAGGGACATAATGAGAGATAAACTGTTCCTGAACAATGATATAAAGCATTCTTCTGTGGACCTGTGAACATGACAGAAACATTAAAGAGAGCTTGGATCTGGCATGATTTATTCTGTCAATTTATGCTTTATCAAACAGATCATTATTAAAGAAAGCACAAAAGAAAATGAGATGCAATGCAGCAGACAGATCCAGATTACATAAAACTGGCCATAGTGAAAAGTTTATTGACCATAATAAAACTTGTTAACAAAGGAGACCAGATCTGAAGCAGCTTACACTTCAAATGAAATTCTCCTTTCTAAGGCAGCACTTAAATGAGTAGTTTTTTTATGCTTCATCCTCAGACAGCAGTTGAGGTACTTCCATGGAATGTAAGTTCACTCTCTTCTCCGTATTAAGTGTAAATGTGTAACTCGGGCATTGAATAAGCAACACTTTGAATTCTTTTTCAGAAAATTCCGAAGTTTGATCTCATTCATAAACTATTAAATTCATCCTGGTTTGGAGAACTCTTTATAGAGATAAAAGTGGAGCATAATTAAAGCTATCAATTAGCTGCTGGTTTTCAAGTCCAATACCTTTTACTATATCCAAGGAAGACCCCCTCAGTTTAAATAAACATTTCGAAGAGGATCAGTAAAGGTAAAGGTACCCCTGCCCGTACGGGCCAGTCTTGACAGACTCTAGGGTTGTGCGCCCATCCACTCAAGAGGCTGGGGGCCAGCGTTGTCCGGAGACACTTCCGGGTCACGTGGCCAGCGTGACATTGCTGCTCTGGTGAGCCAGTGCAGCACACAGAACGCCGTTTACCTTCCCGCCAGTAAGCGGTCCCTTGGAAGGGACGCGGGTGGCGCTGTGGGTAAAAGCCTCAGCGCCTAGGGCTTGCCGATCGAAAGGTCGGCGGTTCGAACCCCCGCGGCGGGGTGCGCTCCCGTTGTTCGGTCCCAGCGCCTGCCAACCTAGCAGTTCAAAAGCACTCTCGGGTGCAAGTAGATAAATAGGGACCGCTTACTAGCGGGAAGGTAAACGGCGTTTCCGTGTGCGGCTCTGGCTCACCAGAGCAGCGATGTCATGCTGGCCACGTGACCCGGAAGTGTCTTCGGACAGCGCTGGCCCCCGGCCTCTTGAGTGAGATGGGCGCACAACCCTAGAGTCTGTCAAGACTGGCCCGTACAGGATGGGGTACCTTTATTTATCTACTTGCACCCGGGAGTCCTTTCGAACTGCTAGGTTGGCAGGCGCTGGGACCGAAGGACGGGAGCGCACCCCGCCGCGGGGATTCGAACCGCCGACCTTTCGATTGGCAAGCCCTAGGTGCTGAGGCTTTTACCCACAGCGCCACCCGCGTCCCTATCAGTACATGCCCCTAATAAAAAACCAAGCATAGCTTTTTACAACTTTCTTCTATTACTGATTTCCCCCCCTTCCAAAGCTGCAGCTCCACAGGCACAATGGATTTGTGTGCACAAGAGAGCTTTCTTTCCCTGCCAATCCCCACCATGTACACCCTGAGTCAGCTCCAGAGGGTTGGGAGAACCTGTACAGCATACTTGGCAGCCCGTGTGTGCATGTGTGTGCATGTACAGAAGAAATAGAAGTCTTGTTGAGTCAGCAGAACCCCACTGGCACAGCATTAGATGTAACCCATTTTATGTGTATTCCTCCTTCCTCCAAGCTGCTCAATATTAAGCCACCAATAAACCCACTATCCAACCTGACATAGCTTTTGTTGTTTTTCGTGTGGGAAATTGCAGTCACACAGAACTATGTCCAAGTGCTAGTTAGTGTATGAAGGGGTGAAGACAACAGGGTTGATTCCTAGGCTCAGCTAGGTCGCACACCCTCTTCTCTGATGAGAAAGGAAGCAAAGCCTACTCTTCTTGTTCTCTCTCTACACCACGTAACTGGCAGGCGCCGATCTTAAAGCATGTTTGAAACTATCTTTCTGTATTTTCTACCCAGGAGTATTCTGCCTGTGCTCTCTCTGCAGCTGCTTGGACAAATACATTAATGTGATCTTTGGAACATTTTGCAAGTAAAGTATTTTTAAACTTACTTAACTGTGTGTGGTCTATTTATTGCCAGAGGGGTACAGAGGGTCTAATAACTTATATTCCTAATGCTATACTGCTGCTTGACTTTTGTGAATTTAAACTCTGTTCTTGGGGGGCTCTCTCCTGCCGGACAGCGAGTTTAGCCCCATGTTTTGAATCTAGGCACCCAACCAATTCTTTTATTTATCCCATCCGCATGGGTCACAGGAATTCTTATTTTCCTCTTACAATTTAAATAAGAATTTGCAATTGAGTATGGAAGCCAACATGTAACAAAAAGTCTTGTGGCACCTTAAAGGTGAACAAATTTATCACAACATAAGCTTTTATAGACCACAGCCCACTTCATCAGATGCATGAAAGATTATTCTCAGTTGGTAGATAAATGTGTAACTTAAGTGTCACCTCCCATAGTCCAAGGAACAGTACTCCAGATTTTTCCATGGCCAATTCCAGATACTAGGTTGTATCCAATTCAGGACAAAGCTTTCCTGAGACAGAATACACTCTGGCAAAGCCTAAAATGTGGGGCTAGGAACTTTTGCCCAGTATTTCCAACTCTTGCCCATTTACCTTGCACAACATTGCATTGGATATAATCCAGCATGTATTGTGCAAAGTAAGAGGCAAGTTGTGCTTGTGTTCTTCAACAGCTATACCTTTAAGCATCCAAGTTTCTCCCCCTGCAAATTTAGAAGAAAAAAAACCTTTATTTTCACCTGCAGTTAAAATTTATTTGCCTAGATTTTATTTGCCATATTAAGATTCCAAATAGCAAAGCTGATATACACACAGGAATACATTTAAATAAGAAAAAAATATACAAATTTACAAATGGAAAAAGAGAGGCAACAGAGAATTAACTATTTGTTCTTAAATCCATGCATCTTAAGCTAGTATCACTTGCCCTGAAACCAAAATGGCTTTTGACAATGCAGACAGAATGGCCTTGTTCAGACACAACACTGAACTATGATTCAGTGTTACATGCACATGTCTCAGGCTTATGTGCTCCCTTCCCCACTCTGTCAGTGAAGAGGGTAACGGATGATGTCAGTTCTGTTATAATCAACCACTGTGCTAGCATTATGTCCAAACACAAAACTCTGGGTAATCTCAACTATGGATTAATGAAACAATTCAACTCTGTGGTGGAACTTGGGTTGTTTTAGTATAGTACAGTGGAACCCCAGTTGTCAAACACTTTGGAAGTTGAACGTTTTGGCTTTCAAATGCTGACAACCCAGAAGTAAATGCTTCTGTTTTCAAACGTGCCTCGGAAGCTGAACAGCTTCCGAGGCGAGTTTCTCAATTTTTTCAGTGGATTTTGCCAACCAGCAATTGCACCTTGGTTGTTGAATGTTTTGGAAGTCAAACAGTCTTCCAGGACAAATTACTTTCTACAACCGAGGTTCCACTGTACAGTGAAAACGAAACATTTTCCTATGTTTGGACATAATTCTGAACTGTTGCTAATTAAAAATGAAAGTGAAAGCATCCTCACTGTCACACAGACAAGGGGAAGGAGCAATTGATGAGCCCAAGGCTTATTCGGGTAACATTAAACTATAGTTTAAAGCCACAAGAAGGTGCAGCTACAGAGTGCTAAATTTGAAGTTAGTGCTACGAACTGTGCGCTCTGTAGATAGAACATTCAAACTTAGCACTCTTTTTTGTTAATCAAATATTCAGGTAGAGGTATACCATATGAAACAATATACTACTAAAGCACGAATAGAACTGCACACCCTCTTAAGACTAGGAAATAGGTTTATTAAATAATTTATAACTCCTGATGTACAGCCCAATCCAACACATTAGATGAAAAGCCTCATTCAGTTCAATGGAACTTACAAGTAACTCTCTGTAGAACTGCATCCTTACTTCCTTAAAATTCCCAAGTCTTGCCTTTGACAAGATGGATAGCTATTTTGCCATGGATTTTAAAGTGTACAGTATTAAGATTTAATGGCTGATGTTTGAATTGATACATTTCTAGATGCCTACTGAAATGGCTTTTACCAGTTACCAACTTGAACTTTTAAGAAATTATTCAGTTTTGAATTATGAAGAACCAAAGCATCCCCAATATGTGAGATATATTTTGCTAAGCTGGTGAAAGATATTACATGAAACATTTCTCAAACTCCATTATACAATTATTGTGGCCCTTAAAAATTCTCAGTGGTGCAGGAGCTGCAAATCTGAAAGCACCACATGCTGCATCTAAAGTGCTCAGCTACACTGGTAGCATAATCACATGGTTTGGTCATTTAGATGCAGCCCTGAGCCATATGCCTAAAGCACCTATGATGAGGCCAGAACCTCTGAAGGATACCTATACCAGTGAAAGCTAAAAATCGTGACCCTTTAACTGTACATTTTTCTGCATATTTAAACTTCTGAACATGAACTTAGTTTTTCTATCATAACCCAGGAGGTTAGAAGGCATCTAAAATTTTCTCTACAGCTCCAACAATGAGCAAATATTCTATTTTAAATGCTTGCTAATATTTGTATACTTCTGATTTTATACTATTACATTTTGTATACTTTAATGGACTTATTGCATATTAGTGTAGGTAAGGACCCATCTTTCCTGTTTTTTCAGTATGTTCCTGACAGAGCCTGTGTTTGTGCAGCTTGCACAGCTCTTTTCTCCCTGCTGATGGAGGTACTGGGTTTTTGTTGTTTTTTGGGGTGGGGGCAATTTCCAGTGCTTCCCTTACAGAAGAAATAATCTGAAGCTCAGAAAATGGACTTGCGGACAGACTTCAAGCTGCACTGTAATGAATATGAGAAACTTATCTATCAGCGATATAGAAATCCCATGAACCTAATATGCCACAGCTTTACACATGAAAATAAAAAGTCATCAGAAAATGCTTAGTTCTGAACTTAGTAAAGTAACTAAATTCCACATAGCATCAGCTGTCCCCTACCTAGTGCCCTTCAGGTGCTTCAGACTACTATTTCCATCAGTCCCAGCCAGAGCACCTGTGCTAACTGGGGAGTTGCAGTCCAAAACATCTGGTGGGTACCAGATCTGAGAAAGCTGCACCGCATTCTGAATACTGTCAAATGGCAAGCAGGCCATGATGTGACAGTTTTCAAATTACTGAAGATTGAATCACTTATGATTAAGCATGTCCACAACAGAAGATTCTTAAAATGTTAGCTAATTAGTACATTAAGGTTTTTTTGTGTTTTGTTTGATATAAAGCTGTTTAGCATTATATCATGAGTATCTAACAGGGCCAAGATAAGTAACCACACCTCCCCCCTCCAGTTATAAGGTGTGCACATACAAGATTTGCTTATAGGTATGGCTGTAACAGCCAAGTATTTCTTACAGATAGTCTTTGTCTTCTGCATTGATTAAAAAAGGCATCCAAATACAGTATTTACACATCTGATATTGCAAGTGTGTTGCAGTATGATTATAAAGTCAGGTCCCATATGAAATTCTGAAGTTTCCACAAAAGGAGGCTCATCATGGGTAAACAGATAACATTTGGTATCAATTTTTAAAGAGTGAACAGCACAACAGTTGCAGGTTTGGTAGTCGTTTGCCACTTTTACTTCTACTATCATGATCATAATGACTCCAAAGTCCTGAACAAAATGCATTCACACTGTTCCCCAAAGTGGTTAATACATTTTGCAAAGGTTTCATTCAAGTTCTTTGAAAGTAACACAGCAACACTAGCTGCTTCTCACACACTGTCCTTCAGCAAATGTGTTGGTACGAATATCAAAACAAAACAAAACAAAACCCATGTGTAGGACTGGCCAATAAAAAGGCCAACTAGAAAAGGTCACAAATCAACTTCACAAGTGGGCACATATGTGATCTATAACCCTTTGTTTGCAGAGGTATAAGTTTATGCAGGATCCACAGAAGTTCAAGTTAGATTCTTCAAAGAATTTAAAGCTTCATATATAAATTGGATGATATTGTTTGTAACCAAGCTTCTTCCTACAAGTTGGGCAAGAATTAGCATTTCTTAGCGAATCACGGAGGCACTGACTACAAAAGACATGACCACACTTTGTTGATACAATGAGCCGCCCACTCTGCACAATTTCAGAGTAGCCATCCATGCAAATTGGACAACTCACGGTACCTGAACGCCGTGAATTTGAAATTCCATCATCAAGCAATTCCAATTCTCTGCGCAATGTACCGGTCAGCACCACATCATTATCTCTTGCGTCGTCATCATCACTACTTAGTACACAGCTGTCAGGCAGCTGTTGCCTTCTTAACTCTTGATTTCTTCGTCGAACATTTTCTTCAACTATCACAACAGAATCATTGTGTGTCAGATCAACGACTACTGGTTCTGAAGATTCACAAGTAAGGTCTACGACTTCTTCACAAGCACCTTCTTCAAGGTCAATTGGCTCTGCCTGTGAAGCGGCCTGTGAAGCTGCTTCAGCAGCTGAAGCAGCCATTCTACTTTGCTTGCGTGTTTGTCTAGAATTAATTGTCCCTCCACAACGCTTTTTGGGCACCTCGGTCTTCCCCATCCTTTCACTGGAAATCACAGGAGTGGCTGCTACATCATTTCCGGTGCTAGAAACTGTTGCTGCAGCCGCAGCCATTTGCAAGGAGGACACAAAGGAAGTTGACGGGGATGAAGAGGGAGAGGCAGGGGTTGAAGCAGCAGGCCCTGCAGGCTTGATCTCCAGGGCACCAGAGAGACTTGCTAAGCCAAGGCCACTGCCCTTCTTATTCTTCTTGCGCTTGGCACAACGCTTGGCATCAGTTGGGCTCATGGTACATAGAGGCAGAAGAGGCCAAACTCCCAATTAAACTAGTATTCTAGGAACAAAAGAAATGCATGATAAATCCTGATACATGACATAGATTGCCCATATACATATTTCCAAGTGACTAGTCACAAAACACAAGATTGTACCCACCCACATTGTGGTATGTGAATGTATTTTTTTTAAAAAAACACCAAAACAAATATTCTATTATTCCTAAGTATGGTCTTCTCACATTGTTCAACTGCCCCTTAGTCAACTGGGCTGTGCTGCAGCTGGAATGGAGGTTGGTGGTTCTTGGTGTCTCTGCCCTAATTCCTGGCTCAGAGAACAGATTCAGAACTGAACTAAGTCAGTATGCATCCCCTTTCAATGCACAAATAAGCATCAAGTCTACCTAAGTATCACCAAGACCTCAGCATGAAATAGTTAAAATTGCCTACAATATATTATTAGCAATAGGGCCCTGGAAAATAAATATCTATGCAGATACTGCAAATAAAACCCTTGCAAATGCCTTAAAAGCACTGAAATAGTGAATCAAGAAAACATTCAGATTTGGAGAGGTATCAATCTTAGCAGCTCAAGCTTGATGAGGGATAAGGAATATTATAAAAGAGTTAAGACAAACAGCAAGAGACTGCATTTTGAACTGCCCAAGAACTCATCCTTAGAGACAATATTGTGTTTAGTTTGTGTTTAGCTTGTCAGGAAAGGTTCCCTGAAAATTCCCAACAAACAAATGTCTAGGCTGCTGATATTAATAGGGCTAGAGCACTTGCAAAAGCCCAGGCACAAGCAATGGCTACTGATCCATAGGAAGCAGAAATGTATGTCATTTTACGAAGAGAAAATGTACAAAGAGTTAAAACATAAAGCTAAAAGATGGCAGTGCAGCACAGAAATTAGCTGCACAAGTTGCTGACATGTTCCAAGCTCAGAGCATGCCCAGCATAAAGGTCTACATGCTATAACCTTTTTGGAACCAACCATTTTGCCCAAGCTGGCCAGATGCTTTCTGCTACTCAGGATCGCCCCCTTGTGACAAAGTTGAGATTTCCAGTCACGTGGTTTGCAACTGAAATCTCCTCTGGCTGGGCAGGAGAGCTTAGGTAAGCAAACTGAGAAGAAGCTCTTTCATACCATTACATGGATTGCTTCTCTCTTGCGGGCACGGGACATGTTGTGGTTTGCAAACAAACCCAAGCTGTGATGGGTTTTTCCTGTGCTGGCTGATTATTTAAGGGCTTCTAATGTTGATCTTGCTTCTCAAAAGTGAAATGGCTCTAGTACTTATGCAGTGCCCCTTTTCTTGCTTTGCGTTTCATGTCTTCTCATAATATTTTTGGTGGCTTGCTTGGAAGAATAAAGGTTTGCCCCCTTTATTTGGCTTCTGCTGCATCCTTGCTGTTTTTCCTTTAGGAATGCAGGTTGAGCCTGGGGTTGGAGAGAACAGACTGGAAATTTTTTTTGGGGGGGGGGTTGTTGGGGGGTGTTCCCTTCATGTGTATCTGCCCATTCTGAAGATTTATTTCGTGTATCTGATGCATATTTAGTATAGAGAGAGGAGTGCAAGTAGAATAAATATTCTTATATATGAAATAAATAAAAAAACCATTCCTGCTTATTTGTGAGTGAGATTTACTGGATGTGTGTTGTCTGCTTTTTGAACTCAAGTCTGAAGCGTGAGACAGAGCATCTTTCTAGCCCTTCCTGGGGATGAGTTAGGAAAGCTTGCTGTGGACATCAAGTTGTTCTGGGTAATTTTTAACTAAAAGAGGCTCTGAGGCGCTCCAAAAGGACCTCTCCAAACTGGGGAAATGAGCATAAAATGGTAAATCTGATTCAGTGTTAACAAGGGTAAAGTGATGCATGTTGAAGCAAAACACCCTAACATTGTATATATGCTATTGAGGTTTGAGTTGACAGTGGCTGACCAAGAACAGAGATGTTAGGGTTATAGTGGATAGCTCAACTAAGATGTCGATCCAGGTTGTGCCAGCAGTAAAAAAACAGGAATTATATTTTAGGGGGAAATAGGAAATGGACTTAAAACAATGCTACGTTGGCAACTGACATCTCCATCTGGCTAGCCTCTCCGGCTTTCTTAAGCAGCTAAGCAGAAGAGCTTATTCATTGCATTTATATCCCAGCTTTTTCTCCAAAGAGTACACACTTCATCCCCTCCCCAGTTAATCCTTACAATAACCCTGTGGGGTAGGTTAAGAGGCTGTGACTGACTCCAATGTCACTCAGTGAGCTTCATGACTGAGTGGAGATTTTAACCCTGATCTCTAACCACTACACCTCACTGGCTTGCTAGAGTACTTCTGCTACTGGGCAGCTATAAATTAAGTAGATTAACAAACATGGGGAAAGCCAAATGTCACTTAGAGAAGGATCTGAAATATTTTCATTGAAGCTTGAATTTGTTTATTCTGGATTTTTATTTGAGGTTTTAATGTGTTATAAACAACTTTGAGATTTTTCTTTAAAATATAAAGCTGTATATAAATGAAATTAATAATAATAGTAAACCCCACTAGGGCAAAATGGCACCTAGACATTCTGTTGTGGTGACCGTAACCCAAGTTTACAGTGCCATTTGGTGATTAGCTTATACACCTTAGTTTCTAACAATGGATAGAGCTCATCAGAAAGATGGGAAGTTCAACATCTGTCTATTAAATATATTAGCCACGTCACCTCCAGGAATTCAGTAAAACCAGATTATCTGCAAGGAAACTCCACCCGAGGATTTTTGGTACCATTTGGTACATAACACAGTGTACATCTCTCCCAGTATGCCCCATGGAGAGCCTCAAGGTCCATAAATAGCAACACCCTAGTGGTCCCGGGCCCTAAGGAAGTTAGATTAGCTTCAACCAGAGCCAGGGCCTTTTCAACACTGGCTCCGGCCTGGTGGAACGCTCTGCCTCATGAGACCAGTGCCCTGCAGGATCTGATTTCTTTCCACAGGGCCTGTAAGACAGAGTTGTTCCGCCTGGCCTTTGGCCTGGAGCCAATTTGATTCCCTCCCCCTTTCTTTTTCCTATCTCCTCCTGTGATGAGGCTGCATTTTAATATTTCAATATTTTAATGTTGTATTTTAATCTTGTTTTTAAATTGTATTCATTCAACTTGTTTTTATTATTGCTTGTTAGCCACCCTGAGCCCGGCCTTGGCTGGGGAGGGTCGGGTATAAATAAAAATTATTATTATTATTACCTCTACTGACTCAAGCCTGTTGTGTGCCACTTTGGGTGGGCTATACTAAAAAGGGTTACATACAATCTCATAATCAAGCTAATAAATGCCTTATCTCCATAATAGGGACTAGAACATCAGGCACTCACTGCCACTTCCCCAGCTCCAAAGCTAGGAGAAAGGCTAGAGGCTGGTTTGGCAGCTGAACCCAGGGGAAGCCGGGTGGTGGTGGTGGGAGCACCACACTTCTATGTCGGGAAGAGGTCCTGACAGACAGGCTGGCAACTCCGATGTTAGGCTTGGTCAGCAACTATCCAGAGGCCTGCTTGCAACCTTTGAGCTGGGGAGATGTGAATTGTTGGTACAAACCTTCCAGGGCCGTCTCCGTTCACAGTTCGAAGGTCGCGGGGAAGGGAAGAAGGGAGAGGCTGGGGCTCCTCGGAGCGGCGAGTCTAGGCCAAGAGCAGCCCTTAGGCGCGCCAAGGAACGAGATAGTGCGCACTTCCTGTTCCCTGCCTAGACCACCACGATTCCAAAAAGCCTCCCATCGCTGCCCCCTTGCGCAGAGCTCGAACCACACCCAAATATATTCGTTACGGTTTCGATTCTGAGGGGTTGCCTCCTTCCCGCCCCAGCCCCACGGAACCCTCAGCCTTCAAAGCAGCCCCACTGAAGGGAAAGGCCCTGCCGAGGAGCGGCCTTTCTGAAGACGACAGCCAGGGCCTACCTGTCACGAACATCCGGCGTATAATGGCAGTCTTTCGAGAAACGCCTCCCCGACCCTCCTCTGTACGGGACGAAACTACCTCAGAACAACCTCTAGCGGCCGCTCCCGCTACCCAGAGGCCCCAAAAGAGGAACAAACCCTTTCTTAAACGCACCACAGAAACGGACGACGCTGCAGAAATCCACACGGCCGCACTTTCCCGAGCAGCCTCCCTCCGAAGACTCGCGCGCACCTTCCTCTCCGAGGCTCCCACACAGCTCTACACCCGACCGCTGAGAACGTTAAAACGTCACTTCCTCCTCCTCCTCCACTCCACCCCCCCCACACCTCCGCAATTCGACAAATGCCGCGCAAGCGCGCTGTCGCTGTTTGCTCGGGCTGTTAACATACGGGACATTTAAGAGGCGAGCGCGCGCGCCGACGGACGGCCGTTTCCCCCGCCCTCGTCTTCGGAACCACGTGATAGGAGTCGGGGACGGAAAGGGAAAAGTCGGCTGCAATGTCGTCAGTGGTAGAGGGAGGGGGGAGAGCGGAAGGTCAGGGCGCCGCGGAGCGGAAGTAGGATCCGGAGCGCGTCCGCCATTGTGGGAAAGCGGAGCCCGGAGCAGGGGAGGGAAGCTGAGCTGTGTCCAGCTGGTTGCTTTCGGAGGCGCCGAGCAGACTAGAAGTGCCCGGGCTGCGGAGACAGTCAGGCGGCGGCGGCGGGGAGAGCGGCGGAAAAGGCGGCGGCGGGGAATTGAGGAAGAGCGGGAGGAGGAGGAGGAGGCCCAAGCGGAGCGGGGTGAGGGGATTGCGGCTCCCCGTGAAGAATGTCAGCCACCAGCGTCGACCAGGTACGGTCTCCGCCCGGCCTGGCCTGGCCGGGAGGATGGCTCGGCCTCCCCTTCCTCACCCCGTCCCGCCCTCCTTCCTCTGGGCATAGCGGGGATCCGCGCCCGCTACATCCGAGGCCGTGCGGCTCCTCCCCTGTTCCCAGGCCCGCCCCCTCCGCAGGCCTGGAGGCCGCTCGGCCTGGGGCCTCCCCGCGGAGGCCGTGAGGCGAACCCGTTGCTTCTCTTCACGAGCAGGCCTTTGCCTCTCCGGGGGCGCCTTCGCTTTCCGCGCCAGCTTCGCCCTCTGCCCGCTTTCCTGTGCCGCCTTCGGTTTTCCCTCGCAAGTGGACTTGGAGGGATCCTTACGGCCACCGTTAAACCTCCTTCGTAGTGCAGCTGCCTCTCGTATCTCGTTCTTGCGGTTATATGTTTCTTTGCGTTTCATTTATTGATGGCATGTTTTCATGCGTGTTTCCGTATCTGCTTATTTTGTTTTCATGCAGCTATTACATGTACACTTTTTTCTTTCTTTCACCCTTTTCTGATCTCCTTATCCCCCCTCCCAATTCCTTCACCAATTTTCCCCATGGTTGTTTTTCTAGTCTTGATCCTCTCAGTCTCACCCTTCTGCCCCCCCCCCCCGTGTAAACATTATTTTTGCAGCTGAGAGCAGATAATGGAGGTCTCTGGTGAATGTTAACTTGGGAGAGAAATCTTGCAAACCAGAATCCATGTCTGCACAAGTTTCATTTTTAAACTTGGAATGTCACTTTTGAAAATACTTGCTTTTAGTATTGGCTCTTCAGCTAGTACTGGTTTTTCTTCATTCTGTCAGGATTGAGTAATTTTCAAAAGTCATTGCAGGGTCAGAGTCATAAAGTCTATGTGAAAACAGAGGGAAACAGGAATTGTTTGTAATGGGAGGTTTATTTGGGGGCAGGGAAATGCACTTAATGAAGTAAAAATATTTTAGCATGGTATGTAATAAATAGTATAGTCCGAAATATGGCTAGCTGATGTAACAGTTCTGATTTTATTCAGCATTGAAGTGTAGCATTCTTAAGGTACAGGACTAGGGGCATGCAACAGTACAGGCAACACCCCATTTGTGTGGGGGTTGCGTTCCAGGTCATTATGTATTTGTGTGAAATCGGAAACTAATTGAAAAAGTCTACAAATACCCATTCTACCCATGTAGTGACATTTCAATGACATCTTTATAACGTTTCCGGGTTCGGCACGTGTGCACGATCATGCACATATCGGTTGCGCCTAAAATGGGAGTTGCCTGTACCTCACCAGAACATGCTAATCGGTCCTTGTTGCATATTTTTTGCATTTTGCAGGCACCTTTTTATAACTGATTTGATAATAGCAATACATGCATAGGTTTAAGAAATAAAAGCGGGCATAGTACAGTGAAGAGTTTAGCTTCTACAAAATCATCTGATTATACTTTTTATAGTGCCACACATAAATATCGGATGACTGTTCCATTTTGTTTCTGAATGATAAATTGTAGTTAGGTATCTTAATGTCTACCAGTCTACCAGTAATCCCAATAAACAGAATTTAGAATGCATCAGGCTTGCAGCACTTAAGTCATAGTTCTTTCTTTTTAATAAAATGGCTTGTATTTTACCATCTTGGGGTATCTTAAAAGCATCAAAATTATTTGAGCTTTGTGATAACTTTAATGTTTGGTTCCTCTAATTTTTGTTTGTTTGTTTTTCTTGTTTTATCACTAACAGAGACCTAAAGGACAGGGAAATAAAGGTAAGTTGATTCTTCTGTGTTAGGTTCACTGACATGAATAGAGTTATTCAATGATTTCTCTGTAGTAGGCAGTTAAGTGTAGCAGATGCATTCAACTGACAGTTTATACTGGAGTAGTAGTAGTAGTTGTAGTCACGAGACTGCACCAGACAGTGAATCATTTTTTTCACTTATAAAGTGGATTTTCCCAACATTTTTTTGTGTTACATCATTCTTAATATATTGATTCTGCAACAGCTTCTATTTGCCTATCAGGACTTCTCCTGTGTTGTCCCCATATTTCTGAGGAACCCTCAGAACAGATTGGGGGGGGGCAGGGGAATTCCTCTTCTGCTCATGCAATTATTTAGCTGAATACCTCCCATTATATAGAGTAATTCAGGCACCAGTCTATTCCCACTTATGTTGAACTCAGTGGGACATCTGAGTAGTCATGTGTAGATAGAATTGTGCTGTCAGAATGCTTTATACTCAGTCAAGAGTATAGAGTCATATATGAATCATACTCTGAGTAGTACGACCTATTAAAATCAGCTAAAAATTAAACCGGAAAGCAAAACGTAAAGCCATTAAAATTCCAATAAAAGCAGATAAGCAACAGTGCACTTTATGAGATTATAAGAAGACCATAAAACAAGAAGACAGTTAAATACCTGCCAGAACAAAAAGGTAGTGAAAAACCATCAAAAATGTTTCTGTATATGAAGGGTTAATAATTGTGCTTATGTGCATGGTATTGTAGGAATGGTTCTTCATTTAGCCTAGTAGCAAGTGTGCTAAACTGATGATGAGTGGAGCATATGTGCATGAGAATTTTGAGTCCTCCTTAAACTGTGAGACATACTGGCAAATGAAACAAAAAGTGAATGTAGCATGTCATTTATCTCTGCATACAGGATAGCATCATGGTATACTTTAATCTTTAGTGTATTCTTTATCCCAAGCTTTTGGCAGCTCATTAAAAAATTGAACATCTGCATATAGCTATACTGCTAAAATATATATATGGGAGAGTTAAGGACTCCATTTTGTTAGAAGTGAGAGATAAAGCTTGCTAAACATTATATGGTCATAGGCAGTTACCTAGTCATAGCTTAACAAAGGGTGAAATTGTTTGGGTCCATAGGATCAATCTTTCTCAAATATTGAGAACTGTTCAGGTATTGAACTCCTAAAATTTTAGCTGTTTCACATGTGCACTTTACATCACATCTTCATTGGGATACTTTAGTGTACTTACTGTATTTTTCGCTCTATAAGACATACCAGACCATAAGACGCACCTAGTTTTTGGAGGAGGAAAACAAGGAAAAAAAAATCTGAATCTCAGAAGCCAGAACAGCAAGAGGGATTACTCTTGCTGTTCTGGCTTCTGGGATAGCTGTGCAGCCTGCATTTGCTCCATGAGATGCACACACATTTCCCCTTACTTTTTAGGAGGGAAAAGTAAGTCTTATAGAGCAAAAAATACGGTAATTTTCCGTAAAGACAAGCAAAGAAGTGAACTTCCCAGTGGATAGGTTCACTTGCCAACATTGTATGAATGAATTTCCAATTGCAAAAGGGAATTCCCCTTTAAATCCCCCAGATGTGATCCATATCTGCTTTGTCAATCAATGTAAAGTTTTTTTGTTTCCATTATATCACGTTAATATCAACAAGAGAAGCTAGATTGAATCTTGTCTCGGCAGGAAAGATCTCTAACCAGCAGTTCAGCTACTCCCCTACTCTGGTTCTCCTCTCCCCCCATCCTGTGCTTGAAGGCTTGTATTTTAGGTATGCATATTTACTTAGAATCAACTCCTGTTTGGTTTAGTGGTCTTTAATATTAATGACTTTTGTATGCTGATCCATAAGAGTTCTCAGGACTTAATCTGAAGATAAAAACAACTTAAATACAGAATTAGGCATAACATCAAAAGCATAATAAATTCAACAAAACAGAACTCACCACAATACCAACGTTAAAAGCATTGATTTTAAAAAAGGCCCAGATTACACAAGTTATTTAAAAGGCCTGATCTTTACCCTGGGACTTAAGTAGCCTTAGTAGGCTATTCTATAACTGGAGTGCCCATAATTGAGATGCCTATCCTGATTGTTATTCACCTTATTTCTTTTGTTGGGGTTTCTCAGGGCAACATGTCAGCCGCCAGCATCCAAAAGAAAAGATCCCATGGTTTAGGCAAATATGGATGAGACGAGCCTTGTGCTAAAGATTAAGCACTTTCACTTGTGCCTTGTCATAGCTATACTATTCCTAAGGTATCTCCAGTAGCTGTTTTCCCCTGCTTTTTTTTTACCTCTTCAGCGAATGAGAATTCATAATCTTACTAAGGAACATATTGAAAGTCTGTGTAGTACAGCAGCTAGAGCATTGGACTTAAATGTCTGAAACTGTGGTTGAAATCCCTGCTGATCTATGAAGCTCACTGGCACTGTTTATCAGCCTAACTTACCTCCAAGGGTTGTGGTAACAGCAAAATATCACTAAGCTTCATACAGTTTTATAAACTGACAAATTTATTATTCCCATTTGAGTGTGCATAGAATTGCAGTCTTAGCTGTACATATGTCACTGAATAAGACATTGATTTGCTGGTAGTGATGCCTTGGGTTTAGTGGTGTATTCCCCGTTCCAAAGAAGAGAGACATGAAACATAAAACTGTACTTGAAATACACCTTTAGTAACTGTGGAGATAGCATGTGTTTTCCTGTAAATCAAATGATTTGATTATTAAGATTCAACTTGCAATTCAATAATTCATTTAGAGGAGGACACAAATTTATTTTGCAGCATAAATACATACAGAACTTCACTATACTGGCTGATAACTATTTCTGAGTTCATAATTCCTTTTAAAGCACATTTTACTATTTGAGGAGAATTGCTAGTGTGACTCCCTCTTTTCCAATACAGGGTTGGTCTCCTTTCAAACATGCTATCACTTTAGTCACAGGAGAAATGGCTGTCTTTTCTCTGATGAGATACTGGAGAAGGTTTTGAGTTTTTCTGCATCTGTTTATTTAGATATTTAAATACCACCTGTTAGGCGGGCAACTCAATGCAGCAACACCATAAAATTTAAGACAAAGAAAATGAAAATAATCAGACAATAAACATTCTTAAAATTCCATAGCTGCTGGAATCCGTATCCACCAAAAGCTATATAAAACAAACAAACAAAAAAGGGGGAATTGCACCACTATTGGCACATTTCTTATTTTGAGGGGGGGGGGGTGTATTCCAGAGTGTGGACTCTGTCACAGAGAAGGCCCTTGTCCCGGTTAATGCTATCTGCAGGCTGTGGCACAATCAGAAGGGCCTCTGATTGTTCTCTCAGATAACCTGGTTCCAAATTGTTTAATAACAATCCCGAAACACGGCTTGATAGCAAATTGGCAGTCAGTGCAGTTCCTTTAACGGTGGAGTTGCAGTCTCATGGCCAGTAACTTAGCAACTACATTTTGTGCTAACTGCAGCTTCCAGACCAGTTTTGAGGGTAGACCCACAGAAAGCACATTACCGTAATTGACTCTCTATTCTAATGCATGGGTCACTGTAGCCAGGCTGTCCCTGGCCAGGATTAGCTACAACTGGAGTAATGACTGAAGCTGGTAAAAGGTGGTCCCTGAGGCTGTAGTCACCTGGGACTCCAGTAACAACTATAGGTACAGGAGCACCCAATACAGAACAGATAAACTGCCTACATTCTGGATTTGGAAACTAGTCACCTACAGGATCTCCATCTTGATACAATTCAGCTTCATTGACTCTTATCCAGCCCATTGCTGTGCCCAGGGCTGCAGAGCCCCAATTTAACAAAAGAAAAGGCCCTTCTTTCTCCCTCACCACATTTCTCTTGCTTCTGCAGTCAGATTTGGAATGTATTGTACTAATGAACTAAAATGCCACATTTCCTTATTTTGCATATATTTGGGGATATAATCAGTGTTTTCAAAATGTTTAAATCATTGCAACAGGAAATGCGGGGGTGGGGCACATCATCTGCTGTGAATGTGGATTTCTGGCTTGCTGGCTTACTGTCTTCTTCTTTTTTGTAACATTGAATAGGGTTTCAAAAGTGGTAGACTTTTGGCACTGTTTTTTTCAGAGGATCTGATGAAGCTACTTCATCTTTCCTTATTGGAGAAGAATGACGGGGATGCAGGAAAGAATGGACTCTTAAAAGATAAATTGATGGAAATTTATTTGTGGCAGGAAAGGTTTTAGATGTGGAATAGCTCCTGTTGCTTTTAGATGTGACTATCTCATCCACAGGAAGAGGTGTTTTGCTGTTGTCTAGTTTGGGTCTTTTATGGTTCTCCAGATTTTTCTCTACAGTTAAGTGAAGTAGCTGTCTAAAAAGTGCAAACAGGAATTCTTGCACCAAGAAGAACACTTGGGCAGCTTGGTTAGAAGTATGGCTGAACATATTAGCTATCTGGGTGTAGATGCTGCAGAAATGGTATGCAGCTTCATAGCTGTGTGGGTGGTTTTTAATTGAGTTAGTGATCCAAAGTTTTGGACACTAGTTTTCAGCTGCAGTCTTCAGTTTCAGACCACCTATGTTCTTCATACACAAATATGAATAACAATGTAACTAGCCAAAGTATAAATTTTATTAGGTGCATTGGCTCCTTGAAAAATCTGTGTGAAATGCATGGGGCAGATGGTTGTTTTTCTTCTAAGCAAAATTGAAAACGCCACAAAGCTCTGAAAACACAGTGAATACAAATTACATTTCGCAAGTTACTTTGCATATGAGGTGAAGGACCTGAAGGTAAGGGGTTTTTTTAATGCTAGGAAATCCTGATGATCTTTAAGTGTCCTTGTTGTGCCCCACCCCCAAAAATTATTGCACAGTTTTCCACCCTGTGTGTGTGCAGGGCATAATTTCCCCCCAGAAAAAAACTTTAAGCTTTAAGCTGCCATATTCTTACTAATATATATGCATATGTAGTACTTTGGACCTTATGATTGGTTGGATGAGCTACACAATACAGCTGGACTTTGTGTCTGCAATGTGAAATTGGAAACCTAAGTTCTCATGAGTCCATCTTAGTTACTTAGAGGTCAGAGTTTATGTTGTAAATGCTCAGAACATCTCTGGGTCTTGTTTACTGTCAAGAAGCACAAAACCTGCTTTTATTGTGGCTGCTTATGTGGCAGGTTTACTGCAGTGCACCTGTAGAAGTCCTGGGTTGTCAGCTCTCACATGTAAAAAAAGTGTTACCATTGCTCTTTGCAAATACATTCTTTGTATTTGGTATTAGGAATTGCTCTGTGGGGTGGGGTGAGAACCCTATTGCTGGCAAGGTAAACAAAACTAGATTCATGTTACATTATTGGAAAAGTAGGTCATGCCAAGGCAAAGTTCTAGCTTGTGTGTGCATGTCTGCCTTGAAAGCTGTGCTTGTGCTCTAATTCTGTTGCAGAGAATAGTAGGAACATACAAACAGGAGGATATATATATGTGTGTGTGAATGATTAATCTGTAGAGCTACTTTGTATTGCTTTTCCATTTTATTTGCTTGAATTTAACTAGAACTGGCTTACTAAAAATGTTGGACTGCATTTTTGCTATTTTCAGGTAGAAAACATTTGTATCGCATACTCTGCATAGAGCTCTATTAATAAAGGTGTCTGCAAATTTCATTTTTGAAGTCAACAATTGCCGCAAATATACTATATTGTTTCTAGCTATGTTAGAAGTGATATTTCAACAGCCAAGCACTTTTTATACTATTCCATTCTTAACTATGGAGAGTTGGTTTCCCTGCTTTCTGTAGGTTTCCCATCTGTTGAGGTGTTGAATTTACAATGTTCCCTTAGGGTGGCAGGAAAAATGGTTTAGTGTCCAAATATTTTATATTGGAAAATTATGCCAGCTAAGTATACCTGCAGAAGATGGTATGTGAAAGTGTTTAGTTGAAGTTATTTGAATAGAGCAGTTAAATCTAATATTTATGCTTGCATATGAATCCATAAAACTTCAACTTCAGTTTTAATACATATAACTAGACAAAAAGTCCACTCCTATGAATTACCTTGTTTCTGTTGAGAGTAGGACTGGGTTATCAATATTGCAGTATATCACCAGCTAAACATCTCAATATATTGTGACATCTGAAATAAGGATGGAACTACACAGAGGCAAACAGGACAATGTCCTGGCATCTGCTACTACTTAAGGGTCTAAAACTAATAAATGAGAATATTATCAATCACTTAATGGTCACTTTCAGCAGGCAAGCCAAAATCCAACCAAACAAGACTTTTGGTTTTGGGGTTGGCTACCAAATCGTGGCATTCAGGACAATCCAAAGTATGATGATGAGTCATAGTGATAACAAATAATCTGGGACTATCCGTTTTAGTCCCTTAAGTACTAGCAGTTGCCAGGACATTGTCCTGTTCGCCTCTGTATAAAGGTAAAGGTACCCCTGCCCGTACGGGCCAGTCTTGACAGACTCTAGGGTTGTGCGCCCATCTCACTCAAAGAGGCCGGGGGCCAGCGCTGTCCGAAGACACTTCCGGGTCACGTGGCCAGCGTGACATCGCTGCTCTGGCGAGCCAGAGCCGCACACGGAAACGCCATTTACCTTCCCGCTATAAAGCGGTACCTATTTATCTACTTGCACCCGAGAGTGCTTTCGAACTGCTAGGTTGGCAGGCGCTGGGACCGAGCAACGGGAGCGCACCCCGCCGCGGGGATTCGAACCGCCGACCTTTCGATCGGCAAGCCCTAGGCGCTGAGGCTTTTACCCACAGCGCCACCTGCGTCCCTTCGCCTCTGTATAGTTCCTTCCTTATTTCAGAAATTGTGGTAGATTGCAATGCTTAGCTGGTGATATTGTGAGGCTTAGCTGGTGATATTGTGAGGCTTAGCTGCTGATAACATTGCAGTGTTTAGCTGGTGAGTTATCACAATGTTTAGCTGTTGAGTTACCACGATGTTGAAAACCAGATATCGCTTAGTCCTTACACACATTGTAATTTGTGATATATTGCCAGCTCAAATATTATGAAACAATTATCATGATGTGAACTTCAAACCAGTTTTGGACGATATATCACCCAACCCTAGTTGAGAGGCTTCATATAGTGGTAATCTAATCTTAATATTTTCTTTCACTACACTCAAGATCATCTAGCCAGCAGGTACATTTTTTAACATTTTATTTTATGCCATATTTTCAAAGTCACCCGTTTGATGTTCTTCTAATTCAATAGGGCCGAATAAGTCCTACTACAAGTTGGTCTTGGGTTAACTTCATTGATAACTTAAATAATAATATTCAATTAGTTTGACACATCAAAGGTTTCCAGGTGACTTACAGAATGTAAAAGTACAAAGCACACCATAAAATCAGAAAGGAGCAATGCATTACCAAAAGTTATACAGCAACCCAATAAAAGAGCAACAAAAATTCAAGCACCAAAAACACCTTCAACAGACAGCAAAGTCGGATGGCATCCATAGGCTGCTATTGGTTTTTTGAATTCTAGGATGCTTGTAGTGTGTTGTTGCCTCCTAAAGAAATATTCTGGTTTTTGAAACATTTTTTTTCCATCATGTGTTTTTAACAACTAAAAAGTTAGGTATAGGATTTCTAGAAGATGTCTAATTTCAGTTATGTTTCAGTTTCAGTGCAAAACGGTTCGATTCATCAAAAGGATGCAGTAAATGATGATGATTTTGAGCCATATCTAAGTAGCCAGACAAATCAGGTGAGTATTTACAAGAATGCACCTTTTCTTGTAAGCTAGTGAGTATAGTTTTTAGTTGGTTATTCCTTTATAATAAGCAAGTAACACAAAACAGTTTTAATGGTTTTATAACAGACCATTGTAAGTTTTCATAGTATTTGTAAATCTCTTAAACAGTGCTAAATGGATTTGTACGAGTTAGGTTCCAAGTGAGCGAAGTTACTTTAAGCAGAGGGATCCACTTAAGCTTAATTAAATCTATCTTAAATTCAGCATACCTGTTGTGTGTGCACAGAACTGGTTGCAAAATCATTGCTCAGCAGATGGCACAATTCTGAGTTTTAATGTCCCAAGCAAGAGACACAACATGTTTTAGAGCTGTAAATTCCACATTTTGTAGTAAACCCAAATTAAAGAATGAGAACCATACTGGATCAGGCACAAGACACACTTTGTCTAATGGCCTGTTCTCACAGTGATCAGCCAGATGCCTGTGGGAAGTCCACAAGCCACACATGAGCATGACACCACTTGCCCACCTATGATTACCAACAAATGGTATTTCAGACACTTGCTATCTCAAACAGTGAGGTAGAATGTTGCTCTCATGGCTAGTAACCTGATCCTCCATGAGTTTGTCTAATTCAGGCACCCCCAAGCTTCGGCCCTCCAGATGTTTTGGACTACAATTCCCATCATCCCTGACCACTGGTCCTGTTAGCTTGGGAATTTTGGGAGTTGTAGGCCAAAACATCTGGAGGGCCGCAGGTTGGGGATGCCTGGTCTAATCCTCTTTTAAAACCATCCAGTTTGACGGACATAGTTACATATTGTGGAAATGAATTCCTTATTTTAACTACGTGCTGTGAGAAGTACTTTCTTTTGTGTATCCTGAAACTTTAAATAGTAAGCTTCATTGGATATTAGAGAGAAGGCCTTCTCTTTACTCAACTTTCTCCATTGGGTGCATAATCTTGCACACATCTGTTATGTCCTCCAACTCTCCCTTTTTGTCAGGTATCTTAAGAGATACTGTTTTCCTCCTAACTGAACTTTGTGCAAACTATAACTGAAAAGGGTTAATACTGAAATGAAGTGATTTTTCAAGACCCAGGGTGGTGGGGCTAGGCCCTAAATGACTGCATCTGTTTGCATAGGACTTTTCTGCATAGAAAAGGCTGATTTATTTAAAATATTTGAAAATTGACCTTCAACAGCATTTCCAGGATGACAAGATAGAATACAGTACACAAATCTCATGCCCTACTCCTGTAGCAGCCTACAGTGCTACATCCCATACCATTTCCTTCAGCAGTTGGGATTGGATGGAGAAGGAGTTAATAGTCCAGTCATTTTTCTTATGATTCAGCCTTTTGTTAGCTTTTGATTTTCTGCTCCCTTTCTGAATTCTTACATGAGTTTCAAGTCCAACAAGGATTCTTCCATTTCAGGGAATTTTTGCTTGCAGAAGATGCATGTTGAGAGGCTTTGGGGCAAGGTATTTGGAAAGAAAGTGGTATTTCTATCATTTTGTATGTGTGTACTGTGATGGGAGAAACAGTTTATATCCTTATGCCCAACCTTCTATACAGTTGATAGTGGTTTTGTATGCCTAAATTTGCATAAGGTAAGAAATGCAAAGAATATGTGGTGCTTTTTATTGGGCCAGTTCCTTTTGGTGTCAAATGGCCTTGCAGCCAGTCAGTTGCTAGGCAAGAACATACATTAATTACTTGATCCAGCACTCAAACAACTTTTTGAAAAACAGACACTTGTAGATGAGTGAGCTGATAAAACCTTTTGGGTTTGATCCATTCTTGAATTCGAGTTCTGCTCTGTAGTGGGAAGTGACTTTGCTGATTTCTCCTTCCCTCTGCCTTTCCCTGAAAAGCTGTTTTGGAGGTTTGGCTGATTCTCTAGAAAAGTGTGGCAGTTCCAGGGGCAAATCACGTCTCTCCCTCCACTGGAAAGCTTCTGCTGGGTACTGGTTCCTTTTGCAAATGGAAGGATCCAGCTATGCCAAGGGTGGCATAGTTTATGCAAACTTTGGAGTTTAATATTCTTTATGTATACATAGAGCAGATAATTGCATTTTCTATTTTTTGTTATTGGGAAAATAATAGTGGCAAGACTCAAAATGCCAAACACAGAACATTCAAATATTAATTCAAGATTGAACAATCAGAGCAAGCTAAGTGAATTAGGAATTGGATCTGGACCAAATAAATCAGCATTTTTTTTTTACCTTTCTTGCAAATGCTAGTCATGGGTGGCACATGGGCAGCCCAAAAGGAACCCTCACACTTATAAAAACTTCCTTGTTTGCTCATATAGAGGTGTTCTTTTATTTTTTACAACAAATGTAGCTAACCATTACCTTTCAGATGTCATTGGACTATCATCTCTGACCATTGGTCATGCTGTCTTTGACTGGTGGGAACTGGGAGTCCAAAATCATATTGAAGGCCTCAGGTTAGCTACCCCTGCTTTAAGTGAGCTAGGTGACAGGGTTTATCAGTACTTGAAGTTCCTTTTCACTGTGCAGGGTGAACTTATTTACAGCTTGGCAAGGAACATGATGAGTTGTTAAATATATACACAGAACCTTATCTGTACACCAGAGGCAGGTTTCTCAGGGGAATGTTGGTACACATACATGTTGGGCTAATGGTCATGGTCAGTACTGAATCTTTGATCAGCTGTTCAGCATAGGAGAGAGGCCTAGAAATAGGACAGGAATTTGCTTATAGGAATAAAAGAAATAAAATGACATCCTGATAAAAAACAGGAAAAGCACTCCTGATTGGAGATGGAAGAGAAATTTTTAATTGCTCTAAGCACTTTTAATTGTGTTATATTAATTAAAATGGTGTAGGCTGTAATTACTTTGGTTTTGTGAGATTAAAGATAACGAAGGTATCTCTTATAGATCTTTTTGCTTGAATTTTTTTTCTGTTTAAAATTCTAACTGTGTTGGAAATTTGCTTCAGATGTCCATAAATGTATATTTATAAGCAAAGAATGTAGATGTAGCAATAGAATGATTCTTACACTGATATGTTTTCCTGCAGAATAATAGCTATCCACCAATGTCAGACCCATACATGCCTAGTTATTATGCTCCATCCATTGGATTTCCGTACTCTCTGGGTGAAGCGGCATGGTCCACAGCAGGAGATCCTCCAATGCCATACTTGACAACTTACGGACAGATGAGCAATGGTGAACACCACTACATCCCTGATGGTGTCTTTAGTCAACCTGGGGCTTTAGGAAACACCCCTCCATTCCTTGGGCAGCATGGATTTAATTTTTTCCCTGGGAATGCAGATTTCTCAACATGGGGGACAAGTGGATCTCAGGGACAATCGACTCAAAGCTCTGCTTACAGCAGCAGCTATGGCTACCCACCTAGCTCTCTTGGTAGAGCAATAGCCGATGGACAGGCTGGATTTGGCAATGATACATTGAACAAGGTGCCTGGTATAAGCAGCATTGAGCAAGGCATGACTGGACTGAAAATTGGCGGTGATATGACAGTCGCTGTGACGAAAACAGTTGGTTCCGCTCTGAGTAGTACAGGTATGACAAGCATTGCAGCAAATAGTGTGCCTGCGGTTAGCAGTTCAGCACCTAAACCAACCTCATGGGCTGCCATTGCTAGGAAGCCTGCTAAGCCTCAGCCAAAACTTAAGCCTAAAGGTAATGTGGGAATTGGGGGCCCTGCGGTACCACCTCCCCCTATAAAACACAACATGAATATTGGAACTTGGGATGACAAAGGGTCTGTGGTAAAAGCTCCCCCAACCCAACCAGTACTGCCTCCTCAGACTATAATGCAGCAGCCTCAGCCATTAATTCAGCCTCCTCCAATGGTGCAAAGCCAACTGCCTCAGCAGCAGCCTCCGCCTCAGCCGCCACAAGGACCTCAGCAACAGGCTCCGCCTCATCAGCTGCAGCAGCAGCAGCAGCTGCAAAATCGCTGGGTGGCTCCTCGCAATAGGGGTGTAGGCTTCAATCAGAGCAATGGAGCTGGCAATGAAAACTATGGTATAGGTGTTATACCAGTTAGCTCTTCACCTTCTGGTGTAGAAGTGCACCCAGTATTGGAGAAACTAAAGGCCATAAATAACTATAATCCCAAAGACTTTGATTGGAATCTGAAGAACGGTCGTGTGTTTATAATCAAAAGCTATTCGGAGGATGATATACACCGCTCCATTAAGTATTCTATCTGGTGTAGTACTGAGCATGGTAATAAGCGCTTGGATGCTGCCTACCGTTCACTGAATGGAAAAGGCCCACTCTATTTACTTTTCAGTGTGAATGGCAGTGGACACTTCTGCGGAGTAGCTGAGATGAAGTCTGTGGTGGACTACAATGCATATGCTGGAGTCTGGTCTCAGGATAAGTGGAAGGGGAAGTTTGATGTTAAGTGGATCTTTGTTAAAGACGTTCCAAACAACCAGCTGCGGCACATTCGCTTGGAAAATAATGACAACAAACCCGTTACCAACTCGAGGGACACTCAAGAAGTACCCCTAGAAAAAGCCAAGCAAGTGCTTAAAATAATTGCTACTTTCAAGCATACCACCTCAATCTTTGATGACTTTGCACATTATGAAAAGCGTCAAGAGGAGGAGGAAGCCATGCGTAGGGTAAGATTCTAATGTTATAATAAACTTTTTTCATGCTTTTTGGAGTTTGGGGGTTTTTTAAAGACAGATCAGCTTGGTTTTTTAATATGTAAAACAAAAAGTAATTAGATATGGGTTTAGATGGTAAAGGCCAAGGCATGTAACGTACTCAACAACACTTCCTTACAAGCACATTTGCAAATACAATTTTCTGTTCTTCATAGCATTTTACTTTTGCATTAAAACCTTCAGCTAAGTAACTAAACTTCGTTGGCAGTAGATGGAAAAAAATATGTATTTTAATGGTTTCAGTAGCAAATGGTACTTGTTCCTTAAATCATTTCGTTGCCTGTTTTGTTTTGTGACATTTAAACAAAAAATATGTATATGGAAGTTTTGATCTCCACATGCTTCAGCTGTTGTAATAGTACAATTTTTTTAGATGCATAGAAAAAGCCACATAACACAGAAATTGAGAGCTTGTTTTCTGTTAGGAATTTAGACTGCTGACTTACGCCCATTTACTTGGTGGTAAGCCCCATTGAACTCAGTAGGACTTTCTTCTCATAGAGATGCATAGGAAAGAAAAAGAAAATGTCAACATGAGTTTAAATGTGTTTTGACCCTTTGTAGTTACTTTTTTGTGAAACATTTCTTATCAAATGTGCCTGGCAGGACAAATAGAAAGGGCTGTATTCAGGCAATGTGTTTCTCCTGATGGAAGGCACTTTGATGCAGTGGAACCTTCCAGGGGTCAAGGCAAAATTGTGTTTTTCCTGGCCCCTCTGCAGCCCTCCAGCCTGCTTTGCAAGGTTGAAGAACCCTTTAGAACAGCTTCAGTCATTGAAGGCTCTGCTGGATCAAAGAGCCTTTCATATGTAAAGGGGCATCATTTGGCTATAACCCAAACAACATTTACGCAGAATTAAATTAACCCAACCCAGGGCTGATTCTTATGATGACCTAGTTATCTTAGGGGAGAATAAAGAGTTGGGAAGAGACTTGAAATTTCTTCCTTCTTATGTGGGATATGCCAGGCGTTGATTGTGGATTGTTCTACATGCAAAACAGGCACTTGCCATCAACCTGTGGACCCCCCTTTATTCCATAGGTACTTACTGCTGTAAGCAATATGCCAATCCAAGGTATCTTGTCCCATACCAAATGTTATTTATGAAGACCTGAGTGTTTTTGTAATTTACAATAAAAATTAAACACACAGACTCTTTGGGGCAGTACAAAAGGAAAAATGGATGAAGAAAGAAGACGAAAATAAACAAATTCAGGTATCACTCCTTACATAAGAGCTTTCCAAACTTTTCATGTTGGTGACACACTTTTTAGACATGCATCATTTTACAACACAGTAATTCAGTTTTACTCTTGTTAGCTACATACCCTGCTAGCTGCTGATGGAGTCAACTTGCTGGAAAAGGCTGTGTACAGTGTATGAATTTGTAAGCTCCTGTACTGTTCAAATGGAAGGAGGAAATATTGTAAATAAATAGTAGATGGATTCTCCTTTAAGAGCAGGAGAAATATCCTGTGTCCCCATTCCAGGTCTCCTCTGTGCACCACAGAAAGCTTCCATAGGAAGCTGGTGAGAAGGATTCTATGTCATTGTTTATAGGATCGGAGCAGCTTGGAGAAGAAGAAAAAATAGTGTTACAAGTAGTTAACTAGGGATTAACTAGGAGTTCTGTAGAAGGCTTAAAATAAACTTGCTTGTAATCAAGGAATTCAGTGGCAGAGGAGATATTGGGCAGAATCTGTTCAGTTCATAATCAAAAGTGGGTTTGAGAATTCTGATTCAGGTGTGGCTACATAGTAGCCAGCCATTGCTAAATTCACATTGAATGGCATTGGTTAACAAAGCAAATGGGACACTAAGTCTGGTCCTCAGCTGAAGTTGTGACAGAACCTTGAACAGAAGAAAAGGCTGAAGAATAAAAAGTCTTTGACCCAAGTTGTCATTTCTTTTGTGCTTCTCATGGTTGATTTTTCTTTTTGGGATCTACAGAGTGGAACTGAATAAACAGTTTTGTTTTAAGCCCAGGTAGTTTTGCAGTGTTTGAAGAGAAGAAAAAATTATACCTACATATGAAGAGTCCAGCCACGCTCCATAAATAAGCAGGATTCCTTGGGTAGTCTAGTATCAATGCTGCATACAAAATGGCAACTTAAATGTTTATACTAATTGGTTCTTCTGTTTACAAATTTTCTGTAATGGTTCTTTACTTCGACTTTCATTTCAGGTGGTTGTGTTTGCTTTGTTTTTCATACAGTCCTTGTTATTAAGATAATTACACTTGCTATTAGAGATGCATATACAGGCTAGTTCCAGTGTTCTATTTACAAGATGGCTTTTGGAATTATTCTTGTGGTTGTAGACACCTGAAATCAGATGGGGTACATCATCAACCAAGTTGCTAAGATTATTGCCTATTGTGCTCATGTAAATAGCACATTTTACAAATAGGCTGATCTGCTGGGTTTCTATTCATTTTACAGGGTGTAACTGGATTGTTGGAACAGTACAGAAATTCTAGTGCTACTAATTGTGTTCCTATCAAACCTGTGCCTATCTTTATATTGCACTGGCTTACAGTGGTGCTTAATATGTTGAGTTCCATGGGCATGTTGGGAATTTTGAATATATTATAGTGCTGTCATAAAATGGCTGTCATGGGGTTGTTCCCCTTCACAAAATGACTTGCATGCTGGGTGGAGCCAGACACAAAGTACTCATTTCACATTCAACCAATCGAGATACCAAAGCTTGCACATGCAGCCCCAGAAAGAGAGAGGGAGATGAACAGGCAGCCTCAACAGAAGAGTGCACAGATCCAGAGAAGGAAGAAAAACAAGTACACATTGCCCCAGAGAGAGAGAGAGAGAGAGAGAGAGAAACAGAGTCCCAGAGGGTGAGGTAGGAAAGCACAGTTCAGGAACCAATAGAGGAGGGGAGAGGATCATGTGCATAGTCTGAGAGAGGCAGAAACACAAATTTGCTTTGTTATATCTTCCTTCTTGTCCCCTCAGTCATCTTTTTCTTTGTTTCTAAACATTTGTACAGGATTTTTTCCACTCACGTCTCTCAACTTAATGTTTTGGTGCTGGTCAGCCTGGAAAAGTTCATAGACTTAAGACAGGCCATAGAAAGTGGTAATACTTTTACTACTACTTCTTTTTTCAAGACTGATCACACTCCTTACAGCTTGGAAGGGCAGGCACTGTGTGTCACAGAGACATTTTAAGCACCGAGTGGCTCAGTGGGTGCAATCGGAACCAAACTGTTCTAAAAACCCATTGACTGTTATTGCCAACCTAGCAGTTTGAAGGCACATCAAAAAGTGCAAGTAGATAAATAGGTACTGCTCCGGCGGGAAGGTAAATGGCGTTTCCATGCGCTGCTCTGGTTCGCCAGAAGCGGCTTAGTCATGCTGGCCACATGACCCGGAAGCTATACGCCGGCTCCCTGAGTCAGTAAAGCAAGATGAGCGCCGCAACCCCAGAGTCTGTCACCACTGGACCTAATGGTCAGGGGTCCCTTTACCTTTACCTTTTTATCCATTATATATGCAGCACATTGTTTTAGTCCTTTGTGTTCTAGGCAGGGCATCAAACTATTTAAATTTTCTGAATTGATTTAATTTTGGTTCTGCCTGTTAACTCTTGGTTTGATTTCACAAGGAAAAGGCTCAATATTTACAAAATGACACTGATTGGTATCTGCAGTAATCTGATTAAATAGTGAGTTAATCTTAATTCTAGGTGACTACGCCGAAGAAACACCTGTTGTATGTACAGAAAACTTTGAGCAAGGACGAGAAGAAAATTTACTAGATTTTGAAAGAAATATTTGGGAACTTGGAAGTGATGACAGTTGTGAAAGCAGAGCTTAGAAAGATGTCTGCTTAATACACAGATTCAAAAGTCCAATGTTCTTTTGTTTCCAGGTTGATTCCCTATTTTTGTTACAAGTACAATAATATTCTCGCAGGCACTAAATATGTTTACCATGTGATCCATAGTTGTAAGCTAATTTTAAAACTAGCTGCTTGTCTGCTACCCATATTGTTTACCTTAGAGTTAAGTGTTTGATGATTTCTCAAGAAAAACTGCTCATAATAAATTCACATATGTTAGTAAAAGTCCTGAATGTTCCAAAAGTTTGTAAGGAAAGAGTTTTGAATGAGAAACATTTTGTGCTGAATTAAACTTCTGTCTGCTAGGATTAGTAGATGGTATATGAATTTAAATTTCAGAAGCGAAAAGGCGCAGTACTGGGAACAGTGGGAGAACGAAGGCCTTTACTAGTATGGTTTCAAGAAAAAGTGTATTGATTAGCTTTTGTGAAATTAGGATTCCGAAAAAAAGAGCCCAGTCCACCTTTTATCTTCATTCCTAATTGTTTTTCATCATTTTGCATGGGATTTGAAAACTGGGTTGAAGCATCTGGGCTGAGGAACAGATGAGAGCATAACACTTGCAGTTATTTGAAGCATGCACTTCTTTAGAACAGGATTGAGGATTCTCTTTCAGTCCCAGGGCCAGATAAGAACTTGCCCAACCTTCTGGGGGCTTCTTAAGAATGGTGGCATGTTAAAACAAAAAACAAACACCCACCCAAAGAAAAAAATGTACATATCTCTTCCCTCTCTCCCTGCATCACAACGCATCTCCAACAGACACCCAGTGAACACACACGCCTTTTCTTACACCTCCATAAATTCAGTCACACACTCATACATGCAGCCACATGTACACATGTGGCAGGAATATACACACACAATATGCATTTTGAGCCCGCTCTAGTACTAGGGTCGGGGTGGCTAGAAAATTATATCTGCCTCTTCATTCAAAGGGATTTATTTTCCCATCTTAGCACTAAGCACTACAGTATTAATTTCAAAAAATAAATCATCTGCTCTTTAAGAATAGTAGGTAGCGTTCTGCCCATCCAGTGCTGGAATGGGAGGTGGGGTCAGGAGAACGCAAAGAGCTTGTCTCCCATCTAAGTTGAGAGATCCCTCTGCTGCCCTTTCCTCTCAAAGAGGTCTTATCTTCAATCTTAACACTGTGGTACTCGGGTGGCGCTGTGGGTTAAACCACAGAGCCTAGGACTTGCTGATCAAAAGGTCGGCAGTTCGAATCCCCGTGATGGGTGAGCTCCCATTGCTCGGTCCCTGCTCCTGCCAACCTAGCAGTTTGAAAGCATGTCAAAGTGCAAGTAGATAAATAGGTACTGCTCCGGCAGGAAGGTAAACGGCGTTTTCGTGTGCTGCTCTGGTTCGCCAGAAGTGGCTTAGTCATGCTGGCCACATGTGCTGCTAACACAATGGTTTGACTTATCCCATGGAGGCATGCTTTGTTGTCTCTTGAGACAGACAGATGCCAACAATGTATAACCCTTCATATCAGGAATTGCTATTCAAGTCTTCGTGACTTTAGGTAAAGTGTTCTAGAAAACAATGTCGGTACTAGATATTTACCATTTGTAAATTATCCCTTGCATAGTTAGTATCTACATGTTACTAAGCTACAAGGGTTCTGAAGTGTCACCGATATCACCAGACACAATGAAACTTAATAAGAGATTATCAATTTATAAGAGGGTTTTTTCTGCCCTATAAAGCACTTTGGCATCATCTTGTATCTTTCATTTAAGTTTCTGTGATGAAGTAGAATTGTAAAGATTTGTTGTGTATGACTTGTGTCAAAAAGTGGGATTAT
This sequence comes from Podarcis tiliguerta, assembly GCF_965153285.1. NCBI lineage: Eukaryota > Metazoa > Chordata > Lepidosauria > Squamata > Lacertidae > Podarcis > Podarcis tiliguerta. The sequence continues at coordinate 35,041,293 of NC_139540.1, read as the reverse complement.
GCTAGTGGAAGTGTTCCTTATATTAATTGATCCATCTTACCCAATGACACCCCCTCCCAAGAAAAAAATCATCTGGGCTTGGAGACCCTTGGAAACATTTTGGAATATAATGCAGAGGGCTGCAAATAGTGAAAACTAGATGCCTCACCTTGCAGTAGCAGCAGGTGTTTCTGTGGGAATGGGAAGCCACCATTGGATGCATCCCTTAGGTTGGATTATAGAATTGCACATTTAATTCGTCTGATTGCTGTAATGTTTCTGTAAAGCTAGTGTCATGCTTTTATGAAATATTTATAGTCGCATAGCACTTGTACCGAATAAAAATCTTCTATGACAGAGCTATACTAATTTTCCTTTCTTCTGTTCTGCAGGAGAGGAATAGAAACAAACAATAACTATATGGCGATGGTCCTGCTAGAATTACAACACTAATGATGTGGACTCTGGAAATGCCTAATATGTCTAAGAAGAAGTTATTAAAGCTTTGTTCCTGCTTAAGGTGACATCTTTGAACACTTTAACACAAAATTGACTCTTCTTGTAATGGTTCTCATCAGTGCATCTGCCCTTATACTCTCTCACCAAACACACTTGAGAACTGTAACTTCGTCAAGCACTTTCTGTCCTGAAGCTTTTACCAGTATCTGCTGTCTTTTGTAATTATGCATCCTAGCTAAGGCACAGGAGATGGAACGAATGCAAGGATTCATTAACTCTTTGAATTTGTTAAATACTAACAATTAACCATCATAAGTGGTTCAATGATGTGAGATTCACATTGCTTCAACTTATTTTTCTTTGATGTAGTTTTTTAATTGTCAGTTTTTAGCTATTCAACAGAATTTAAAGCAAAATCATGCCATATTTAGTCCTGGAGTAAAACTCAAGTCTAAATGTTCATGTGAAAATTATTGTAGTAAACTTTTAATATGGCAAAGCAACTTTGAGCTGCAGTTTAGCCAAATGAATTATAACATGAAATTATATTAGAATGACATTTCCCTTGTTTCAAACTGTTTGGTGTAGAGAATATTAATATATGCAGCTTGGTGGGCCGCACCAATTAATGCACATTTCCTTTTTTTTCCTGTAACATGTATACCGAAAAAAGTGCATTTGTCTGAGGAACTGTTTGTTTGCTACCACTCAATCTCAGTTTTGAGTACATGTACCTCAGTCTAAATCAGACTTTTTATGACCTTTATAACTATACTTAAAATCTTTAATTCCTATTTCTGGGTGTTTGCAAGCCTGAAAAGATTGCTATCATGGAAGTGAAAATTTACTCCTCTAGGTGATTCACTAGCTAAATAAACATAATTCTTGTTTTAGCAAGCATATACTCTGTTTCTCAAATTTTGTTTGTTCCCAGCTCTGAATATTATAGTCTGATATTCTTTCAATTCAAAATACTTTGGGAAATAAACGTTTATCCATGGTTTCAGTTTGTATGCTCATGGATGTGTTTACATGTTATCTGTTAGAGCTATATAATAAAAGCCTAGGTACCATATTCACCTGAATATTTTCTATGCTACTTTTTAAACTTTTATTTTAAAATTTCCACTTGCACACCAACATGAATGCTGCCTTGAAAGTGAAGCAACTGTATTGGTTTCATGAAATAGTGAAGAGTCTTAAAGCTTTCTTTAAGATCAGTACGAAATCCAGATATGGGGAAATTGAAAAATAGCTATTGTATTAATGCTTGATGTATCCGTCAAACCCAAATATTTACATCATGTCTGGATTCTTTCACTGGTAGTCTGTTTCTGAAGCAGAACTCTGCTTGATCCCATTATTTTTGGCTGCTCTGTTCTTATTCAAATTGGTTGAATATATGGCTGTTTTGGCACAGTGTGACAGTCATTTTGCAATTAATTTTGGAAACATCATTGGGTGATGACCATCCAAGCCATACCCTTGAAATTAGTGGACTTCAGGTACTGAAGTCATGAATTTCAGTGGCTCTGATCTGAGTATGTAACATTGGTCATCATCCCCTTGTGTTACTTAACTAAAGGTTCCTCTATATACTTGGATGGAATTCCTTTGAATTCTGTGCAACTTCCTTCCAAATAATAACATTTGGTTATTAAAACACCTACAAAAAAATGCTTCATTGTGATTAGTATGAGGATGAAAGGCTAGCCTACTTCAAAAGAAAGCCATAATTGTTCATACCCTCATATTTCGGAAGATGCTGTGTTATTAGAATTTGTGTGTGATCACTATGGAGAACATGATTAATTCAAACATATAGTGCCAAGTGCAGTGCTATCATGTGGACCATGTGTTAACTGAGGTAAGTGGTTTGAAGAGTGGTTCTCTTTGTGGTAATTAACAACACCAGCCCCAAATTCCAAAGAAGAGGATTGTTTTGGCACTGTCAAAATCATTGTGAATCCAGTGGCAAACTCCATTCACAAAGAATTACCAAATGGCTGTGTTGCAAAGTGACCATGTGTATGAATTGCAGCATATATAAAACACACCTGTCTTGGGGCATACATTCAATGCTGGTCATGGCTAACAAAACTTTGGCACAATACCAAGATAATTCTATTTGTTAGTAACTTGTCTACATTGTACACAGAGGGGTTTTTTGTTTTTTTTTTTGCAGTCATAGTTAACAGTTACCATTTTCAATATCTTCTATACAGTTGTACCTTGGAAGTTGAACGGAATCCGTTCCAGAAGTCTGTTCGACTTCCAAAATGTTTGAAAACCAAATCATGGAAGCCCCATCAGACATTCGGGTTTCAAAAGAACATTAGCAAACCGGAACAATCACTTTCGGGTTTGCAGTGTTTAGGAGCCAAAACATCGAATCCCAGGGCTTTCAGGATCCAAGGTATATCTTTTTAAGGAAAAAAAAGAGCTGATCATAAAAGCAGAACATCGATCTCCATTCATGTATGTTAGAGGCACACAGGGTCTACTACTTTAATTTGAAGATGGGCTTGTGTTTCTGGCATATATGATGTGGGACAGATGTTTGTAAATCCTCTAGACAAAGTGCAATTTGTTTATCCCACTTGAATTGCCTTGCAAGATGTATGAATAAGACCATGGTGGTGGCTTCTCAAAAATAAAACATGAATAAAATGCACTGATGTGCGTTCAATGCTTCTGCTTCTCTGTGATTAATTTGGAGAAAATGAATGTTCTTCTGTTTTTGCAGTGGAAAAGCTGATTTCCAAAACCTGAAAATTAAGCAGATGCTCTTAGTTGCTGAATAATTTTATTCTGCTGTTCAGTCATTAGAACGGGAAAGGATGCCTGTTTCTTGGAAGCTCTGCCACTGACCACTGAAATTCTTTTCAACTGCTTTTCTGGTTTCTGAAACTTAACTGGAATTGCTCCCATATTTTCAATCCATATTTTGGAGGATTAGAAATATTTTAATTAAGATTCTCATGATGCTGAATTCTGCACCCAGTACCAAATTGGCACTTTTTAAATTTTTCACAAGCACAAAGAAGTGGGTGTAATTTCATCACATGATAATTTCTGTGATTAGTGAATTTCCTAGAGAGAGATTTATCCCTTGAGATGTGAACCTTGGGATGCTTTAAATTTCTGTTCTAATTCTTTTTAGTTGTGTGTTGAATTGCTTTCTTTTGTCGTACACTAGTTATGTAGCTTTGTTAAACTTAATTTAATTTAATTTGTTAAACTTAAACTTAATTGTGTACCATCCATTTAAATGAAGCACAACATTGGCTTTTTAAATTGAATTTAACTTTTAAGACTTAATTGCTGAATAAATTATTTTGCCATTAGCCTTTGGGATGCAAATGTATAGTGAAACCATCCCAATTCATGCTGCCTTGTGCTGTGTAACTATAGCCACGCCATAGAGTTCACATTCCTACTCCATCATTGAGGCAATTGGAAGAGAAAGCTGTCTGTGGACAAACGCCGGCTCCCTTGGCCTGAAAGCGAGATGAGCGCCTCAACCCCATAGTCACCTTTGACTGGACTTAACTTTCCAGAGGTCCTTTACCTTTTTACCTTACTTAATGTGATGTGAATGTTTGCAAAGCCTTGCAATTTAAGGGGCATTGTAATTTAATACAATCAGATGCTTATGTCTGTTTCCTGATGTGCTTATTATACTGAAATGTGCTGTAGATCTTTCTAGAAAAAGATATATTCTCCCATTACTTCAAAGTCTAGATACTGCACTTGGCTTCTAAAATCAGACAATTGGTGCAGGAGATTCTGCAGAAAGTACAATTCCTTTTTTTTCTCTCACCCTCTATATGTAAATACTTGTTTCATCCAAATGTTCTCAGTGGCCATACTACTTTCTCGACTAAACATTAGTATGTTTTTTTAGAGTTGAGTTTCCTCATGATTTTGTGGTAGTAGCAAATTATACATAAAATTCCTGGTTGCCTTTTCATGCTCTTTTCTCCTTGCCCTCACCACATGAAACAGGAGGGAAACCAGTTGTGGACAAGAAAGGGGAGGCAGCAAAGACAAGGATATGGCCTCCACATGGGGCTTCCCTCTTCCCTTTGCAAGGCAGCAGCTAGGTATTGTGGCTACATACAATTTTGCATATACACACTGCATCTGAAACAGAGCCCAATATTTCCACATATCAAGTGTTTTCTCCCAGCCCAATCCAGAAACACATCACTTCTCAATGTTGTTTAGAGAATAAAGAGAACTACTGTGTTTTAGATATTATTGAGGGCACATTAGAATTTTCTGGACTTTTGTTTTATCTATAAGAGATGCAAAAACATATAAGGGCAATCTTGGATTCTACAATGGTTTTTAGAGATAAATACACAGGGATGTTCCCAGAGCCATTTCTATCATTGCCTGTTGCAAGCATAAAACACTTTACTGAAGTTGGCTTCCTTTCCCCCTTCACATGTTTTTGAGTGTCTAGTCCTATTTAATGGCCTGAATAATGCACAAATCTTAACAGCTTCCATCATATGTTTGATTTTTTTAAAAAATGTTTTTTTCTCATGAGTCTTCACACTCAAAAAATGTATCTTCAGCTTATTCATAGCAAAGTCTTGGAATGTGGCTTCCATAAGAGTAAAATCAGATTCCTGATTACTCTGAGAGAAAAGAATTACATCAAGAGGAATAGTCTTCAACATAAAGCCAATGAAGAGTTATCGGCTGGCATCCAAAGAACCACAAAGTGACTTGTGTGTGTACACAGCGGGCCACGCGTTCTTTTACATACACCACCACTCATGAAGGTTGGGACCTCTCTGTGGTAGTACAGTGGTACCTCGGGTTAAATACTTAATTTGTTCCGGAAGTCCGTTCTTAACCTGAAACTGATCTTAACCTGAAGCACCACTTTAGCTAATGGGGTCTCCCGCTGCTGCCGCGCTGCCAGAGCACAATTTCTGTTCTCATCCTGAAGCAAAGTTCTTAACCCAGGGTACTATTTCTGGGTTAGCGGAGTCTGTAACCTGAAGTGCATGTAACCCGAGGTACCACTGTATCTGATTTTATAAGGCCTCTACAGTCAGAAAAAGTCAGCACATAACTGAAATGAAATCCTTAGGTGTTAGCATATCAAGGATGGGAAACCTCAGATCTGGTGGCAGTGCAGCCTTCCAGGCCTCTCATATCTGGGCTTTTCCTGAGGCCCCACAGCCCACAAACTGCACCTTACTTTGCATACTCCTCAAATGCTGTTCAATACTGCTTGTTTGCTACACGGAGAACAAAGGAGTGGGAGAGTGAAGAAACCACAGAGGTAAAAATTGCATTTGCTCTGCCCCCTTTTGCATCTGACCAATGGCATGTGGCCCCAGGAATGATGTCCAGAAGGAAACGTAGCCCTCAAACTGGGAAAAATTATCTGGTCCTGGTGGATAGGAGGATCCCTGAACCCTTGCAATAAAAATTTTGATGTTTATTTTCTCCACCTTGAGCTGCTTTGCATGAAGGAACTACGTGCTGCACTAGATAATGTGCACTAGAAAACATTCTCAAAAATAATGATTTAGTGCCACAAGAAACTGGCTGATCTGCTGAGGAGCATGTAGTCTACCCAAATGAAACCATGCACTGATGTTAATCTAAATCAAGTGTTAATAGGCTCCAACTGCGACTGAATGCTGAAGAAGGAATTCTTCTGACAGAGTTGTTTGTGTTTGATACCATGCAGCTTGTTTCTATTCCAGTGTGGAAAATACACACACACACACACAATTTCCCTGTAATAGTTGGGATGACTGATCTTCCAATGAGTGGCATTTGCCAGAGCGTAATAAATACAGAGGAAATTCCAGTTGACACAGATAGAGTATTTATAGCTCAGGACATGATGGAATTTAAAAGCATGAGAATTTTAAGGAACATTACTCATGGAGTAAATATAGTTCCAGTGATAGACACTGCATAAAAGGAAGGCAAGAAGTAACTTTGTCATTTTGTCATCTGTCTGGAATAGAACAGAAATTACTAATCACTTTAGCCTCACTATGTTGTGGTGGGTTTCAAAGCACATGTGAAAGCTATGTAAGTGCTATCGGATTTAGTAATTATACTTGTGGGCTCCCAATGGAATTTATGTAGGACAGCTGTTCTAACATAGCTTTAAAACTCTTCTATGGGAACTTATCAGGGATTCCTCTGTGGGAAGACAGGTAACAATGGACAGGTTACTGAAAGCCAGGTCTGTGACAGACACCTAAGGCTGCAAGCATTGTGCTGATCGTTTACTCAATGATATCTCTAAATCTGCCACAATACACTGAATCTCCCGAACAGCAAATCCTTGCTGATCTAATTGACAGTGGGTGTCTTACATAGTTTCATGTGAGCATAAAGACTGTTCACAAGTAAACCAAAACAATCTTAGTGCTTGAATGTCACTCACAACTTCTGAATGTTTAAGGTTGCACTTCAGTAGTCTGTCCCATAGCATATATTTGAATACCTGACTGATGTTAGACCAACGCTGATATGTTTGTTCTCTTAGTATGTATTAAAACATCAAATGAATAATCAAATTAACAGATCACTGCAGCAAGCTAACCTAAAAGTAGACTGCTGGTACCCATGCTGTGTTGTCTGGTATTGAACACCAGGATAGAGTATGCAAAAGAATAGAAGGGAGACTTAGGGATATGGCTGAAGATTGGTGGGCAAAGTTGTGGAATAGGATTCCTTTATTCCTTTATTCTGTTAGAGCCCTATGTTGTGAGTTCTTCCAATTTAGATTCTATTGAGCATCTAACTCATGGGTAGGCAAACTAAAGTCCAGGGACTGGATCTGGCCCAATCGCCTTTAAGTCTGGCCCCATGAATGGGGAACCAGTGGCAATCTCGTAAATTGCTGGATTGCAGCTTCCATAATCCCCCATCATTGGTCATGCTCTCTTGGGGCTAATGGGAATGGAATTGAGCAAGAACTGGAGGGCCAGAGGTTTCCCATCCTCGGACAACATAGATCCTCAGTAGACCAGATCTTTATCCAGTGAGATGCATCAAGTTGTTCCTTGAGATCTGACTCCCATACAAACCTAAGTGAATCCTGGGGCGAAAACTGCATTTATAAAAGTAGGGAGCATGTGACCCATACCATTTCGCTCTGGGTGCCCTGCATAGGAAGTCACTCAAAAGGCCTTAGAAGTTGAATCTGTTGTATCTCCAGTTCCTTTGTTACTTCCACAATCTGTCAAACTCTTAATCAGTTAAAGCCAGTTAAAATGGTTCAGAGTGATAGTATGTCCCTTTTCTATTGATTGTACAATTCTTCAGTATTTCAAGAATGAACACCGTAAGAGGGGAAATTCAGAATGGTTCTTCTCCTACACAAACAAAGCAAACACCAACAGGAATTAAGGGCATTCATGTTCTGAAAGGGTGAAAATAGCTTTGCAAAAAGCTTTAGTTAACCGGCAGATGGCAGTAGAGCAGGATTTTCCAGCTATTTCAGAGCAAGCCACATTTTGTTTGTCTAGATAAGGTGTTTTGACACACAAGCATTTTTTCAGCTATAATAACAGCTGTGGAAAATGGAAGAAAAGCAGTAAATTTTAAAGACACCCACCCCATTTTTAAAGGCATTATCGACTCTTGTCATATGCCACAATGAGTTAATATGACAATAGGCGACAACATACTTAAGTTGTGTCAAAGTAGAATCCTATGATTCCTTCAGTTCAATGGGACATACGTATAGGATTTCACTGTTAAGTAACAAAGTACTGATTTAATTTGTATCCCACCTTTTCCCCAAGGAGTTCACAGGGGCACATCTGATCCCCACCATCTTTATTCTTACAACAACCTAGCAAGGTAGGTTAGGCTGAAAGTGACTGGCTCAAGGAGTCCAAATGGTTTTCTACTTTTAAATAAAGGCACTATTTTTAATAGTGATATTTCGAAGGAAGGAAATCCCCCCCCCCCCCCCACAACTCATGTTCGTTTTTACACAGAATTCTGCAGTCTGTTATTTTGGACGATTTTCCACTGTGTTCTTGAAGACAATGAGCACAGGCTACACATATAACAAAATTATTATTTTCGCTTCAGTTATTGGAGGAGATTAATATCAGGCTACCCAGCGGCAAAAGTGTTAAGGTTGCTTCTAAAGTTTTACACAGTCTTGACATAACATCCTCATCGACATGCCATCCCATATTTTCATACCCTCTTCCCTCAATTTAATCCAAGCATACATTTTCTTCATTTATTGTCAGTGTTGTTTTACTGGATTTGCCCCAGAAACAACAAATCCAGATTAAATGGAAAAATAGAACAGCATTTGGATGAGAGATTGTTGTGTGGAACCTGTGCAAAACCTGTATGTAGAAGCAACACCAAACCCACAATAACTGCCACATGGAAGGACCCTAAGTAAAATGTTTCATATTTTACTATTGATTTAAGGAATGTATACCACCACTTCATAAAAATATATCAGTGGTATATAAGTATAAGACGAGTCATACCAGGCTCCCCATCCTCCATCCTGGCAAACAAGGCACCATCATGTCAGAGATGGAAAGAAGATAAAAGTCCCTACCAGAGAAGAATGGCAGATCAATTTGGTGGATTATGTCGAAATGGCTAAAATGACTGGAAGAATCAGAAACTAGAAAGCAGGAAGACCAACATTTTAATAAGTAATTTATCTTAAAGACCATTGTAAACAGTTAAAATCGTTAGTAGGATTGGAATATCGCTTGTAGTGACACAATTTTGGACACAATGGAGAGGTGAAAGATTTTGATTATCATAAAAGATGCAGGTAAAGGTAAAGGTACCCCTGCCTGTACGGGCCAGTCTTGACAGACTCTAGGGTTGTGCGCCCATCTCACTCAAGAGTCCGGGGGCCAGCGCTGTCCGGAGACAATTCCGGGTCACGTGGCCAGCGTGACATCACTGCTCTGGCGAGCCAGAGCCGCATACGGAACGCCATTTACCTTCCCACTAGTAAGCGGTCCCTATTTATCTACTTGCACCCAGGAGTGCTTTCGAACTGCTAGGTTGGCAGGTGCTGGGACCGAGCAACGGGAGCACACCCCACCGTGGGGATTCGAACCGCCGACCTTTCGATCGGCAAGCCCTAGGCGCTGAGGCTTTTACCCACAGCGCCACCCGCAGGAGGAAATGATTAACAATGGGACCCACAAAGAAGAGGAGGGAAGTCCAGGAGATTCCTTGGAATCTTATTTTTTATGTTGTATGTCGGATATGTGACTGTAAAATTTTAATCTGAAAAACCAAGTAAATACATTTTATAAAACAAACAAACAGAAGGAATCGTCATAGTCTAAGAATGCAGTCCATCAAAAGCACTTGAGGAAGGTGTGGAGCAGGGCCAGAAAGATGTGCAGTCTGCAAGGGGGGGTGTGTGGGGTGGAGAGTCTTCCTGGAGAGCTGAATTTGGCCCCTGGACCTGAGGTTCCCCATCCCTGTCTTGGTGGAAATCATTCTGTCCACTAGTGTACCATCAGATCAGGAATTACTCCAATATACTGATCCCTGCTCTGTATGACAAAGCCTTGGCCCAGATTGTTTTTCAGACACGCATCCTGCTCTTACTCTACTTTGGTCTCCATTTTGAAGTATTGTACTGGAACAACAAGTGGGACCCTTTCACAGAGAAGACACAAGAAACCCAGGAAGCACACCTAGTCGCCTTAACAAAGACCTATACTATTATAGCAATGTCACCTATGCTTGCCAAGGGGATACAAACTCCAGATTTATGCAAGTATTTAATAGTAGCTTGCCAAGAATGTCAGCACCCTTTTCAAAAGGAATCTTCTTTTGTGTCTTTTGATATTTAAAGAGCTGTAATTACAATGGCAAAGCTTTGAATTCTTCTCCCCCCCACCCCCCTTTCCTTTCCCCCCTTATACACATTAATTTATGGGGACCAATCCAACATTACAAGACAAGCTAATGAAAGAAGCACACATTCCTTTTATATTTTGTTTCTTTTATAGTTTCATTTGTGTGGATAAATGCAAAAGAGTTAATGCTATAAATAAGTATAATGGTGTATCTCTCTCCTCAATTGCTGGTTGTTGATGCTGAAGTCCTGCATAATAGGGGGGAAAATTGAACTGAATTTAAATCTTCATCTCTGCTCTATTTTTCTCTTATTTCAAAAGATTCATCTACTCTGTTTAAGCGTTACTCCCGGTTCTTTCCTTTATACTAGTGGCTCATGATACTATTTCCTTCTTTTTGTTTGTGTATTTTTAGCAGTGTAATAAAAACCGAACTTGCAAGACAGAGTAACCACATTTCCCCCTCTTACATGTATCGAAAGTAGGTTAGTGTATCCAAAATTACATTACTGTGTTTCTTAAAACTGGTCAGGGCTGGCAAAAGAGGATCAGTCACATTTCAGGGAAGAAGGAAATTTCTGCTCTGAGGTTCTCACTTCAGAGAGTGCAGTCCTTGCAGGAGGCACTACGGCCAATCGAATTCCACACTGTGAACTGCTGTTCTGTGAGGTGAAGATCTTGGGTGCCAAACTACACACAACTGGATCTCCTAACACAATTTAACCCTTTAAAAATAACTGCAAATGGTCCCAGATTTGCCAGGTTGTACTGTTAACACTTTCCCCTCTTTGTCATTATCCAACTTTAAATCATCCCCTCAGAAAATTGCTATTAACTCTGGTGGGTAGAAACATCGCCTTTTAATGTGCCTTTTTCCCAGGAAAGGCTTAAACACACGCTCAATAGCAGGCATAGGCAAACTCCGGCCCTCCAGATGTTTGGGACTACAATTCCCATCATCCCTAGCTAACAGGACCAGTGGTCAGGGATGATGGGAATTGTAGTCCCAAACATCTGGCAGGCCGGAGTTTGCCTATGCCTGCTCAATAGGGTTGCTGCAGGAAGCCAGTTATGTTTCTCTCACACATATACACAAGGGCTGTTTGAACTTCAATAACAAGTTTAAATTTAGATGCAACCTACACCTGGCTGTAGGGACATTTCCAAACAACCTCTTTTCTGAACATTTATTCTAATTTGTTTTCAAGGAAGGTTAGATGTCATTGAGTCAAAAAAGTATTATTCCACACTTCTCAGGGCATTCCCTATTCACTTTCCTTCTTGCAAGAAGTCTGATCTTTTGAAGAAGTGAGTTTGTTGGGCAAAACCACTCACTCAGCTATAATTGCACAACCAGAATTTGTTGATATGTGCTTGCATCTCTCCTGAAAATAGCAAATATAGTCTAGAACTGACCTAGGTTGTAGAAGTTCTACTTGTGGGATTTCTGCACCGCATGTAGTCTGACTTTTAATTCATTTTAACTGCTTTTCACAAAATCAATATGAATCAAGGAGTTGAATGCTCATTTAACGAAATGCAAAGAATCATCTGTGCCCAAGTGTGAGTCTACTCCTATACACAGAGACAGAAAGGAAGATCTTGCTTAACTTGTATATGGGGGTGGGATTTAAAGTAATGCTCTTTAGTGTGCACAGCCCAAAATAGGCATCATTAAATGGTTTGATAATTTTTAAAATGTTCACACACATGAACAGTCGTATGTTGGTCATTATACTATTATGCATACGATTTTTGCTGCGTGAGCTGTGATACTATGGTCAATTTCCATTTTCCATCATGTGAATACGAGGTAAAACTGATGCAGGTGCAATTTACACATGTGGTGATTGACATGCAATGCTCCCAGTTTTATCTTTGTGGGCTCATCGGGGGAGAGCTGGTTTTAGACCACCTGGAATTACTTTTTCAGCTCAGTCCACTAGTATTTTAAGTAGGTTTTTCTGATGTTATGGCTAATTTTGACTGATTTCATGCTTCACCCCTATTCTATTCCTCCTGTGTCCCTATTGTGCATTGCTTTATAGCAACTGCATTTAATGGTACATGAATGATGAAAGAAAGAAAGAAAAAGAAAGAAAGAAAGAAAGAAAGAAAGAAAGAAAGAAAGAAAGAAATGCTCAGGATCAAAACAAGGAAAAATGCAAGTCCTTTCCTTCTTACCGCTTTGTTTCCGTGTTCCTTTCAGAATACATTGGTAAATGCCATCTGTGTTTTAGGATCCTGTGCTGGCTGATGCCAATGGGTTTTTTTTAGTACAGAACATCTGGAGGGCAGCAGGTTGGCGAAAGCTGATGCCAAGAGATGAACACTAGACTAGAGCTAGAAGCCTCAGCAAGTTCTTTCCTGCTCCCCTCTTCTCTTTTTCTTTCTTGAGACCCAGTCTCAAGTCTTTCTCAGGTGTGCTCCAGCTCCTCCCAACCCAGCCCCTGATGGTTGACTTTATTTTGTTTGCTTGTGGAATTTCTAGTCTTTCCTACATTGACTGATGGTCCCGGAGCAGGTTACATCGTAGCAACCTAAAGCGTAAAGCCATATCATCAAATTCATAGAAAGAACAGGAGCAACTAAAATCGGCTCAGATGATAAAGAAGAGGATTGTAATGAAGAGTATGAAGAACGTATTGAAGGTCCATGCTGCTTGGCAGGGGAAGAGGCTTGCCTCAATAGGTGGTGGCCTCTTCCTCATCAGAGGTCTTTAAGCAGAGGCTGGATGGCTACCTCTTAGGGATGCTGCAGCAGCTAATTCCCTGCACCATCAGGGGGTTGGACTGCATGACCTTTGAGGTCCCTGACTATGGTTCTGTGAGAAATGACATGAAGCTCGGCAGTTTAACATGAATGTGATTCCTGCAAATATTTCCTAATAAACATATATACTGTTGCATCTTTTAACCCCACCATTGGTAGGTGATTAATTATCTCCTTTTCAGTGTCGAGGGAAAAAAAACAGAGAGAAGCAACAAGGCTGACAAAAAGAAGAAGTGATATTGCTTTTTGGGAAGCTGGTGTGATCCCCTCCCCACCCCTCCCACCTTTGTCATCTGTTTTATGCAGATGCCATCCATTGTCTTTGACAGTCAATTCACTTGTGAAACGAAACAGTTCCCCGTCTAGACATTGCTGTATTATTTGTAGTCACCTAGGTGAGAATCAGGCCATTTTTTCATTAATGTTAATTAGTATTTAATAGGTCTCATTTTTATAGTCTAAGGGTTTTGGCTATTAAAAGATGAGAAAGAAGTAGCTTTTGTTCTGCAGTTCAGAAGCTCCATTTTTTAATATACAAGAATGGAAGGGTAGACGTGAAGCAGAAGGTTAGCTCCTTCTTTGAAGTAAACAACAAATGATACAATGCAGAGAAACTGCCCTGCATGATGGATCTTGCATTCACACATGGCAACCCTGTTCCACCCCACCCACCTGTCTACTATTTTGCACAAGAATCTTGCACAAAGAGAAGTTCACTAAATCCAGAGAATATGGTTTGCATGTATAAGCTCTTTTCACAGTTAATTGTTCTCCTACATAAATTTTACACTGCACTGTGAATTGTGTGTGTATCACTGTTCAGAGAAGCACAGGCTTGTTTATTATCTTGGACTCACAGCCTTGTGGAGCACAGTCTCTATGGGAGTGAAACAAGGTGATCCTTAAAGCACTATTCATATTGTCGTTTCATGCTTTTTTTCCTGTATCTAATGGCAATTCCTTTCAGCCTAGCTGGGTGACGGATATGATGGGCACTTGTGGCTTTTCTAAGGTGGTGAAGTCCATTGATACCACAGCACTTGAAAGCAGAAGAAGAAGAAGAAGAAGAAGAAGAAGAAGAAGAAGAAGAAGAAGAAGAGTTTGGATTTGATATCCCGCCTTTCACTCCCTTTAAGGAGTCTCAAAGCGGCTAACATTCTCCTTTCCCTTCCTCCCCCACAACAAACACTGTGAGGTGAATGGGGCTGAGAGACTTCAAAGAAGTGTGACTGGCCCAAGGTCACCCAGCAGCTGCATGTGGAGGAGCGGAGACGCGAACCCGGTTCCCCAGATTATGAGACTACCGCTCTTAACCACTACACCACACTGGCTCTCAGAAAACCAGCAGGTCTGGGTTTCAGGAGAACTGATCAGTTACTCTGGTGCGGGAATCTGGGACTGCCTTCATGCCTGTGTCTACCTCCTTATGATACCTGCTTAAGGTGCTGTTGTTGCTGCCATCCATCTGTCTCGAGAGACAATGGAGTGAGCCTCAGGGGATGAAGTCAAAGTGCTCCATTAGCAGCACTAAAGTGATCTCCTCTGGGGCACAGGCCTGGGCAGTATGTATGGAGGTCCTGGGCTGCCCAAATGACAAGACCCCTCTCTCAACCTTGCTGATGTGGTCCAAAGGAAAGCAGAGCAATACATTTGGCACCAGCTGGGCTGCAGGAGTTGACAGAAGGAGGCACACAGGGTGCCAACCGTCTTAGGGACTCCACTTTGGATTTGTGTAGGGCAGGGGTCAGCAAACTTTTTCAGCAGGGGGCCGGTCCACTGTCCCTCAGACCTTGTGGGGGGCCAGACTATAATTTTTTGGGGGGGGAATTGAATGAATTCCTTTGGCCAACAAATAACCCAGAGATACATTTTAAATAAAAGGACACATTCTACTCATGTAAAATAATGCTGATTCCCTGACCGTCCGCAGGCCGGATTTAGAAGGCGATTGATCCGGATCCGACCCCTGGTTCTTAGTTTGCCTACCCATGGTGTAGGGTTTACCCCTTAGCCTTTTCTTCTCCTGAAGATATCCCACAAGGCAATGGAGATTTAGTTTCAGAGTTTTACTTATCCTTTCCAGGTGGATGAGCCCCATCTGCCCCTCACTACAGCATGTGCAGAAACCACCTTCTTGGACTCAGTATTGGTCTTGTCTGCTCAATCCTAGGGCAGATAGAATGAAGTTCTTACACCACTTTTCTATAGAGGTGTCCCATAGTAGTAGAACCCAATCAATAAGTTTCATCGATACGTTTCCTCTTCTTCTCTTGCTTCCCCCTCCCCCTTCCCCTCCTCGCCTCTTTTAAGTGAACTATAAGTAATTTTCAGCCTTTCCTCATAAGACATTTCTCATTTTTGGATATTTATACTCTGCCAACATGGCAGCTTTTATAATCTCTCCCCTGAATCCTTTCCAACTTAGCAATATCCTTCTTGAACTGTGGTCCCCATCCAAAGTGCTCCCCATCTGGCCTCAACAGTGCTGAGTTAAAGATTTCTGAGTCCAGCAAATGCCGTTGCAAATGGCCTATTGAGTTACTATCAGGGTCTATGGCTTTGTCATAAATCTATTAAAAACTGCAACCAATCCATCTAATTTAAATTCTAAATAGGTCACTTGGGTTTCTTAACTGGGTCTTGTTCCTGTTTTCCTATAATAGAGATGTGTCGATTCCTGATGTAGTAGGCATAACTCCTATGTCACTCCTATCTAATTTCAGTCTCTCACTTGAAATTCTGGATTCTGCTATTAATAATTCCTGGTCCTCCCATTTACCGAAGATATATGCAAATATCTGCTGTGCTTGCAGGCTCAGGGACTTTGAATGCCAGCTCATTGTTTTGTCTGTGTGTGGTCACACTCACTCTATACATTTAAAGCACATTTAACATACATTTAAAGCAAATGTGTGTCTCTCCCTCCCCCACCTTGGGACATGTAGTTTACCCTTAACTGAGCCATAATTTTTGGCACCCTTAGCAAACTAGGAGTCTTCAAGGGAAACATGTACTTTAAACTCGCTTAAAATGAATAGTGGAGTCTCCCTTTGCTCTCCAAAAGCTATTCACCACAATACAGGACAATCAAGATAAAACTGTTTATCTTGCACACACATACATATTAATAGGCTGACTTTTGGGACAAAGTTCTGTTCCTCTATGAAGGAGTGTGAATCCAGCAGGCATGGGATGAAAGGGCATGTTTGGTCACTTTTGTCTTACAAGTAATCAGGGAACTGTATTTGACCCAAGCAACTTCAATGAGTTCTTTTGACAGTTTCCAAAGGCTATTGAATGCTTGTACACAGACTACTGGCTTAGAATATTGAAGGCTTGGTTTTTTTCCTAAGGCGCAGCTAGAACTCTTCTCTCTAAATTCATCCTCATCATACTAGCATCAGTGACACACAGTGGCGTAGCGTGGGTTGTCAGCACCCGGGGCAAGGCAAGTAATTTGTGCCCCCTAACCCAGATAGGCCCTCGCTCTCTCTCCGCACCGCACCGCACGCCTGGCACCCCCCCCCCACCTCCACAGTGGGCGGCGACCCGGCGGCTCGGATCAGATTCGCACAGCCAGCACTGCAGTGAGAGAGAGTGAGTGAGCCAGGTAGGGGCAGAGAGCTGCGAGTGTGAGTGCGCCCCCCCAGATGTTGCGCCCGGTGCGGCTGGCCCCCCCTGCACCCCCCACGCTACGCCACTGGTGACACATGCTGGTCTGCTGATGTACCAGTCTGGGCAGAGTAGAGTTTAGAGGACTGACTTTAACTACTATGGTTGGCATGCTATAAGCTATTACTTTACAGATAGTTTCTTTTGATTGTGTTTTTAATGTATCATATATTTGGTATTAGTCACCGTGAGCCCGGTCCTGGCTGGGGAGGGCGGGCTAGCAATCAATCAATCAATCAATCAATCAGTCTATCATTATTATTATTATTATTATTAAACCTTTGTACCTTGTAGACTCCTAGCCCATGCTTGCAGGCAACAGAACTCAGATGGGGCTATGACAGATGGGGAACTAGATTCTCACCTTCCATGAGTCAATTTTTACAGGTGGGCAGGGCCATCCACCTGGCTATCACCTGACAGCTAAGTCAAACTGTGTGTGCAAAAGCTTTTGGCACATGGAGGCAGGTGGGTGTGACTTAGCTGAAATGGCCTTGTGGGCCAAAGTGGGAGGCCTTGCAGCTCAGAGGTTCCCCACCACTGCTTTGAAGTAACTCTTGGGCTCAGTGCCGGATTTACGTATAAGCTAAACAAGCTATAGCTTAGGGCCCCACTCTCTTGGGGGCCCCCAAAAAAATTTAAAGGAAAAAAGCCTGGATGTACATTTCCAAAATATAATATAAAAAACAAATAAAATAAAACCTACATACAGCAACAGTGTTTTGTGTTGTGTAGGCTCCTATGATGTAAGTAATGGGCCCCACCTGCTAGCCTGCTCCCTAAAATATCACTGGTTTGTTCATTTCTATATATAGGATGCCTACATTCTGCATGGACTGGTTGCATGGCAACATGTGCAAATGGCTTTAGATACCTATTAGGTCCATAAATTGAGTGTGACACAGGCTTGCCGATCAGAAGGTCAGCGGTTCGAATCCCCGCGACGGGGTGAGCTCCCGTTGCTCGGTCCCTGCTCCTGCCAACTTTGCAGGTCGAAAGCACGTCAAAGTACAAGTAGATAAATAGGTACTGCTCCAGCGGGAAGGTAAACGGCGTTTCCGTGTGCTGCTCTGATTTGCCAGAAGTAGCTTAGTCATGCTGGCCACATGACCCGGAAGCTGTACGCCGGCTCCCTTGGCCAGTAAAGCGAGATGAGCGCCGCAACCCCAGAGTCAGCCACGACTGGACCTAATGGTCAGGGGTCCCTTTACCTTTACCTAGGTCCATAAATTACCACACAGCATATATTCAACACGAAAAACAGAGACTTTTTTATTGACAAAGGACAGCTGGACATATACCTTCAGTAGCTTAGGGCCTCATCAACCCTAAATTCGGCCCTGCTTGGACTTGTTCATAAACCAAGTGAGATGCGTCTATTTCTTACCTCTGAAGCTCCCAGATGTCAAAAGGATTTGGTGATGGAAGAGTGACTGTAAATGATGCAAATGCCAGATTGATACTGTGTGCTGGTGTGAGTTGTGTGCTCCACAGACATTTTGGGAAGCCTCGTTTCTTGCAAAGCCTGTGGATCTAGAGAAATATGAAAATACAGGGAAACACAGAACTGTAAGGTTCTGAAAAGGTCAGAAACACGAGGCTTTCTGGGGGTCCTGCTCTGACTCAGGGAGGCTATTTACATCACATTTTGACTCGGGAGTGGGAGGAAAGATTCCTGAATCACCCCAGTTCTTTGTTTGACCAATGCACACCCCATATATAACATAGTATCTTTCCTCTAACCTGTCAACTTTTTTTAGTGGCCATCCGAATCGTTCTGAGATAGTTGACTACTTCATCAAGTGCAACTACCTTCTTAAAGTATGCAGCTAGACTTCATTCCTACATATTAGATGATATCTTGATTAAGTTAGCTTTTATGTCTCTCTCTTGACAGTCTTTTCTGCGAGTAAAATAAAGGGCTCTGTAAACCAGCATCATTTTTGGTCAGTCAGGACATGCAGCTTTCTCTTCCCCTTGATGTTTGACGAGCATCTCGGCTGCTTAATCGGGAGCAATCAGAATGCCAGCCAAAATCTAAATCAGATTGTCAATGCAATTACTTAAAAGTGGGGATTTCTATCCATACAAGGGACAAAAAAGTGTATTTTTATTGTCATTTATGACTTGGATGGAAGTAATTACCACTCCAGAGTAATTTAATACTCTTGCATTAATTCTGACATGTTTTAGAGCGGTGTTCAGGGATGCTTGAGGATGTCTGTTTTCTATGAAATACCATCCTGCCAGATGATTTTAAACAGCAATCTAAGGTTTATTACACACACACGATATAATAAAGATGGATCAAAATGTTTATGTGGAATAAGATGTGAATGTGTAATAAAATGTCTGCATTTTAGTGTGCATTTTACTTTGTTCTAATTTGGTGATGTATTTGATTTAATTATTGCTTGCCTAGCATATTTGCTTTTCTTGGTGCCATCTAAGGACATATCTGCAGAGAAATTCCAAGAGTATTTGTTTTGTGCTAGAACTGCAGGAAGCAGACAAAAAAAAAAGAGGCCTGATAATCCTCCTGCTGAAAATATGGACCTTGCTGTATAAACTCAATAGCCCGCATCCGCTCCTCTCTACAAACTGTCAGCCAGAGTGAGGCAAAGTGAAATTGCATTCTTACAAGCTGATAAAACTTTGTGGACAGTGGGTTCATGGGAGGGAGGCTGGGATCGTGTCCACAGGCCCTGGCCTTTGCACAGGGCGTGAACAAGAAATACATTGGGGTAGCCAATGTAGTGCCAGGCAGATTTTGTTGGACTGAAATTCCAGTCTTTGGCATCTAAGTCTAGCAGCAAATGGAGGGCGACAAATAGACTATCATTGGTGGTGTGAGCTCCCTCTGCATGATCTGTTTTCTGCAAAAAAATAAAAAAATAAAATACAAGGTTCACATCCTGCACACAGAGCCATTGCATGTACAGAAAGCTGTATTAATATGGAGGTTGGGAGCAGGGCTAATGGGCACAATCCTGATCCACTTCCCTTTATTTATTATCCACGGAATCTGGCTTACAAAACAGAGTGGAAGTGAGTGTTATATGCCCTGCCCTTTTCCCTGACAGAGATTCAAGGCAGCCTATGGATAAAAAATCACTGCTAAAAACAAGGGGGGGGGGGAATCATTAACAAACAATTAAACATTGATAGAATATATGCTACTAAAACTATACAAATAGTTATAATAAAAACAGCATGGCACCAGACCTTCCATTAAAAGCAGTCAGTTCCCAAAAGCCTGGTGGTGGAAGGAGAAAAAGGAGGGAGTCAGTCTAACTCCTTTAGGAAGGGAATTCCAAAGTCTGGGAGCAGCCACCGAGAAGGCCCTCTCCCACATCCCTACCACATGTGCCACATTTAGGGTGGCAGAACTGAGAGAAGGACCTCCCCTGAAGATTTCAAAACCCAGGCAGATTTGTACGAGGGAATATGGCCTTTCAGATAGCTTGGACCTAAGCAACAGCAGTAGATTCATATTAGATTCATGTTTTACTCCTTCAAACACCACTAGGCACACATATCGGGGGTAGTTCTCTAGTCCCAGCCTGCCTTGGAACATGTGCTCTACATGGATGGTAGAAAGGAATTGGATGCAATGTTGGGGGGGTTGAAGTGAGCCTCCATGGCCCTGCAACATCCCCTCCTCAGTATTTCTTGAACCACCATCCCTTTTATCAGTTGATAGAAAGGAGTATTTCCTGGTACCAATGAAATTTTAAACTATGATTTAAAAAAATGTGGGATTGATTTGGATGATCTTAAGGTCCCTTCCAGGCATCGTTGGAATTACAGATGTGAGTCCTGCCAAACTGGTGAAGTCAGTAGAACTGCCAGAGATGATCTTAGGGCATTTCTAGATTGTCACTGTTTTGGGGTGAAATTCAATCACATCCCAGCAAATCCAGGTTGCACAATTGTAGCCAGCTGAGACATATTGTCCAACAAACCCACTTTCTCAAAAGACCAGAGCACTTGTGATAAGGAAAGTGGTGGACAGGTACCGAAAAGTGTGGAAGAACACTTGTTGTGATGCAATGTCATCTAACCTCCGCACAAACAAATATAAATAGCCAACGCTGTCTAGTCCTCTTGTACACAAATTAATCAGTTTATGAATGCTCAGGGACCAGCTTTTCTACAGCACCTTCTTTGAGAGTGGCCAAGTGCTTTATTGAGTTGTCAAGTTGTTTTGCTGTACAGGTTCCTTTGGGTGGTTCATCTGTACTCTTGACTATGGCTACATAGGCACAACACATTTAAATACTCTCTCCAAAGAGTCCTGTGAATTGTAGTTTGTTAAGGGTGCTGGGAATGGTAGGGGTACTGGGAACTGTGAGGGATAAACTATATTTCCCAGGATTCTTTGAGGAAAGCAAGGTCTTTTAATTGGATAGTTTGTATACATCTTTAGACACAGTATGGGCTTGGTTGTGTAGGTTGATGTTTTGAGTTGCATCTCACATCAATCCTACTCTGAAGGGGTCTTCAGGCTAGGGCTGATTGGAGTTGTAGGTCAACCCACAAGCTGTGGAAGGCTGATCTACTGTAGGTTGTTGGTAGTTGGTTGTACCTTATGGTGGAAGATTGAAGATTGAATACAGAGCATTTCTGCTTCATCTTTTAATATGTGCAACATCTCCACAATTTCTCCCAAGGGTTCTGATTTTCCAATATTCCAATTGAGCCCCTTACAAATTTGTTTACCCAACCATTTCTAAATAGCCAAGCGTTCAGGCTTCGTAATTCCTCTTGCAGGCAGTCCCATTAAAATCATATGGGAATATTAATTGCGCAGGCGAAGCATGAGGCAATTTGGAGTCATTTAGGGAAGCGCATTAGCTGGAAGATGAATGGGCAGCGAAGGACCAGCAAGGCTCCTTTAAACGGCTGCTGTTGAACTGGGACACACTGTAAACAGAGACTTTGCAGTGAGCCTGAAACTGGAGTGCGGCTGCAGAGCAAAGTTTCAGAGGAAAATGCTGCATTGCAGCTCTTCGTCTGCTTTGTAGCAGATCTCTGCTGGCATCGACCACACAGAGGAGTGGCTTCTCACAAGCAAGCTGTTTTCAGCTTCGTTATGCAGCTCTGCTGCCTATGCTATCATCACCCTTAAAAAGTGTGTGTGTGTGTGTGTGTGTAGAAATCACTTTTGGAAATGAAAGCAAAGAAGTCAGATGCCTCATGTGCTGAGTTCCTTTGGTGTTATAGAACTGAGATCTCCCCAATGGATAACATTTCGTCTTTATATACAGATGTAATACTTTTTGACATCTATATTCCTTAATTTGAAGAGCTGTCTATCATTGGGATTAAAACCCTCAGCTGAGGCTTTATAGAAGTCTGGACAGGTGGAGGGGGTGGGGGTGGAGCAGAGAATATTTGGGACGAGTTTGGCCAAAGGGCAGGACACCCAACAGTGTGGCCACTAAAAGATGTGGAGAAGAATGGCTGGAAGAATATCCAGGCTTTCCCAACACAAAACCTTGACCACACCTTGGGATTTGGGACCTGAGGCAGTGGAGTGCTCTGGTTCAGTGTGCCAGTGTTCCAGCCAGCCACCTCTCTCTCCCCCCCACCCCCCAGGGTAGCAGAATCTGTTTAGCTAATAGGGGTGAGGAGCTGCAATGCTAGCTTTCTACCAGGGGTGTCTCTGTTGCTTAACAGGTGGCAGGAGGTTGGTGCAACACTGCTAGAGGCAGTATGCTTCTGAATAGCAATTGCTGAAGGTTACAAGTGGAGAGAGTGCTAGTGTGCTCAGGACGTGCTTGCAGGATTCCCATGGGCATCTGGCTGGCTGTTGTGAGAACAGATGGGCCTTTGGTGTGATCCAGCAGGGCCCTTCTTACAGAAACTAGACTCATATTGGGGTTATATACTATGTGCTTTATATTTTGCTCATCTCTCACTTGCAATGGTGGCAGGTGATGTGCAGAATCCATAACAGTCCTTGCCACTCTTTCCTGAATCAGATTATATTAGGATTCAGCAACCTTGGGCTTGGGGAAACATTTGGAAATCTAAGAAAAAATATCCACGTCCCTGAAAAAAATTGGGTGCTCTCCACAAACCAAAACCAGAAAACACTTGCATGCACCTGAAAAAAAAACCATGGACAAAAAAAGAAAGAGCAGCAATACCCCAAGCCAAACATCTCAGTTTTTAAAAATGGGCGAGGCTGTGAAGCCTTGCCAGTTGACAGGTGTCTGAGGGTGCTATGGTGCCTATGTTGTGGGGTGCCTGGTTGTTGTAAAGAGAGGAACAATATTTAGATCAAACTTCTTTTCTCACGTACAGTAATATTTTGTATATATCTGCACACACTTTGCAGCTGTATGCTGAATCAGGCTTCCAGTGTCAAAATGGAAAGGGCTTTATCACGGAGGGTCAGAAAGGATGACAGGCGCTCTTGGCTGATTAGGAGCCCTTAAGAGGCCCATGTGAGCTCGACTTCTCATTTGAAGCCTAATGCTGAATCCATTAAAAAGACTCCAGCGAGTCTGTTGTGAATATCAGGCATTCCTGGGAGATGTCTGCAGCTCCGTTAACAAGGTTGAAGTTACATGGCCTCAGGCTATATCATCAGTTGGGCTGGTGGTGCTGGAGATGGGCAGAATCTAACTGTTGAGAACACTTTTCTCCCCTGCTTCTAAACTTCCCTTTAGAAGTGTGTCATTGTCACTATCCAATGACAATATTTACAGAACTGTTGAGAAACACATCCAAAATATCCCAAACCCCTTTCAGAGGTGCTATACAGCTTTAATTGTCATTTTAATTAAGCAAATTATCTGCTAGGCTTGACAGATAACAATTTCAGTGTTGATGTCTTAACACAGCAAAGGTAAGAAACGGTTTGCTATTCCCAGGATAGAAGGACTGCAGAAAAACTTGCTCCAGTCCTGAAAATATTGGCAAGTTGAACACTCCCACTCCACCCCCTTCTAAAGTCAGTGATATCTCACGTGAGTTATAGTGCAATATCAGGATCCTCTTTAGGCCTGTGTAGGACATTCAGTTGTCTAGGGATATAGGATAATGGTCAGGGGTACCTTTACCTTTCACCTTTGGAACAAGGGCTGTAATTCAGTGGTGGAACATCTGCTTTGCATTCAGAGGGTCCCAGATCATGCAATCCCTATCCTTTCCCGGTAGGACTGGGGATGCCTCCTGTCTGAAACCCTCACTGCCAGTCAGCATAGGCCAGGGGTGGGGATCCATCAGCCCACATACCTAATTAGGCCCACCAGGCCTCCCCATTTGGCCCACCAGGCCATCAGCTATTGTTGAGTCATGAGAAACCCCCGTCAAAGCATTGTCTTGTGGAGTTCTATGCAAAGTGCTGTCTGGTAGAGTGCTTTGCCAAGCACTTTGCAAGACCCCTGAATAGGGAAAAAGGTCACCTGATGCCATTGTGATGTCAGGCGATTGACGGGTGGACAGCTCCACATACCTTTCAAACTTGGCCCATGAGGGGTAGGCGAGATTTAGTTCCTTGCCTTTGGTGTAGATAGTACTGAGCTACATGGACCATTGGTCTAAGGCAGCTTCCAATGTTATACCAGGTCAGTTCTTGCCAATCAAATGCAGGATTGTCTGCTTCAAGTGTGGATAACCTTTGGCCCTTCAGATGAACTGCAACTCTCGCCATGCTTGCTGGGGCTGATGGCAGTTGTAGTTCAGCAACATCTGGCGGGCTAAAGGTTCCCTAAACCTAGTCTACTTCAGTTGACTATGACTCATCTGGGATTCAGGCAAGAGCCTCTTTCAGTCCCACCAGAGATTGCAAATTGGACCTTCTTGCATGCAACACATGCAATCTGCCACATCTGAGCTGTATGGACCCTCCTTTTCATCATTTGTGTGCCCATGGGAAAGAGAAGTCTTGCTCTCTAGAGCTTTCAGCATATCATCACTGCCGGGGCAGGAACCCAAAAGTGTGGTGTTTGGTTAGATTGGTCCCCCAACCTCCACAACCAATTTGGTATCACTTAGCAAGCAGCCAGAGAAGGGAAAAAAGGGCAATTTTAAAGAACTATTTCCCATTCCATCAGAAAGAATTCATGGCTTAGAGATTTAAATAATAAAAGTTAATTACAAAACCAGGTGATTAATTTAAATGGGAAGCTTTAACAATTCTTATCAGTTTAGCTTAGAAATCTCTTGATATTGTAAATGCTCTGCAACAAGAAGTCTTAACTGCTGAATGTGCCTGGATGAATAGAAAATTCCAACTTTGTTTTCGTTTTCTCTGTGGAACTTCCTTAATGTTATCCCTGTGAAATCAACCCAACCTTTGCTAGCCTTCATTCGGATTTGCATTATTTAAAAAGAGGAGGTTCAGAGAGAATGTATCAGATACAGTTATGCATTTTTTCCTCTCCCATTTCCTCCATTTTACTCTTGCCTTTGGGACGCGGGTGGCGCTGTGGGTTAAACCACAGAGCCTAGGGCTTGCCGATCAGAAGGTCGGCGGTTCGAATCCCTGTGATGGGGTGAGCTCCCATTGCTCGGTTCCTGCTCCTGCCAACCTAGCAGTTCGAAAGCACGTCAAAGTGCAAGTAGATAAATAGGTACCGCTCCAGCGGGAAGGTAAACGGCGTTTCCGTGCACTTCTCTGGTTCGCCAGAAGCAGCTTAGTCATGCTGGCCACATGACCCGGAAGCTGTACGCCAGGTTCCTTGGCTAATAAAGCAAGATGAGCGCCACAACCCCAGAGTCGGCCACGAGCGAACCTAATGGTCAGGGGTCCCTTTACCTTTTTACTCTTGCCTTTTGGCTTGAGGTGCTTTCATTGCCTTCTTGCCCTCTTATTTTTAAAACAGAAGTACATAAGGATAAAGCATCTCCCAGTGCTTTGGGGAGATGTTATTCTTTCCAAGGAGTAGGGAACCTCAGGCCCGGGAACTGAATTTGACCCTCCAGGCCACTATGTGTGGTTCCCAGCCAACACCCTTCACGAGACTCCCCAAGTGTTTGTGCTGGGCTGGAATGTGTCCTTGAACTGCAATAATTCCTCTTGCTTTCTATGATGGAGAGGTGATGTCCATTTGAGGGTGTGTTTAGAAACCTCTGGCCTTTGTGTGGCCTACTGTTCAAAGTAAACTTCATACCTTGTGCTGCCCACTTTTGCATCTACTCTCACTTGCCACTGGCATATGGCCCATGGAAGGCTATCCATGAGGAAACATGGCCATCAGACTGAAAAAGGCTATCCACTCCTGAACCATGCACTCCCCAATCTTGTCACACCTCCAAACTCCAAAGGATGTTGTTGCCTTCTACCTTGCTCCCATGATGATTTGCCTTAGCAGAAGAAATTCTTACTGTGAAGAAGAAAGGGAAATGTTTTTCGGGAACACTATATGGATCGCTAATTGAGAGCTGAAGCTTGCTATGGATGCAGGGAATTCACGGAATGGGTAAACTACACTTCCCAGGATTCCATGGGGGAAAGCCATGTGCTTTAAATGTATGGTGTAGATGTGACTCAACACTGCTAGTGATCCCAGGATGTCTCTGCTGACTTGGGCCTTGTATCAGCTGAAGGAATTTATTGGGTAAAAATATGCCTCTTAATAGTTCTTCATCAAATGAATACAAATCATCACCCAACATGCCTGCTAATGCTGTGAATGCTTCACCATATAATGCCTTATACTTGCATTTCCATTAATGCAGCTAACTTGATGGTCACTATGGAACATTAATTATTGGAAATCCATAGCCCTATTGCACTTTTACAGTCTGGCTTAAGAGCATTCACTAATAACCACGCTGCTCAGCATATCAAGATCTACATCAGCAGAAACGGGCCTTTCTAGTGTTGACAAATTAGTAATATGAACAGATGACTTAATTAAAGCCATTGGAATGCAAAGCTCAGTGCTGAACAAGTAATTGGAAAAGTTGTATGGGAGGTGGGCGAAGCATTCAGCTGGGTCAGTTGAATACATTCCAGCAGTCAGAACAAGGAGGACATTAGCATTCTGAGGGCTTCTCATCCCATGAAGGCATATACGTAATGTAAGGGCAACTCTCCAACGTTCTCATTTGTGGACCCAAAATAGCCATTCTCTAATTTCAATTCTGGCCTTTCCTTCAAACATTGTGGAGGCTTCTCACAACCAAATCCACGTTGTCTGAGGCACCAGCTTCATTCATCCAGTTCTCAGATAGCGGTATAAGATCGAACATCAGACAGTGAAAGCCTTAGAAAAATGTGATTTGGGTACCAACTTTGCTCTTTTCCTTATCTGTTGAATGCAAAGGGTGTGTTCAGCAGAACTCGAAAGGCCAGTTTAGTGTGGTCATGTTAACTTTCGGCTAGCAAAAGATACCCCCTGCAGATTAAAAAAATATGCTCAATGGATGGTTATATGAAATGGCTTTTGGGTTTAGTTAGGGGATGGTTTTATTTCTCACCAGCCCTGCTACCCAAGATCCCTTTGAATGGAAGTGCTAGACACTGAACCTACAAGAGATAGTGTTTCCAAAATAAATGGAGCTATACTTCATGTGGGACTCTCCTGTGGAAAGGACACACTAAAGGCTTTGGGATCCACTATCTCAAAAGGGGAACAAGTTCAAACCAAGCCCCAAATGGGGATCAGAAAAGCAAAGGGCAGTGACTCATGATACATTTTATGTGGCTCTTTTTCTAGTCTCTTGGAAGCTCTTCTTAATTTATTGAGTGCTTGCTGTCTTTTTAATGACATAAAGTATGACATTTGCATGGTGTTTTCTAGGGCACTTATAGGTTCTTGAGCTTGTTAATACAGGACAACCATTCCCAACCTGGAGCTCTTCAGATGTTTTAGACTACAATTCCCATCAGTTCCAGATCTCATGGCCATGCTGGCTGGGGCTAGAAAATTGGGAAGATGATGGGGAATCAGCATTGTAAAAGTGGCATGACTAAAAGACACGGGATGTGGAATATGGTTCTGATATCCTCAGTGTCAATTCCAATTCAAACCACATCCAATCTGATACTTCTTCATACTGCTATGAAAAAGTATGTGATGAGAAAGGGCCTGATTTGTTTCAGAAGCATGCTTGTGAGTTTAGCAATCATGGATTATGGAAGTATTAAGAACATAAGATGAGCTCTACTGGACCAACCAAAGACCCTTCTAGTCCAGCATCCCATTCTCAGAGTGGGCAATCATTGTCAAAGGAATGGAAAAAGTTATATATGCAGGTATATAGGGGGAGAAGAGTTAATTTAAAACAAAATAGAGAATCACCTTGTCTTCTAATCATCCTTCTCTGTCTGCAGTTACAGGCATCTTAGTCCCACAACATAACTGGTGGTGCAAGGTGGAGAGGGACTTCTACCTCAAAGGATGGAGCTACCTCAAGAGGGTTCAGGAGAGCCCTCATGATGTGGGTATAGGGATGCTCATATCCCGATGTGCACCTACATTCACATCAGTTAAACACAAGGGGGGAAGATCACTTAGGCATATAGATCACCTTTGCTGTCCTTGGATACCTGTACTTATGTACACTTTATCTTAAAACACCTGGCCCACCCATTATTTATAAACATTTCAGCTCCTTAAGAAAACCAGAACTTAGTGAAATATTTTATGAAGCAGCATGTTTAAAAAACAAAATAATAATAATAAAGGATTCACTCTACTGATGGGAAAAAGCTGAAACTAAAACCCCATATTTGAACACTCATTTCTTAGGCAATCAAGTATAAAACTCGGAATCTAACTGCATTATCCAGAGTCAGACACAAGAGGGGGCCTGAAGAACACATTCAATTTGGGAATTTTGTCTGGAAGCCTCTGTGTCTATGCCTTTATATACAACTCAATATAGTCATACATTACAGCTCTGGTAACATGTATCCTTCACAAGAAGACGCATACTGTGGAAATATTATTCAAGCCTTCGTATTTTATGTCTAGCCTGCTGGGGTGGGTGAAAGAAAAAGGGAAATGAAGAGGGGAGGGATGTGTGCTAAACCCATCAAGATATTATGTGCTACAGGAACCTGAAATAACGCTGTAAAGATACAGTATAACATCTCCCAAATTGAAATACATCACACAGCCCCATATGTGGTAAATATTTAGTGGTAATTTTCTTTTCTGCAGGCCTTCACTGCAGTCCTGCAGACTTTGAATAATATAAATCATCCAAGTTTTGTGCGATATTTCACTGTGCGCCTATGGTTTTGGAAATATGGTCTCTGACAGCCTTCTTTGCCACTGACTTCCTGAAATAATAAATATTTATTTTGTTTCATCCATTGCAGCTCATTCCTGTCATCACAAAACATTTGATCAGGTCATGTGTAGCCCCTCTTATAACTACGTCCGTGCAGAGCACTTCATCAATATCCCAGTTAAGATATATTGTTCTCCACCCAGAGTATTTTACTCAACCCTTCTGATAATGTGTTAAGCAACAAACTTGTAATTTATAATGATATCTACTTGCATTTCCATGACCTTGACTTCCTTCTTTATTTAAGAGATCTGAATACTGGCATAGCCGCAGCTTAAGGATTCTGTCCAGAACTATAATCTGCTGGTATATATGTTTGGAGAGGAGATACTGTCATAAACTTGTATAAACTGATGACTGAAATTTCATTTTATTTGAACAGTTGTAATACAATAGCCATAATAAATTATGCTGCTTGATGAAGAACTGCAAATGTGTTTCCTGACCCAGCACAGTAGCTGGGTCTGAGTCTGATCTTGTAGGATCCAGCTGATTGTAAGATTTGCAGAGTCATACTGGAACAAGGAAAAGAGTGGAAAACTCTATCTCTTCAGCTACCCTGGGCAGATGAATGGAAATATTACCTGTGTTTGAGTCTGACCTGTGCCACAAGCATGTGTGTAAAATTAGAGCAAGACCATTGTCTTTTGATTGCACAATAGATTTCAGGATGAACAGAGCATCTCTGGGACTAATCTTCATTTCACACATCTATTAACATTCACCATGAAGAACAATATCCAAGTTCAGAAATAGATTACTCACTGAATTAATGGAATAGCATCTGATTAATGGGCACTATTGTTTATTCCTGCAGTCCCTGGTCATCTTATCATGTGCTTCAGCTGTTCGTCATCCCTGGTTGACCATTATGGGGTTTGTTTGGGGATTTACCGGTATTTATTTTGCATCTGGGGTGGAGCTGAGAGGTTGCAACTGCAAAGGCTGTCGCCAAAACAATGGCAAGATGGTGAATTATTACTATTACTATTAAATTTTCTGTTTTAGAATTTAGAATATTCATTTAAACAACCTTAAAATATCAAAGATTTCACTTCTTCTCTTTCCATGGTTCATTTTGCATAACATATATCCCTGCATATTTTATATAAGCTAAACCATTCAGTATTCCATTATTACATCCATCAAAACTTATTTACACTGTTGAATTTATCTTAATGCTGCCAGCATTTTTAGCTGTACACTATTATTTCCCATATATTCAATAAACATTTCCCAATCTTTTTAAAATGTATGTTCTTTTTGTTCTCTTATTCTGTATGTTAGGTCCACAAGCTACGCATATTCCATCAGTTTAAGTTGCCATTCTTCTTTATTTGGGACCTCGCTCATTTTCCATTTTGTTTTCCATTTTTGGGCTAACAAAACATAGGCCGCAGTAGTGGCATACATAAATAACCTTTTTTGACACCTGGGAATTTCCCTCTGAATGACCCTCAACAAAAAAGACTTGGGTTTTTTTTTTTGGAAAAGTGCTTTTAAACATTTTTTTTCCAATTCATTTTAGATTATTTCCCAATACTCTTTTACCCTATTACAGATCCACCACATATGAAAGAATGTACCCTCAACCTCATTGCATCTTCAGCCAAGATGGTGAATTAAAAGAGGAAATCAGATGGTGCAGATGGAAGAGAGAAGAGTATTGTGTTAGTAAATATGGTGGCATAACCTAGAGGAAGAGAAAGAACCAAAGAAAGGTATAGAAGGGACAAGAATGGAAGAGGGTCCTGGAAATATTTGCTGGCCTTCCTAGTCTTTAGAGATTGTAGAACTGGGGACGAGAAACATTCAAAGCTTCCAAAAGTTAAGCACAGTGGTCAGTTTACTCCTGTAGAGCAAGGGTTGCCAACCTTGTGGGGCCTGTGGACATATTTGCAACCTGGAGAAATTGCCATAGGCACCACAAATCCTACACCACCAAGCACACACCACAACCTATTCTATTGGCTACAATAAAACGCTTCTTTCAAGCCAAATTTCAATGTGGTGGTCGCGGCAGGGAATCCTACTGGTACCACAGAAGACTTCTGTGGGTGAATTTGTGCCAGTGGGTGCTGAAATGGCGATCTGCTGTAGGTTCTTCCTTGAATGGGAGCAAACACAGAACTAAAGAGCTGTATCATTTCAGTAGCTCTCAGCATTGCATTAGACATGTAACTGAGCACAAGGAACAAGAATGAAGTTGTTTAACTGTTAACCGCATAACTTTTAACATTCAATGTGTAGGGAAAAGGTGTGTGTGTGTGTGTGTGGAAACACATTTTTTTCCTTTCAACATTTCTGGAAGAGAACATGAAGATTTACTTTTGAGACAAATGGGGATTTTTCAAAAAGCATTTTTCTATAGCAAAGAATCAATGAATGTGTACAGCAGGAAAGGTCAGAACACCATTTATTTCTCAGCACATAGTCAAGGAAAATGGTCTTAGCATTTCCAAGATAATGTATAGCTCATAAAGGCAATCATTTCCTCGTTAGCACATGCTGGCTTTTCTGCCTAAACATGGAGCATCAGCTGATTTGTATAAGAATTCTAGCCTTACACCCAAGTCATATAAGCACCAAGATAAATGCATCCATTTCAAAGGAGTATTTAGTGCAACATTTGCATACAGAAGTGCTTTCTAGATTCAGTCTCCAGAGTAGCTACCAGTCAAAAGGAGAGTAGCTACCAGTCAAAAGGAGACAATGCTGGACAACAGCGTGATCTGATATATGGCAGCTTCATATGTCTCCTACAGTCTTCGTGTCATTCCAACTATACATGCAGCCTCAACACGTGCTATTTATTCTCTTGATCATGAAAGTGGAGAAGCACAAGCCTTTCTCTCATTTCCTCACTGTGCTGCTTCTTCACTTTCCCCCACAAAGTCTGATGTGTCAAGGTCATAGGGTTGAATTCAATGAAGTCATTGTATGAGTGGAATGACTTATGCTCATGTGATAGAACTCACTCCCCTACAACCCCAGATCTGGTCCAGAGAGCTAAGGAAGCCCCAGAAAAGATTTGGGGAGAAGGTCATTCGGTGTAGAATGAGACTAGGGAAAGGAAATTATTCTGTGAGAACAGAAGGCATTCAACTCATGCAATGAGTTCATTGGCTGCAACCCATGGTTTTAAGCCTTGCTCTCTACATTTTAGACAGTGAGACTGAGGTGTGTTCTCCAATTCAGTTATTCATAAAACTACACACCTCACACCAAGGTGCTTCTTAAGATGCCCAATGTGCACTGTGATCTGTTCAATTCTGCTTTGTTCCCTCCTATTCATATTTTGTGTGTGTGTGTGGGGGGGGGGAATTTTAATGGCTATAACCATTTAATTTTAACAGAAGTAGATAAAACTTACAGGTACAGCAACTCCTCCACAGTAAATAATGCCGGGCAAATTACAGCCAAGCAGGTTAATGGATTTTCTCTAGGGAACTTTTAAAGGTCTTTTCCTTGAAATTTTTAAATTTCAAATCAAGCTTTTTGGGCGGCAGAATTGGCTATTTTTGAGGCATGGGTGCCACTTCTGAGGGTGTGAATCCTGCCAAATTTCATAAAGATTGCTGACTGGGTTGCCCCAGCTATAGTAAACTTAGAGACAGTTTTACTTTTGGTTGATACTTGCCTACACAAACTGATGTCTGAATCACTGAGGTACCACAATGCATTTCAAGAGTCACCACTTTGACTTGTGTTACCTCATACAGATCCTCTGATAAGCCCCAGATCTCGCTGATGTGCTCTGATTTGGACTGAGTTTCAGTCCTAGGCAAACCATGTTACATCTTCAAGGAATGTTGTTAACAAATCAGATGAATCAAGCTCATAGTTTAAAATATTGCTTCCTACTTTGCAGATTTGTCAGATTTTCTACAATGACCTGGTTGCCATACCTTGTAAATGCATATTTTGTAGGAGATCATCTTTAGCTTTGCTTGTTTAGACAGTTGAAAACAAACAAAATTAGTGTTTACTCCTTTTCTCCTTTCTTGACACATAGGGACAATATGATGGTGCATTTCAGGATATTTGTACCAATAAACTCTCACACCTGTCATGTTTTTGTCTTTCCTCATGGCAAAGCAGACACGGTGAGGAAATGCTAGAGATCCATTATTTGTATTATAATAGAAAATCCAATTCAGTTTCTTAGATGGGAAATTTCATACCAGTTGTTCAGTGAAGCATTAATTGTCAATGAGCTGTAACAGCACTGGAATTTCTCATAGATTCTCTTTCCCTCCCCAGTTTAAACATTCATTCATTCAAATAAAATGGGGGTCGCACCCACTGACCCCATCTACGACCTCCATGTGTTCCCCATGCATACAGAACCCACCTATAAATACTCAAATGTACATAGATCCCTGCATGAATAACCCATATCCTGATCAAGTTTTGTGGTGGAGTAAGGATTTGAACCTGGGGTCTCTATGGTTTTGGACTGAAACTCTAACCATTACACCACACTGACTCTCATATAACTAATGGATGAGACATTTGGTATGTTTTGCAAGTCAAGAGCTAGCGTTTAATATGTTTCAAATTACTAATGCATTGGAATAGCCTCCTAAGTGGGGGATCCAGCCAGTCCCTTTACTCTGCTTTTAGATTGGCAGTTGACATCCATCTGTCTTGGGAAGCCATGGAGGACTGCATCTTTGGAGGTGAGGTCAAGCTGTTGGGTGGTTGCAGCGCCTGCTGTGGCTGTAGAGATCAATGCGGGAGAGACACGTTTTGTTGCAGCTGGGGCAGATGAAGGCACCCGGTTGTGCTGCTGCAGATGCACCATAGCGTTTCTTCTTTTCACTCCTCCCAGCAGTCATCCCACCTCTGGTCAGTGCTATGGATACATGACTTGACTGCCTGTTGCCAGGTAGTTTTCAAGGGATTCCCACATGGCAAGGCTGATGTTGCCAGCCTTCATGCAGACATATTTGTAATGCAGAGATGCTCTGCCAATTGACCAGCTGCCGGAAGCCAGCTCCCCACAGAGCACATCCTTAGAGATTCTGCTATCTTCCGTTCTATGGATATGACTAAGCCAGCATAGACGTCACTGAGACAGGAGTGTGAACATGCTGGGAACGTGGGTTTGGAAGAGCACATCTTTGTTTGGAATTCTGTCCTGCCATGTTATACCCCAAATCCTCCTTGGATAACCTGGTGCCCTCCATAGATTGTCCATAGCTGCTTTGGTTTATTTTCATCCTTAGATGATTGTTCACTGCTACCGCCTTTTTACTCTTAGTATTGCTAAAGATTACACTTGGATTTATTTATATTTCTCATTTTGATCATTGAAAATGGTTTTATGTTGACTGCAAAACTGCAAGCCATGTTGCATATTTGTTAGGTGGAGTATAAATGCTGAAAAGAATAAGTAAAGAGTTAATCATCAAACACACACACACAAAATGTAAAATTCATCTATCATACATAACCACAAATGTTCAAAAACTGACTCCCAGCCAGGGCAGATCACAGCTACCAATTTTAATACAGATTTAACCCTAGAATAATTTTGTGAAGCATCTAATATAATTAGACAAGGAGAATTTAAACACACAAGTGGAGAGCAGGGAAGACTTTGTAAATATGATTTTAAAGAAGGACAAGGAAAACCAATATTGTAATTGGGTTTAGCATTTAGCTAGTTGGAGCCCTGGAGCCTCATGAGAAAATTGCTGATTATTGATAAAACTGAGAAGATACACTGCAATTTAAGAGGACTACTGAAATTTCTTTAAAATGCCTGGTCTTCATTATCCAGGAGGGTAAAAGTACCCCAAATGAAATCTGCTTTGGTTTTAAAACATTTTTGGAGGGCTATTTTAATTTAATTAATGAAAAATCATAGGTTAATTGCCTCATGCTTTAATGTGAGGGTATTATGCATGCAGGCATATTTTACTTATATCTCAACTGTTTGATGTACACAATCAATTCAAAAAGGGATAATGAAGGAATGTTCCACCCTGTGTAGAATAGTAATTAGGGACTCCAGCATGGCCTTTTCTATTAATTGCACAGTTCTGTAAACATGTTTGACATAATGCCGGGAAAAAGCATTTGTCAAATTTCCATGGCTTTCTGATGTCTGTCTTGTTCTCCTGTTTGTTTTTGGGTTCTGTTTTGTCTTTAAAAAATGGTTGGGCATTAATCCTCTGTGCCTCAAAAACAGATTCCAGACAATTCTGACGACATCAGGTAACTGTAAAACACAATTGACATGTATCGAAAGCTTCGACTTTCGTGTCAGTAGATGGTGTTTTTAACCTATCAAATCCAAACGCTTAAACCCAATGGAGTGCTAAGTAAGGGTCCCTTCAACGCAAGGATTCCTGCTTGTACAGTGGGTCTTCTCCCTCTCCTCCTTCTATGTGAACCCCATACCCTCCTCTAATCTGGTCTGGAGGGTTGTGGGAATCCCCAGAACAGATTTGGGGCAAGGGTGAGGGAAGGAGAGGAGAAGAAAGTCCTGTTGTGCAAGCAGGAAAACCCGTGCTAATGGGTCATTTACTTAGTACAGAACTGGATACAAGACAAAGCACTTATGTTTATATGTTAAAAACCATCACTTTTTTTTAAAAAAAACACCCCTTTATTTGGGCTAGCTCCAGCCTTGATGGAACTGTTAGCATGCCTTTGCTGGGTTATCTCTTACATCAGTCACCCCTCTCATATGTCTGGGTGTCCCCATCTATATGGGCAAGCTTTGGCTAATGTCTTGGTTGGCCTTGACTAACCAGGACTGAACAGTACTCAGCACTCTGATCATCACTTGGTCACAACATTTAAATATCCCACAATGCCCCCGACACATCTGAAGGGGCTTACAATCTAAAATAGATACCAGATTTTAGAAGGTGGTGATGACATTTATTCTATTCAATAATTGCACTATATACCGGTAATAGTATTTATTTACTGTAAATCACCCTGTGATCCTCAGCAGAAGGGTCACATATAAATTTAATGAATAATACTAATACTAATACAATATAATGCAGTTAACATACTGACTAACTTTTTCCAACGCAAAACTGTGACGTACATCTTCTGGGACACTCTCCCAGGCAAGTCACATGACCTGTGCCTCACCCTCACCCTCCAATAGCACTTTTTATCAGGGTGAGATCTTGCACAGCACCCAAAATCATGTGGTTTTGAGTGCCATGCAAGATCACAGCCCTGAAAAAGCACTTTTCTTGGGGTGTGAGAGCATGCAAGATCACGACACTCAAAATCGCCACCAATGTCTTGTGCAAACAAATGGGATGTCCCTTTTTTCAGAGCACTTGGAAGGTATGAGTTAATAATACACATTGTTTTCTTTGCAAAAAAAAAAAAAAAGTTCTATACCACCAAAAGTAAGAAAAATATAATGGTAGTCAAATGCATTCAATACGAGAGGCTCAGACATGCCCAGCCAATTTATTTTGTCCATACCATTAAAATAAATATCTTGGCAATGCCATCAACATTTTTGCATTTTCATGAATGGCCTTGGTTCTCCAGCCCAGGATTTTTCCTAATGCTGAATGTAAGGAGGAATAGGTAGCATCACAGGAGGATTGTAAAATAAATATAGAGGTATTATATGCGTTGTTTCTCTCTCCAGAATGAATAGACCATATCAAATAAAAGGAGCTAGTGTGTGTGGAAGGGAGGGTTAGGGTTTAGCAAAGAGTCCTGAAGGACTATAAAGACTGACCAGTTCATTCTGGCATAAAATTCCTTGGCTAGAGCCGAGACTTCTTTCTTTTATGTATAGGATGAATAAGACATTCTCTGTCTGCTCCTGGGCGGGTTTCTCCATGAGGTTGTTTGATTTCCGCTTCATAGGTTTCAATCCAGTGCTTCCCATGAGGGCACAGTCCAAAAAGAGTAACCAAGTTAGTTTGCTGAAGTGAAAGCAACAGAGTCCTGGCAGCACCTTTAAACTTATTATAGCAACAGGAGCTTTTGGTAAACAAAAACAATCCCTCAGATACATAGCAACATACTGCCTACACCTGATAATGTAGGCTGCTGTGTCCAAAGTTTCATGGCTAATGTCTCAAGAATCATTCCCTGCCATTTCGGGGGGTGGGGCAGAATTCTCTCTTGCTTGGCTATCTGTGTGAAATGGTAGTGATGTAACGTGGGGGGTGGGGCACAGGGACGGTTGTCCCAGGCACAAAATTGTTAGGGGGTGCAAAATTTCAGCAGCTAGTGCTGCCTCAATACAGCTGTGTGTTTCTTTCACTGGGTTCCATTGCTTCTCCATGCAAACCAGGAAGTGACCTTTCCAGAGAATGGGACGACTCTTCTTTTCTTATCTCTGTGGTTGTGATGTCCTGGGTGACGTGGTTGCCATTAGGCAGTTGAATGAGCAGGCATACCCCGTCAATTTCCCTCCCACCTACCCTCACCCTCTGTGTGGCCCAGAAACTGGCAACCCATGCTAAGCCACTAGCTGGCTGGGCCTGATGGCAGTTGCAGCCCAAAACATTTGGAGAGCACCAGGTTGCAGAAAGCTCTTCTATGCTGCAATTCTTACTGTCAGTAGAAACCTTCTAAGGTCAAATAAAATACCCATTAACCGCTGACACCCAGTCTTTCTACATTGTCCCCACTTTCAGACGCATGCCTGCTACCCAAATCAGCAACCAAGTCTGTGTTGTCTGAGGAGGTATGTTAGGGTAGGGCTTGTATGTAATGCTTCCACCATCTACCATGCTTCGGCCTAAGATGCTTCCCTTATGGCTCTAATTTCTGCTTGCAAGGGTGTAGGCACAGGAAACCAGTGGGAGCACTTCCTGTCCATCGCATCTCATCCCACCCCTCACCTTGCCATATTTCTTCCACCGGAGCAAGAAACTAGGTTAGCAGTGATAAACCCTAACATCAGTTTCAAGGTTGCAGCTTGTTATCAACAGAGCAGTAAGTAAGTAGTATGTGAAGTTGAAAACTATTCATTATTTAAACCCATTAAATTATAAATATTTAACTTGCAAGGGGGCAGAAGGCTTTGATCCAGTCTGCAGAAGTGGTGGTAGGGAAAAACTGCAAGGGTGAAACAGAAATGTTGAAGTGTTCACTTCAGAAGAGCAGGTTAAAACTCCTGTGCTTCAGGTTCAGGTATATGAGTTGGAATGACTGGAGATTCTGCCATTTTCCTCCATAAAAACAGCTGCAGTTTGCCTCGCCCCACAACCACATTTAGAAAACAATTCTAGGACCTCTAGGTGCTTTTTAAAAACCCTTTCCTCTGTGCTTTTATCCAGATAAAAACTCATCTCCTTTAAGCTGTTTGTGCCATTAACGAAAACTTACATGTATCTCTAAGTTTTCTGTAATGGCCCGGGGTCAAATTTCATTAATGCTGGGATTTTCATTGAGAAAAACAACTGGAAGGAGAAATGTTCAATAATCCTCTCCCAGTGCTGTGGTCTTGATCCAAATCCTGCTATCTACTCTAGTTTATCCTTTAGGGGGAAAAAGGATTCCATGAGAACAAAGAAATATTATTAATATTGCTGTTATTATTTAAAATTCATTACCTGCCCTTCACCCTAAAGTCCCAGGGTGGGTTACAACAATTTAAAATACAGCATTAAGAACAGTTTTAAAAATATATATATTACAAAATTTATATATTACAAAAATATATATATTTCAAAAATATATTACAAAATCCAGTCACAATAAATTAAGTGGTTCCTGAAAGTACAAATCTGGTGTCAAAGGCCATCATAATCAAACAATGCTATTGAAGGAAATGGTGTTGGTTGCTAGATATAAGGAGGTAAAAATCACTCACCAAAAAGCTGTAAACAATGGATGGTGAACCTGTGTTGTTGGACTCCCAACTCCCCTCAGCTCTAATCAGCATGGCTGATGGTTAGCAACAATAGGAGCTGCAGTGCGGTCTAGAACATCTGAAGGGCATCATGTTGGCTGTCCAAGATCTGGAAGGACCCAGGTTTCCTGCTCCAGCTGTAAACAACCCCTTGATTTCCAACATCCCATATACTGCATGGTAGCAGAATTATTTCTCATTTTTTAATCTCTGGGAAGTAATAGCATAAATCCCTTTATTAAAAAGTGCTTTATGCTATGTGCCGCTATTAGTATTATGGAGGTATTCAAAAAGGTGGTTTTTTTAATAGAGTAGATCCATTTAAACCAATAAACATGACTAAGTTTGATCATTTCAAAATATCTGCTCTCAATATATCTTAGTTGAAGCTCCCACAGCATGAAGGAGGTGGAAGTATTAATTCATTCCTTGTTAGAAACACAGAGTGGAATTCTTCACGCTATGATGAATGTTCCGTCTGTGAAGGCATCTGAGCTTGCCATTCAGAGCAATTATTCCTCTCCTCCCCTCATGTGCTATTCTGGCCATTCTCCTGACACCACCACCCCAGTCAATTTGGGGGATGTGGAGGGCATGTTAGGAGAGTAGGTGCGGGAGGCAAAGCCCTGTTGCACAAGCAGAAGTCGTTAAGCAGGGCCTCCACTGCCAGGACTATTTTGGTATATTCCAACCCTAGCCGCTAGCAAAGTTGCCATTCCATTGGAAGTTAAAACAGAAAAACCAACTTGGACTGATGAGTTCTCACCATTGCCAGGTGTTCTAATTGTGCCACCTTTACTGGTAAAATTCCATCTGGCTAAATTTCTATATCATGATTCACAGTCATAAGAAAGGTCATCAAAGCCAGTCTGACAACCACCTGAATAGCCATACTAGCCAAATCATATGTCATTGTACCCAATGGAACATAAGTAGTGTTCTGTTTGCACAAAGGGGTCTCCCTCTCTCTCTCTTCTTCCCACACCTTCCCAAAATCTGCTCCAGGGGTCTCCCAATTCCCTGGAACACATTTTTGAGGGTACTGTAATGAAACAGTGCATTTGAGGGGTTGGGGTGGTGGGGGACATTATCCAGCTATTTCAGGGGTAAACAACATAGTGCCCTCCAGATATTTTGGATTACAACTATCATCCCTATTGGCTGTTGCTGATGAAAGTTGTAGTCCACAGGACCTCAAGGGCACAGTGTTGACTATACTTGATCACTTTTATTGTCTCCTTTATAAAGAGGCCAGATACATTTCTCCCCCTTCAACTCCCACTTTACTTTGAATTTTGAGCTAGTCATCAGTAAACCCAGTTTGTGTGTGCATATTTTAAAAATATTGTTATTGACAAAGACAGACAGGTTGTGGGGAAAGTTGCTTCATTTGCACTGTCAGCAAAGAAATAAAGGCAACATATGAATATTCAAGTTGTTTATGCAGTTATTTGTTTTTATTCATTTTTATACAGATTTGTACATTTTGTGCAGTCTTGTTTATCTTTTCTCCTACATATTCATTTTTTGTATCCTTGATTTTGTCATGACATGGTCAAAACAATAAACTTAAATGAAAAATATATTTAGAGCTGTCAGGTGTCATACATCAAGCTTAGATTTCTAGCTTCTTTTTATATGGAAATTCCTAAATCTCCATTCAAACTGAGCAAGGAGTTGGATTTAGCCTAGTATTGGCCATTCTCTACTCTGAGATATTTATTAATGATTATTTTGCAACCTCAGAAATGGAAGAAAACATACCCTTTTCAATCAGGTTTGGCCTCAACACATTTCTCAGATGGTTAAAATATTGCTAACTAATTAATAAATACCCTAGACTGGAGAATGGACATTATCTCAGAGTATGATGTGGAAAGATATAGTGACATCTTTCAGAGAAAAGTTTACAATTAGACTACAAAATAATACAGTGTAACCTCGGTTTTTGAGCATCTCCGAAGCTGAATGATTCGGAACTTGAATGCTGAAAACCTGGAAATGAATGCTTCCATTTTCGAATGTGCCTCAGAAGTAGAACAGCTTCTGAGGTGTGTTTCTCTATTTTCACAATGGAATTTGCTGACTGCCCATTGCTTCTCGGTTGTCGAACGTTTTGGATGTCGAATGGTCTTCCGGAATGGCTCACGTTTGACAGCCAAGGTTCCACTGTACATCTTTTCCAAGCAAGGCTTGCGTTCATGACATGCTAGTGAGGGCCTTTGATTCTGACATCAGTCCTGGCGTTTCTTTTTGGACCAATAAGGCACTGGAACCCTACGCCACATCTCCATCCATGGATTTGACCTTCTGAACCAAACCCATATACTTATAGCTTGTGCATAGAAAATCAGGTCCGGTAGGGGTCAGGGGGCAAGATCCCAACTGCACCTCCTTCTATGCATTCATTGTACCTACTTGAGTCGCATTTGTTAAGCTCCTTAATGTTGTCTCTTGATGTATTTTGATTTGTACACAACTGGCTTTTCTGGTTTTTAGTTGTTTTACTTGCGCACAATGCTTAAAGGTACTTGCTGTCTAATTATCTTCTTAAAATGTAGAATTATTATTATTATTATTATTATTATTATTATTATTATGGATTTTTTAAAGTGCCTTCTAAACAACTATCTGAAGTCAATGTATACCAAAGATAATTAAAAACTGTTCAAAGTAGCAAATATATTTAACTTACCGAAAGCCATATAAAGTATACACTCCTGGTAAGGACCCACTTATTCAGCTGAGAAAGCCTGCTGGAACATACAGTAACAGTCTCCAGTTGTTTCAGGAAAGTGCAGGTAGTGTGTGTGTGGGGGGGTGTCTGTCGTATCGCAACAGCATTTCTGCAGCCACAGAGCTCCGAGTTATTGCTCCGAGTTATTCCGAGGCCCTGCTCCGAGTTATTGCAGAGCAGCCTTCTGAGATCTTTTGAACTTTCAGGGGAAACTCTTCCTCAGCCTGCAGCAATCTATGGGGTGTAGAACAGATAAAGCAGTCTCTCAAGCAGACTGGTCATAGAATCATAGAGTTGCAGAGTAGGAAGGGTTCTTGAGAATCATTGAGTCCAACCCCCTGCAATACAGAAATATGCAGCTGTCCCACACAGGGATCGAACCTGCAACCTTGGCATTATCAAACCACGCTCCTGAGATGTTTAAGGCCTTATATGTTATGTTATGTATGTTATATATTAGTGTTAGTATTAGTGGTATTGTTTTCACCCATATATATATATATATATATATATATATATATATATATATATAGTTTGTTTCTGAATGTGGAAATTGCATTGCATTCTTATATGCAAGCCTGTTGAAATATGAAGCAGTATATTAGTTAAACAAACAAACAAAGAAAAACAAACAAACAAACAGTTTCATACTTTCCCCTTGAAATAAATGCATCTCACAAGTGCTTAATGTTGGGTGGATTCTGCCCGATGTACATCAAGTGTCTTGGTTATTCTAAGAGGCTATATAAATCCCAATGATGCCACTGGAAGCAGCCGGGGTGTATGGGTGGGATTTTCATCACCGCCATATTGTAGGAGAAAAGAGTGAACTCTTCCTATCTGTGCACCCTGATGAGCATCTTTGGCAATGCTATTGATCCTGCACAGAATGCACTTGGCCATCCCAACAAGGGCAAAAAAGGTAGAAATTGGTTCCAGGAAAATGGGGAATGGTGTGAGCTCAGAGGGTTGTTTTAATTGTTTTGGGGGAAGGAGAAAAGAATCCATGGGACGATGGGTAGAATTTGAAAGCTCTGGTGGTAATTAGATAGGTTCGGCCGTCTTTATGAGTGGTTTACGTTTCCTGATTAATGTCCCACTTGTGCACAGATGTGATTTAGCTTGCTGCTGAATAAACACAACATGAGGATGGCAAGGTGATAACTACCATGCTCAGCAAAAAGCGGGAGCCTATAAATATGCCACTGGGTCAATAGAAGTGATTTCATTCTTCCTTCACGGGACTGCTGATGAAGTCTGACAGGGCAGCTCTACTTCATTAATGCATCACAATGGCGAAGAAAGCCTGAAGGGCAAAGGAGGGGGGCAGAGAAAAGAAGGGAAAAAAGAGAGAGCCACTGGCAGCAGATTGCAGCTTGGCTTGCAGCTGTCGGAGAATAGCCAGGGAGAAAATGAAAAGAGCTGCAACAATGGAATAAGGGAGATGTTATTGTATGATAGACTAAGCACACACCACCGCCCTGCTACAATGTAAGTTGCAAACTTTCACTGCATCCTTTCAAGATGAGAAATGTGAAAGGAAATGTTCACTTGGATTGGACCAAAAAATGTACAAATATTTTTTTAAAGAGGGTGACGAAAATATCAAGTTAGATGAGTAGCTTTTGATACAGGATGGGTAACTGGCACTTGTTACATCAAGCAGAGACCCACACGGTATACATTTGTAGGAGCGAATATTCAGATTTAGCATTTAGTATTGCCAACCTGGCAGTTCGAAAGCACGCCAGTGCAAGTAGATAAATAGGCACCACTCCAGCGGGAAGGTAAGCAGCATTTCCGTGCGCTGCTGTGGTTTTGCCAGAAGCGGCTTAGTCATCCTGGCCACATGACCCGGAAAAACTGTCTGCGGACAAATGCCGGCTCCCTAGGCCTGTAAAGCGAGATGAGCACAACCCCAGAGTCGTTCGCAATTGAACTTAACTTTTACCATGGGTACCATAATGGAAGAAATGTGGGACATAAATGGATTTTTAAAAATGAATATTTTTTATTTAAAAACCTAGTCAAAAATTAGTCTCTCCTTAGATCCATCCCTTTGAAATAGTATGTATCAAGCTGCCCACAATTCTTAATGTCTCCTCTTTCCACTTCTGGAAGAATCCACTTGCAAAAGGAAATATTTAAATTGCTTTGAAAATTTCCTGTGTGCCTATGTCATCCAGGATGGCCACTTATACATTCCCCCCCCCCAAAAGAAGACGTGAAATGGGGCAGCATTTGGCATAAAATGTATATATGCTAATTGATATAATTCCCCAATGAGGAAAGGTCATGGCATGTAGGGCTTTGTAGTTTGAAGATAAAGCAAGTAAGGGACGATATCCTAGAAGGTTAGAGGATTGTGCATGGCATGGCAAAAGTGGATAAAAC
This sequence comes from Podarcis tiliguerta, assembly GCF_965153285.1. Classification (NCBI taxonomy): domain Eukaryota; kingdom Metazoa; phylum Chordata; class Lepidosauria; order Squamata; family Lacertidae; genus Podarcis; species Podarcis tiliguerta. Next base: position 34,997,294 of record NC_139540.1, on the reverse strand, counting down.
TTTTCTTCCTCTCTCATAATACCACCACTTGTGGACATCCAATGTTGCTGGACATTAGAAGATTCAGGACAGACAAAAGAAAGTACTTCTTCACACAATGCAGTTAAATTATGGAATTTGCTCCCACAAGAGGCAGTGATGGCTATAAACTCAGATGGTTTAAAAAGAAGAACCCCCTAGAGCTGATTTTGAAGGTGTGAGGGTTGGAGGCGACAGGAGGAGAAGAGGAAGCTCCATTGCACCAGTTGAGCTGCAGTGTTGAATATAGCCCTTGGATTTTGCAGTGTCTATGATTTTGCAGCTTATGAATGTAACAAAAAGTGACAACAAAGCATGTACAACTGACTCATGCTTTCTCTTTTTACACTTTATGCGTTGTATACAATGTGCATTTCGAGCCAGTCACAATAAGCAACTCAGCTAGATTACTGCAACGTGTTCTCTGTGAGGCTGCCCTTCAAGAGTTTTCAAAACTGAAGCTGGTGCAAATTGCAGCAGCTTTCTTGTGTACATTTTCCAGATAATATTACACCAGTTTTGTATCAATTACAGTGGCTCCCAAGTTGTTTTGAACCCCAGTTCAATATGCTGCTGCTTAGTCTGCTCAGATTTTGTATCATTAAGGACTGGTGCCTTACTTTGCTTGCAAGGGAGTCTTGTTTCTGTACAACCCTTGAAAACTTGAAGTGCTTTATATCATCATCATCATCATCATCATCATCATCATTTTCTAATACTTCCACTCCTATAGCTGTGACTACTTAGTGGTAACAGGGTGCGCTTTTGTCCTATTACCATATAATTTCACCTTTTATTCCCTATTCTCCTCAGCATGGCAAAGTGATTACAGGAGAGAAAGAGTCAGGCTGAATTGCTAAATATGATTTAATTAACAAATGTTGTATCACGTCTGAACCATCTTAGAAAAAATTGAACTCTGACAGGCCAGATATAAATAACTGTAATCAATAACAAACACATATCTGGTACAGAGCTTGTATGAATGAAGACAGAGTCAACTGTTGTTGTGGCATTTACTGAACTCGTATTATCCGGACAGATAGTTAAGGCCTTCTTACATGTTCATGGAGGAGGCAGTGAGAAAGTGGAATTAGACATGTTGCATCCACTCATTTATTGAAAAGTCAGAACAGAGTTAAAATAAATATATCTGCAGAGATTTATCTCAAATTTACCCAATGGTCCTGGACTACAACTCCTATGAACCCTATTGGCCATGCTGGCTGCAGCTGATGGGACTCACTGTTGGAAATCAAGCCTTTATCAGGAGAAACTGGCAACTCTCCCAGGCACCCGGCTTGGTCTCCTGTTGACCTCCCTGTCTGCTTTCCCGGCAAGATCCAGGCAGAGGTCGCGATAGGTGATCCTTCTCAGCATGAGAAGAACACCCCCCCTCCATCCTGCACCCCCCCGGCAGGGGAAAGAGATAGACAGAAACGTATTTACATGCCTTTATTTCTGTCTTTGCAGCGTTACAAAAAACATGACTGCTCTCTTCAAACTCCAGCAGTTGAGAGAGCAAACACTTCCTGTACAGCTCATATTACACTCTGAGCTAATTCCGGTGCCCTCTGTTTCCCACGGACAGTCCCAACATCATGTGATGTTGTTTTCAAGCAAGCAGCTCGCAACAGCATTGTTTCTATATCGTAACACTCACCAGTGCTATTTTTCTAGAAAAGGAGGTGCCAGAACTCACCATGAACACCTCTCTCATTCTCTTATAATGACAGTGGTGCCCACCTGAGAGGAGACGGAACTGAGTTCCGGTGAGTTCCGGATGAAAAAATTAAAGCCATAGGAAGCATAGTCCAAAACATCTGGAGGGCACCACGTTGAGGAATGTTTGCATCCATATCATGTAACAGCATAAGCTTCCTTTATAGTTTAAGCAATGCGAACTTGTGCTGCTGGTGGCAACTATCTATGGATCACTTCTTGCTAAAAATCTGTTCTTTCAACACATTTTGTGACCAACACTTTGGCACACAAGTATTTTAATCAATCTTGCCTTTGTTGCGGCTAGGCAATTTCCTCCCATGTCTTGATAATTGTACTAGATATTATGAAGGCTGAGATATTTATCTCAGTGTAATTGGTAATACATGGCATAGTTTTCGCTTATAAGAGTTGCTCATTTAAAGTTCACGTAAAGTCTCTAAATAATCAGGTCTCCTGTACAAAGTGATAGAAAAGTTTACGGTTAGTAGAATGAAAATCCCGGGACTGTGAAAATCACTCCATAACGCCGTGGCATTCGAAAATTAAATTTCTGCAATAACGAATTACGATATAATGAGGTCACATTAGAGGAATAAGAGGCCCAGATGCCTCAATGATTTAATCTATCTCTTCCTGTAGGCCTGCACCTAATTTTAATGAGTATTTTGATAGATAACATATTTAGTTCAAAATAGGTCTTTGAAGACAGTTGTGAGTGTATTACATTTTAAAGATGCTGTGATAGAAATTCATTTCATTAACTAGCTGATAAGAAAAAATGACTCTACAAATGTATTGGTATCTGACATACTATTATACTATTATGACCCATCTGCTCTAGTAGAGTAAAGTGACAGTAATATATCTTTATTGGGCTGTTGCCTTGAATGCTGCAGAGGCTCATTTTCCTTGGCTAATGAAAAAGCAAGTGACGTTAATGAAACAGGTATCATCTGAGCCTTAACTTCAGGGAAGAAGATGCAGGACAACAAGGAGAATAAAATGTTCGAAACGAGAATAACCAACAGGGGCTGTTTGAGGAAATGCATAGAAAATAACAAAACAGAACTAAAAATGGCTTTCTTCATTTTTTGGAGTCGCACAATTACGACTTCCTGTCCATACCTAGTCATGTTTTATATTGAGTTGATTCATCAACATTTAGTAAGCACTCTTTAAAAAAGCACTCTTCTACTTTTTTGCAATTTGAGCTGCAATCCTTATTTACTTGGTTTTTGTTTATTTCATAAAATTTATACACCACTTGACTTGGTGCTTTCCCCCCTAGAAAAATAGGTGCTGTTACTCAGCATGAAGTTGCTGCAGTAAGTGCCACAATTTTAATCACAAAAAAGAGGTGCCGCATAGCCTTGAGTGCTTCCTGAAACAAAGCACTCCTTTACTGTAAAAAAGACACACACACAAAACTGTTTACAAAAGGATAAAATGACAGTTCTATCTATATTCAGGTCCCAAGAAAATTGGGGGCTTAAAAGATAAACACCAACATCTTGAATTGGGCCCAGAGCCAGTCCAAATGAAAAGTTCATGTAACTTTCAGAAAAAGTTCAAACCTATTGCGACTTCTACATGTCTTTAAGGCTTCAGTTGGATCTCACCAATGGGCATTTTCTGGACCCTGGTTGCTGCTTAGAATATATTATTGTATAACACTTGCAATGTTTGCAGGCAGTCTTGAGGTGCAGTGCCAACTTGGTTTGCAGAAGCATTAGCTGAGACACAAATAGAATTTCCTGAGAGTCACTCAGCCTCCAGGGGAAGGAAATAAAAACTTAGAAAACATGATCTCAGGTGTCAGAATACTATTGAAATTCGTAGCAATAGGTTCCATGACTTTTAATGGACCAGGACTTGCAAGGGTACACACATAACATGTTAATACGACAAATATAGATGCGACTCAGTGTTTCCCAGTATAGGCCTATTTGGCTTTACCAGCCAAGCTGAAAATGTTTACAGCTGAACATTCAGATGAAAACAGCATTGAAAGTGCTTCCTACTAGCATCTGTTTAATGGTAGTACTATAATGTCATTTCTAATTAAGATTGGGAGGGACAGTAGTTAGTGGTGGTAAATTTAAAATTCAAGGGAAAAGACTGTGCAAACTTTTGGAACAATTCCCAAAGCAATATGGGGACATTTCCCCCTCCTCAAAAAGCTGCTGTTGTGGAGATCTCCTGTATGTTGTTGATAGCAATGTGTGTACATATGTGATAGAGTAAACTCTGTTCTAGTAGTTATCATTACTGATAGTAATCCTGCCTTCATATTTCATTGTGCTCCATATTATAAACCTAATTTACTTTGCGCCTATCTGCGGTAATGCTTCTGAGACTTGCCATTCATATGGTAATGCTGTAAGATCAAGTTGACAGAAGAATTATGCTCATGCTTGAGTATTTGTGTATGAGTGATGTTTGTTTGCTGAAATGGTATGTGCTTGTTTAGGCAAAGAATCTGCATTATCTAGCTAACTGTCTGGTAGAGTGCTAAAAGCCCTTTGCATTTTAGTATGTCATAAAAGTGACAATGTTTCGAATCCTAGATTACATTGATAAACAGATTACTGTATATGCTTTCTTTCTTGCTTCCCTTCGAATTTGAGAGAGCTTCAGTACTGAACTTGAATGAACCGAACTCAGCACTGACCATTTTCTATTGCAGCTCAAATATTTGGTCTTAGGATGTGTGCAGAATTACACATCTTCTCAATTTTGTGACATTTGGTGCTTGTCTTCTGAAAGCAATTATTAAATAAGCCTTCTTTTCCTTTTCCTATTTCTATCAATGCTTAATATTAAGGCTGCAATCATATACACATTTAGGGTGCTTCCAAACTGGTGTTCATTATTTAAATAGATGCTCCTCATGCATGCATTTTTAAAAATAAGAATTTATTACAACCTTTCATAATGCAATAAGATAAAAGAAACCGATGTAAATAAAAGCAGAAACAGAAAGAGAAAGAGAAAAGAAAACACCAAAGGAAAATGAAAAGAGGAGAGAAATAAAAAGGACTTCCAATTTTCCACCTGCAAGTTACATAAAAGAAATTATTCAAAATATTCACTCTAAACTGATACCCAACTGTTCTACTTTCATGCATGCTTTTTTATTAGGGTTCCCACCCTCCCCAGAATGCCAGCCCATATTTTATCCCACATTTAATGCAAATATTTCGAGGGGGAAAAATCAATACCTTGTGTTTTTTTTAACCTGTTGCCAATAAACTTTGTGATACAGTCAAATCTTGGTTCTCAAACAGAATCCATTCCGGAAGCCTGTTCAGCTTCCGAAATGTTCGACAACTGAGGCATGGCATGCGATTGGTTGCAAGAGCTTCTTGTACTCAAGTGGAAGCTGTGTCGGACGTTTGGGTTACGAAAAACGTTCAAAAACTGGAACATTTACTGGGTTTTTGGCATTTGGGAGCCAAAACGTTTGAAAACGGAGCTGTTCAAGAACTGAGGTTTGACTGTATCTGGTTGGCATTTTTTATTATATTAAGCCCCTATCTGTAAGGACCATTATTTCAGAGTAAGTCCCACTGAAGTCAGGGAATCAGAAGTCAGCCCCATTGAGTTCCATGGGAATCACTTCTAAGTAAAGTTATAATAGGGTTATCCTGCATGTTTTGTTAATACTAACCAGGCTGACATGCTGTTGAAACCAAGAGCTTCTAACAGCAGAATGGTCAGCACAAAGCATCAGAATGATATAGTGAGGAATATCAGCCAGTGATGGCTTCCTATCGCAGCGCCAGGAGCCTTACAGTAGAGCACATCTTTGCTCCATGGATATACCGGTACATGGTTGTAAAAAGAACATTCCTTACTTACTTGTTTGCACATCATTATTATATATAGGGGGGTAAAGCTCATAAAGTCCCATAAAGTGCTTGCTTAGGATCTCCAGTTGCCAGAAAGGTACCTGCTGGTTTCCTAGTTCTGAAAAAAAAAGAAAGAATCTAGTTTGATGACCTCTTTTTCTTTTCTTCTTTAAAGCCTCTAATGGTAAAGCAGTTCGAGACAGATTGATTTATTATTCATTTACTATTTCTGCCAATTCACTCAAGGCACTTCACAGTTTAAAACAACGGCTTACAATTTAATACATGTGAATAGATGGTTAAATTTTCAATAGACGAAGGGAGGGAGGAGAAAAATAAGCAAATCCAGGCCGTTGAAAATGCCAATTCAAGACAAGGAGAAGTCCAATGGTCATTGACCTGAGCCTGGCCAATGGAGGGAGCCTTTTTGTTGCACTTCTACCTGTGAGGAAGCCAGCTGGGATGGGTACTGATGTAAAGGGGAGGAGTCGGTTGTTCCCAGCTGAGCTAGTATTGAGGGGTCACTGTCTCACTGGGCACTTGTGGTTCACCAAGGAAATCTGAGGGCCAACCATGGAGTGCAGAAGGCAGAGTGTCTTTAGGAAATATACTCCAGCCTTGCAGCTTCTCCTCCTCCTCCTTTTGTTTTTACTGATGTTTAACACATGGGAGGTAACATGAAACCTTCTGATGATGCTGTATACAGTGGTACCTCAGGTTAAGTACTTAATTTGTTCCGGAGGTCCGTTCTTAACTTGAAACTGTTCTTAACCTGAAGCACCACTTTAGCTAATGGGGCCTCCTGCTGCTGCCACACCTCTGGAGCACGATTTCTGTTCTCATCCTGAAGCAAAATTCTTAACCTGAAGCACTATTTCTGGGTTAGCGGAGTCTGTAACCTGAAGCGAATGTAACCTGAATCGTATGTAACCTGAGGTACCACTGTAATAACTTCCAGTTAGCCAATGCAGTTTATATGTGCTGTGTATTTTGCTAGCCTGAATTCCTTTCAAGTCAAGCAGGGATTGTATTTGTCTTTGGTTAAATACATGCATGTAACAATACACTTTATTAAAATGTTTTAAAGATGCAAACACAAATATTCAAAATAGTTGCTGTCTTGTAGTGCTGCTAAATAAAAAAAAAAATGTGTCAAGAACAAGTCTGAGTTGAATATTTTTTCTGCATTGTACCCATTTTCAGGGTTCACAACCTTTAAAATCTTCCTTTATAGAAACCCAGAGACATAATTGTATTCCCTTTTACAAATCTCCCTCCATATTTTTGAGCCTCAGACAAAGCAGATGTCATTTTGAAAATGCAGATTTGCAAAATACTTAAAACCAGCCTTCTTCCAGAGCGCTGCTATGCTCTAGTTTCAAGTTGCTGGTAGGAAACATGTGCCAGGAATACCAATTATTATTTTTAACATAGTATTTTAAAAAGAAGCAAAGAATGGCTTTGGATCAAAACAAAAACAATGTCCAATTTAATCAACCTGTGATGGAGTAGAATGAGAATGAACCTTGTTTCCATCCTTGTCTCCTTCCATTAATTAGAGGGATGACTCATGAGTTAAAGGGTTTTTCCAGAGTCTACATGAATACAAAAGGCTCTGGAAGAGTCTAGAAGTTACCTCTTTACCTCATAGACAGTGATGGGTGATTAGAGCTCGCATATGCAGCCTCAATCTTCCTCTTTGTGGGTTTATTAAACATAAAGGTTGAATGCTTGCATAGGGCATCTATCTGTCCTTGGACTCTGGGATGACAAGGGAGTCAAAGTGCCCAAAATGGAGGGTAAGAAGACAACAGAAAAGCTGAATGAATTATTTGCACATGTCTTTAGAGTGGAAAATATAGGGCAGATCCCACTGCCTGAGTTAACTTTTGCAAGAGGGAAGTTTGAAAAACTTAGCCAGACAGTGGGGGTGAGAAATGAAATTCTTGGCCTAACCAACAAAACAAAAACAAACAAATCACTGAGTACAGATGGCATCTACCTGAAAGTTCCCCAAGAACTCAAATGTGAAAATATTGATATTTTAACTAAGAGATTTAACTTGTCCCACAGATCAGCCTCCATACTTGAGGATTAGTAAGGCAGTTAATGTAACACCAATTTCTAAAAAGGGATCTAGAGGGAAACCTGGAAATTACAGGCCAGTTAGCTTAATGCCTGTCCCATTTTCACTCCCACCCTGCCAACAGGGTGTGACATCCCTAGTTGCCCATTAATTAGCATTTGCTGTTAGTGGTCGACCCATTCCGAAGCAAAAAGAAGGCTCTGAACAGCAGGACAGAATGGCTCACATTTAATTAACAGATGTCAGGAAAACTTTATGCTTCAGAGCTCTTTTGGGTGACCCTCCTGCTAAAATCCTGCTAAAATATGTATAAACCATGGAGACTAAACCCCGGGGGGAATCCCAGGAGCATTTCCTGGATCATAATGATGCAATAGTTTCCTGTCCTAGTAATGGCTCTTGTCCCAGAGCACCTCAGCATCCGAACTAATGCTTGCATTCCGTGAAAGCTGCTGAAGTACCAGGATGCTGCTATAAATGGCTGGAGTGTGGTGCAGGCCCTTTCCCCACCCCCCTTAATTTCTTCCAACACAGCCTAATGGAGATTAAGAGCCATTAAGAGCTCTTTGCCTATGTACAGTTGCTATTGATCAGGCTAACTCACTTGTTCTAGCCAATGAACTCTTTACAAGCTTTGTCCCTTTCCCATGTTTTACTGGCAGAAGGAAACCTATAAATGTACAACATCCTTATTGGACCTTCTGCGTGCTTTCCAGTTGTGCTGAACAACTTTTAGCTCCTGCCACTCTCCGTAAACAATTGTTCCAATGCAGGATTCCAACCATGTTCACATTGTTCTTCAATCTACATCTGAAGCGAGAGATACAGCCTCATGAAAACACAGCAGACTCCTCCTTTTCTATCCTACACCTGGTCTTCCTCTCCTTCTCACCACAATTCAGCACTGTTTGGTCAATCCCCTCTGCATTGGCTGCTTAGCTTTCTGTGGAGGGAATGCTGGATTCATTATTTGTCATTTATAGAATCCCATCGTGCAGGGCTGGTCCTTACAAGCAAACCAAGCAGTCAATTGGGGCAAAGCTATTTTTCAGAGGTGCCAATGAAGATAAGAAAAACGGGCTTCAGATATCTGTCTGTCAAGAAAACGGTCTGTTCAGTGGCATTGTTCAGATTATGCAATGCTTTTGCGAGGGTTGCTCATCCAGTGTCCACTCTGATGTGATTTTAAAGCCACCATTAACTGTTTAATTTTATCGGCTTTGTCTTGCTGATAGTTTTCACAATGCTCTTTTAGGTCATGTTGTTTTTAGTATGTCATTACTATGCTTCCCCCGCCTTCACCTCAATCTGGAGAAAGTTAGTCATGCCAAAAGTCCCTCTGTACTCAACGGGACACCTTAGAGATGACTCATTGATTTCAATGGGAATTCAAAGGGGCTGTCTATGGATTTGGGACATTGCATTTTAATTCTTTGTAAGCTGATTTAGGAACTGGTCTGAATACATCTCTCCAATAAAAATATAATAGACAATAAATGGCTCAGGAAAGGCACACAATTGCCTCGCATCCTTCTATTTCTTCAGAAGGTCAGACATCATATACAGCCTTGCATGATGTTGGAGTATTTAAGTTTGAACCAGAAAAGTTGAACCACAGCGAATGTATTTGCTAAACTAAATTCTTCAAGTTTCTGTTACCTACTGCTGGCCTGACCAAACAGTGACACACACCATCAGTTCCTGTGAAGTGGTAGCTCTAAATCACGCAACAGTGAGGAAACATAAGCTGTTGCAAGACTATATATATATATATATAGAGAGAGAGAGACTATATATATATACACATACCCATATGTTCATGATATAGCCACCTTGGGAAAACTATGTTTTGAAAGGTTGCATAGAAATTATTGAATAAATAAAACAATATACCTTCCCAAAGCAACGAGGAGATTCAGAGGAGGGTTTTCCTCAGGAATGCAGCAGGGGCAGAAATTCCTCTTCCTGCTGCAATCCCAATTATTGTAACCTCCCACCGCACACATTATTTACATTTTTTTTTTTTTAAAGCAACATGCATTTAATATTACATTACATCCAATTGGGCCCCTTCATTCACATTTATACCAGTTTCCATTCAAAACAGAACTTTTGTAGAATTGTGTCCTACTTGTCAGTCTCCACAGAGGGGTAAGCCACTAAAAAGCAAAGGCCCAGGATTAGAAAATGCAGTTTTGTACAGATGTGTGGCAGTTCCTGTTCTCTCTTAACAGATGGGTGGCTCCCAGGAGTGCTCTGTTGCCTTCATTGAAGGACGACTTCTCCAGCAGGGAATAAACAAACACACAAGTACATGGCTCTCTTTGGGGAGTGACTGTGGCACAAATCTCAGGCCTGACAGCTAGAAGAGAGTCTCTTTGCTGCTACATATTTATTACTCACATATTTGAAACCAATGCTTCGAGGAACAATCCACAGCTTCATTTGTGTTAGCTTATATCAAATATTTTGCCCTCATAACTTTTTTTTGAAAAACCCTCTAATAAAGAGGTTTGCTTTCCCTCATAGGACCTCCCCCACCCCAATACAACTTCTTTATCCTCATATGACACCCCTCTTCAATTACTTCACAAGGCAAATCAAAATGGATTAGGTATAGTTTTAACTTTTTATTCTGCTTGAAAAATGGCAGTACTTGATCCCTAGATGTAAGGCCTTAAAAATGTGGGATGTGAAACCCAAGAGCAGTCAAGTACAACATCCCTAGAGTGGACATAAAAGGGGATGTCTGGACCAGCCAGTTGGAACTTCCTGTTTCTCCTAGGCTGGGACAGACTTCCTCTGAATGTGACTAGAGGTGGGCATGACCCAGGTAACAAAAGAGCAGGACTGGTCAGCCATCTCTCTTTCTATGACAACATTCGTTGAAGAAGCAACATTTGCTTAGCCTAAGATGCTCTCTTGGCTTCCAGCCAAGCGAGGACAAAGGGACTGTCTCTTTATGGGATAGATTCCAGGTATATTAATTTTGTAACTTAAATCTGCCTTCTGGGATCCATCTGTGAACAGAATGTAAGTGAGTAAACTCTTTTTATACTTTCATAGAAGACTGTGTCGTGTCTATCTTTTTATGAGGGACTAAAGGGGAAATTACCAATGAAACGTATTTTTTGAGGCTTTAGCGAGCCTGAACAAACGCATTTGCTGTGCAAGTGTAAAAAGGAGAATGTTGCTCTGCTAAATTGTAGAACTTGTTAACACAAGTTGTAAAGGAAATAATCAAACAATATATCCTCTCCTGTATCCCTGAACATTCCCACAAAAAAGGTAAAAGTAAAGGACTCCTGATAGTTAAGTCCAGTCACACTAAAAACACCATCCTCTGATTTGGAAACCCTTTTGTCTGGTGTAGCTTCACAGTGGCAAGGTAAAGGAACTTCACAACAGCCCTGGGGTGGGAGCCACTACCGAGAATGCCCTCTGCCTGGCTTCCTGTAGCTTTGCTTCTCACAGTGAGGGAACTGCCAGAAGGCCCTTGGTGCTGGATCTCAGTGTCCGGGCTGAATGATGGGGGTGGAGACGCTCCTTCAGGTATAAAGGGCTGAGGCCATTTAGGGCTTTAAAGGTCAGCACCAATACTTTGAATTGTGCTCGGATGCATATAGGGAGCCAAAGCAGGCCTTTCAGGACTGGTGTAATATGGTCCCAGCGGCTGCTCCCAGTCACCAGTCTAGCTGTAGCATTCTGGCAAGATGTTGCAGGATAGAGCTTTGCATGCTGCACAACCTGCCCTGTGCCTTCTAAACTAGTCTGTTGCACTCAGGTATGCTGGAGGCTGCTGTCTTTTCACTAGTGCTGATGTGAAGATTCAACTGATACTCCGTTCAGCTTCTGTACCACCTTGTCCTTTGCCTCAGGCAGCAAAATGTCTTGGGCCTCCCCTGAATGCCCAATGTCTTTAGCTGTCTTTAGGTCACTGCATATTTCCAGAGAAATGTGAATGCCACTTTGCATCATGGTGGTCCATTCATAATTCAATAGGAATCTCATTAAATATCGTTTAAACTGACTTGTGATAGTGTTTGAAGCAAATGAGAAGCAGGGCATTTGCTACTGCAACTTGCCGAGATATGCTAAGCACATAAAATGAGCCAAGTCCTTTTGATCAAAATATATAAAATTATTATTCCTTTATAGCATGTCACCATGAGCATGACACTTCTATTTGAACTGATAAATGTTTCCTATTTGAGTCCCTTTTTTGAAGGCAGATTTATGCCATACTCTTTCCACCACATGGACTGAAAACTCTAACACTTACGCAATTTTAAAATATTTAATTAGCCACATCTGAGTGTCCAATTTTCAAATGAAAGGGGAAAGTAAGCCCACATTCACTCTGATTTTCTTTAAGCACCAGAAATCTATGAAATGAACCTGAAATTTAAGAGAGCAGATATGGCTACATTTCTATAATAATAATAATATAATGATTTATTATTTGTACCCCGCCCATCTGGCTGGGTTTCCCCAGCCACTCTGGGCGGCTTCCATAGAAACCAAAAATACACTAAAATATCACACATTAAAAACTTCCCTGAACTGGGCTGCCATGAGCATTTTAATAGTGAAATGTTTTAACATTTATCTGTCACCAGCAGGACTCATATATATTTCAAAACAAAAGGAAAGAATGCTGAAATATAAAGCATAATATTCCTTAAAAAGTCAGAATATACATATGAAGATTCATGCAATTCTGAAATGTGGGTGTGGTCAGCAACTAAAAACTTTTTATTTCTTTTTTTTTAAAAAAAATCTAAAATCAAATAAGAAGCATAAATAAATAGGAACATAGGGAGGAACTGTCTTCTGTTGAGCTAAATACTGTAGACCAGGGATGTCCAACAGGTCGACCGCGATCGACAGGTTGGCCCCCGATTGTTAGAAGTCGCTGCCAGTTTTTCATTCTGTGAGTAGATCACAGTCTCTTGGGAGTTGGACGTCCCTGCTGTAGACAATAGTCAGTGTAGACTGGCAGTGGCTTTCCAGGATTTCAGACAGTGGTCTCTCCCAGAATTGGGAGCCTCTACCTCCCAGAATTGAGAGTGGGTGCTCTGCCTCTGATCTATGGTTCCTAATTCCTCTGATATTTAATCTCAGCAGTAAAGTAATAAAACATATTATATATATATCCCATCTCACTGTCATGCCATATGAGAGAGGGAGAGCACTTCTTCCTTCCATTCCTGCCCTCACCTTGATTCCCCATTTAGGAATCTAACTTTCCCAGTTCCCCTTCTTTCTTAATATATATCTTTCTATATCTTACCTACTGAGGTAGCATTCATAGAACCTTAGAATTGTAGAGTTGGAAGGAACCACGACTCTTGAGTTGCATCTCTAAAACCAAGCTTAAAAAAGAGAGAACATGAAAACAGGGATAAAAGAAAGATGTGATACACCACTGTCAAACAAGGTCCCCATTAGGGCTAGACTTTGGGCATCCAGGGTCCCACTCAGCAAAATGAGCAGGAGGCCTCCTAAATGCCACAGGACTGACTTACCACATTTTGAAGTAAGTTGAGGAATACATATCATAAGGAGGAAGGGGTCCCATAAGACCATTAATTCTGGAGTCCAAAATTACCTAACAGCATATTTGTTCACAAAAGACCGGTCCGCTCTGGAAATAAACCAGAGCTCATTTTGAAGCTATTGTCCATGTACAACACACTCTGGCTAAGAGTGTTCCTGGAATATGGCCCCAGTTTGCTAGTTTATTTATTTATTATTTAACAATAATTGTATATATAGCCTACTGGGGGGGGGAGAGAAACCTTTAAGCAATTAACATAAAACAATATGTAAATAACTCTTATGGGAGATCATATCTACATATGGCAGGTACCTCAACCCACAGCAACCTTTTTTGCCTGCTCCTGCCTATCAATGTCACAGGTTGGAGTGACTGGTAAAAGCGAAACCCATTCATTGGATGGTGAGAGAATCACATTTGCATTATGCTCATCTAGTTCAGCCACCTCCTGTACCAAACACATAGTGCAAGGACCACTTAGTACAAGGCCAGGGGTCACTGAAGTGAGGAATCGAAGCCTTTATAAGAATGTTTCAAAGTAGGCACTGTAAGGCTGCAAACGCATACCTAAGTCACAGGTGGGGAACCCTTTGCAGCCCAAGGGCTACATTCCATAGTGGTCAGCCTTCTGGGAGCCACAGGTGTGTGGTGAACATGGCCAGAGACAAAGGTAGCTGGCACCAGAGGCAAAAGTGGCTGGAACAAAGCATATGATGTCTATCCTTTTATGAGAAGTCAACAGTCCTCGGTGCAAAAGCCAGCCATTTCAAAGTAAACACTGCTCTATTGGCAGCGCTGCAGTGCAAATTGCCTCTTAGCTTCCTTAATAGAGTACACATGCACATTCACCAGGATGCTCCAGTTAATGACATCCTGAAACTTTTCACATGTAAGCTCCTTTGGGATAGCTCAGCTCTCACAAGTCTATCGATTCAGAGGTAGGGTATCTGGAGAATGTACCCATCCGCTGGGATGCAGTTATTCCAGAGACAGGACAAGGGCAATAAATAATAATGATATTATTAGCACAGTGTGGACTACCATATAAGAGGAAGGTGGTTTATTTTAGCCATCTTCCGCTTTGGGATGAGGGAATGGAAGTAGCATAGACAGGAAAGGCTATCTAATTTAATTGGAGAGCAAAAATGCGCATGGAGTAGAAACATTAGGAATACCCAGTAGGTTTAGCATCTTCTAATGGCTGAATTTTGTTTGTCAAAGATATGCCTCCTTTTCAGCAGTGAATAAATATCTGGAGAATGATACACGTTCTTGTTACAAATATCTGTCAAACACAGTTTATGCGTGGTCTGACTGAGAGCACATGGTACAGTCCCTTTGTTGAAGGTAAACATGTCTAGGTCCTGCCTGATAGCTCTACCTGAGAAGACCAAGTATGCCACTATAAGTTCTGTGATGGAAGAAAGAGAGAAGAGCAGACCTGGGATAGTTGTTAGGCTGCTGGATTTACATTGGGGAGAGCTGGATTTGAATCCCCAACCAGTCACAAAACTTCCTCACTATCTCTCCACCTGACCTACCTCACAAGGTTGTTGTGAAGATAAAATACTCCACTCTGAGTAAATATGCTAAATAAAAGAGAGAATTGGACACGATTGTTCAGCAAACATTTACATTTATCTCTGTACTTTGCCATTTCTACTCTAGTTTGGAAATTAATAATAATAATAATAATAATAATAATAATAATAATAATAATAATAATATGTTCAGAGAGCTGAACATTGCGGACATCAGTATCCTTCTCTCCTCTGTATTTTGTACAGAAATACATGGCTTTGCTTTTGTATGCTATTTATATACAGCTTCTCTACAGAGATCCTTCCCCCTTCCCCTTCCCACAGAGGCTCCTTGTATCTTCATACTACAGTGAGCCACCGCCTGATGTCCTATTTTTTCATTGGCTCTTGCTGTTGTTGAACCTTGTGGGCTCAACTAGCTCCAGTACTGGCTACAAATTTCCTGTAGTGAGACAGAATGTTCTCCCTCCCACTTCCCTTGATGCTTTCCGAAGGAATGGATGCATCGCGATGAGGTCGCATGTTCGCTGGCACAACCTTGCAACTTCCCGTACAGCTGGGAGGTGATTCTGGAAGCAAGGAGATCACTGATTATGCTCAGCTGTTCTGCAAAAGCAATTGTATCTCAGCAAAACAGCAATGTGCAGCTGCCCCAAGATATTGATTTAGGGTCAGGGAATTTGTATTCTCTCTAAAGAGACCGAGATATCCTTTCAACCAGACAGTAGCTATTATTTAGCAGGAAGTTAGGAAGAACAATTCACTTCTGTGGCTGGGCTTTTCGTGCTTATACCAAGAGGCAAGGTCACACGCTGAGCAGATTGTCATGTGGCTTTAAGGTGGCTGGGGAGTCTGATAGGAAATACACTGCAGGATGAGTCAAATGTCACACTTATGCAACGGTAACATTAAATATCAGTGCCTGAGTTAAGCGATGTTATTTCACACTATCAGAGGGTTTCGTGAAATATGTCTTGTTTGGTTCCTTCCTCAAGGAAGCCTTTCTCTGTTCTTACATCTCAGTGTGTAATGATAAATAATGCATTGTCTTCCCAACTGCCTCGATAATACTGCTTTCCTTAATGGTATAAAGGGATACATTTCAAGAAGAGAATGAAGGGAGCATAGAAATGGAAATTAACCCCATTACCACCAGCTTTCTATTTAGCAATAATGATGACTGACAATTCCTGGGTTAAAACGAAAAGTAGGCTAGATTTTGTTTCCTTTCTCTCCCTCTCTTTTTAAAGCAAGTTCCGTTCTTTGTTCTTTTCCTTTTTTTTTTGCATGTGTCATTGTAACAACTGTCATGTAAGGTTAACGACAGCCTCTCATTACCCTTGTCAAATATGTAATAATGTGGCCCAACAACAGGGCTGAATGGCTCCTACTTGTCAGATCCCTATGTTTTGGGTAGCAGATGGTCACTGTATTTGGAGAGGCCCTGCTCAGATCCACCAGCCCTATCCCGGACACATGTGTACAGAAAGCATTTTTCTCTGATGGTGCAGCTCATGGATGGAATACTAATTGGGTGCAGCAATACAATTAAGGCTTTTAAAAAAATATCTCTTAGTCTGTTTTGGTCAACAGAAGGAGAAAGATATAAGGGACTTTCCTCTTGTCTTCCTTCTAATAGTGTGTTCTTAAATATATCAAGTATAATCAATGGGACCTCTTACATATGCTTAGGATGGGAACAGAAAGGTGGCAAAGTAGCCTTCAGTTATTTCTGGCACCCATCTCTCTATCTGTCTGGAAATTCCATAACCTTCACATATTCTTGCGTAGCTTCATTTTCCTTTCTAATGTTTTTAATAAGACGGGAGCAGCAGGAGGAAAACAGATTTGGCTGTAAGCAAATCCAATGCAATTTATAGATGAAATTGTTACCCACCTATTAGCGCAAATACACTTAATTTGCATAGCTTAGTAACCTTAGTTGGATTATGGTATTTGTTGCAGAATTCAGAGTGTTTTAATGAATTTTAAAAGAAGATAATAATAGGAGAGGAAGAGGGAGCAATAAGGATGGTTAAATCTGATGAGTATCCAAAAACATGGTAGTTTTTTGTGATTGCTGGAAGTCAAAGTTGCCCATGATTCAATATTAGTTTTCTGTTAAGCAGACATAGCCCCTACATTTGCTACCTGTCTTCATGAGGTCTAGAAACATGCTCTCTCTCTCAGTGTGTGTGTGTGTGTTTGTGTGTGTGTGAAGATTCTATGTTAGCTTATTTCTAGCATCATTATGTCAGGATGGGCAACCTTTTTTCCATTGGTGGCTGCAGTCCCTTGAGGGTAATCTGCTAGGAACTGCATGCTGGCAGTGGCCAGAGCCAATGATGAGTAAAACCAGAAACTCTACCCATCCTTATTCGGTTTTCACCATGACAACCTGATATCATAATTTCCAACAGAGGATTTTCCCCCTCCACCACTGTAACAAACAAATGCAGATAGTGCACCAAAAGTGGAAGTATTTTCCTTCTGATATAAGTGTGCTATAGGTAAAAGGTATAGAACCCCATGACGGTTAAGTCCAGTCATAGACGACTATGGGGTTGCAGTGCTCATCTTGCTTTCAGGCCAAGGGAGCTGGCATTTGTCCACAGACAGTTTTTCGGGTCATGTGGCCAGCATGACTAAACTGTTACTGGTGCATGGAGGACTGTGATGCCTGCCAGAGTGCACAGAAACACCATTTACCTTCCCGCTGCAGTGGTACCTATTTATCTACTTGCACTGGCATGCTTTCAAACTGCTAGGTTGGTAAGAGCTGGGGCAGAGCAGCACCCCGTCGTGCAGATTTGAACTGCCAACCTTTTGATCAGCAAGTCCAAGAGGCTCAGTGGTTTAGATCACAGTTTCACCCGCGTCCCTAGTTAGTGTGCTATATATGTATGCACACAAATATATACAGCAGAAGCCTACCAAATTATTCTCAGAAAGGTCAGGAAACATCCTTTCCCTTAAGTCATACAATGATAAAAATAAAAACAAAAAACACAACAAAGACATACACCCCTCAAGTTGCCTGGGGACTGGAGAGCAGAAGGGAAGCACACTCTGGCTTTTGCCATCGGTCAGAGGACATAGGGCCTCTGGAAGACTGCACCTTCTGTTTCCCAGAAGGAACATCTAGCCTAGAGAGGGGCAAATCTGTCAATTTCAGTTCCTCATATTTCTAGCCATAAATTCACTTCACCGCATTTGTACATCAGCATGCTTTTATAAAAGTCCTTGTGAAAATTCGCAAGCATTTTAATGAAAATTTCACCCAGCATATACATCTTTTACCTAATATGCACATTTTTGCAAGACAATCTCCTCTAATAGAATTCATTTTAGCATGCTATTTTCACTCATCAGTGCATTTTCATGCATCCCAGTACATGCATTTTTTTCTACACGCCAGTTGGTTAGAGAACTGCAAAACTCAGAGAAGTGCGAATTTTGAAGGCTGGCTGTGTTTCAGTTCACAGAATGTTTGTGAAAGTGCAAATTAGGTAGCTTTGCCTTTAGAAATAAGCTGAATCTTATTTGTGCATATTCTAGCTCCAACTAAAGGGACCAAAGGAACAAGAGGCATCTAGCCTGAACTAGATATAAATGCCCTCTAATAGGTCATCACTTCATTCTTTCTTGAAGAATTGATCTACCTCTTCCATCTTTCGCCTACTATCCCGTTTCTTATCACTGTTGTTTGCAAGCTTAAAGGCAGGCCCTCTAATTCTCTTTCTTTATTGATGCAAGCTACTTTGGGAGACAATAATTGTCTGAAAAGGAAGATAAAAATGCAACAAACAAACATCTATACTTAGCTTTGTGTGCCAAGATTTCATGCTCCCATTCTCAACTTCTTCTCTTCCTGCATCTTGAAGCTTTCCACACCATCATTACTCATGATATAAGAACCATGTTGCCAATGTGTTATGAACTCACTGTTAAGACCGTTTTCATGGAAGACAATCTTACTCGACTACGAATGACCACCAAAGAAGAAGAAGAAGGCACCCTGTACATTGAAAACAATTGAATAATGTTTCTTGTAGCCTTTTCTGATATTTTTTTTTTTTGGGGGGGGGAGGAGGGAATCCAGAGGGAAATATCTGGGTGAACTGATTGAATACACTTAAACATTTGCCAGTCAACATGACCATTTCAGGTGCAAATAATCACTGAGCATCAGAACGGTTCAGGTTGATCATCATTGCATAGGCCATTGAATTTCAACCAGTCTTCCTTGCATTAAAACCCATCATTTATGGTTGGGTGGCGTGGCATTTTCGTTCTTTTCCGGAGCAACATATGAATCAACCTTTGGAGACATTAGTCATAAATCTTTTATCAGCAGAGAAGAGCCTTTGCCAAACATTTTCAGAAAGTTTGCGGTGAACAGTACGCATGGTGGCATCATGTTTTCTTCTTGGTCTCCAATGGGAGCTGTCAGGAAATGAGGGCAGTCATCAAAAAGGCTGGCTCAGCAGAAGTCTGCCTCCCTTCAGAGCTCTTCTCTAGTGCTGTGCTTCCTCCCCCCACCCCAATAACACATTTGACAAACAGCTTCAGGACACCAAGGGGTGATTTCATAGAAGGAGGGAAAGAAAATGAGTTTTATTTTTATTTTTTATTTTTAAAAAAGCCTTAGAATCAAGCATCCTCTCATGCATAAATGATGCCAAAGCACTGCAAATGTGTTCCCACTTAGCACATTACGTTTATCTTGAAGACGAGGGAAACTCAGCAGTGTAACTTTCAGTCACAGCTACTGCTGTTAATAAATACTAAGATGCTAAAGATGCAGGGACAAAGTGTATGAATTGGTGTAAAAAAATCAGGCAAGACTGGGGACCTCTCCAAGGGTATTGCTCCAGTGGAAGTAAATAATCCCTTTAGGAAGAGCAAGACCTCACCATATTCAGGAAAAGTGGACATAAGACAACATTTTCAGACATACACAGGTGGCGTCAAGCAGAAACAAGTGAATGCGCCAGTAGGCTTTCTTATGCTAACTCACAGCTTGTTTGCTGTTGGAAATGCAGGGAAACTCTGGGGGAAAGCAGCGAGTGCAAAAGTTCACTAAACAAAAGAGCAAGGTTGCCATATGCCAGAGTGGTTTTTTGGGAGGTTGGTGGGGGTGGAATGAATTATATTTTTGGCCACATGGCAGTTCTCTCTCTTTTATTTATTATTTTAAAAACACACACACACACACACACACACACGGACAATGCTAGTCAACGTGTGTTTTAAAATTATATCCATTTGAAAATTATATCCCAGCTGCTTCTTCCCACCACTCCTCTGTGTCCAGCGAGTCCATGACAAGTCCCCTCTGTCAAAGCCTTACTTTACAATACAATAGACAACAAAATGTCGTACACAATGGGTGGAATTCACCTAACTGTCAGCAGAAGCCCTGTGCATGATCTTCCACTTGCGCAATGGGACTTTCCCCATTTTGTCCCTCCATGTCCTTGAAATTGGCTGGGGGGGGGCACAGTGCACAGGGGATGGGAGAGCAGGATCATTCTGTCTAGCAAGCTGAAATGCTGGCTCTGATAGAACATTCAGCATAGCGTGATGCTGAATTCCTCCCAATAACCAATTAGAGTTCTAAGAGTACTATTATGAATTTCAGTAACAAAAGTGGTATCATTAACTATCAGGACACCTTGAAGCTTGTCTTCAACACCCCTTCCCAAGAGTTCTTGAAACTGTGACCAAAAGCTATCGAGTGTATCTGTGTTAAAGGACTGGTTTCTGCCTATCATAATTATATGTAACATTTCTGCCTTTACACTGATTTATTTTTACTCTGCCCCCCCCCCCGGCAATAACTTTGAAACTGTTTCACAACTGTATTGTAACCTGTATTTTTATCTTGTGAATGCCCTGAGATCTTTGGATGAAGAGTGTTATATAGATTAAGTAAGTAAGTAAGTAAGTGGGGACGTGGGTGGTGCTGTGGGTTAAACCACAGAACCTAGGACTTGCCAGTCAGAAGGTTGGCAGTTCGAATCCCTACAATGGGGTGAGCTCCTGTTGCTCGGTCCCTGCTCCTGCCAACCTAGCAGTTCGAAAGCACATCAAAGTGCAAGTAGATAAATAGGTACCGCTCCGGCGGGAAGGTAAACAGTGTTTCCGTGTGCTGCTCTGGTTCGCCAGAAGCGGCTTAGTCATGCTGGCCACATGACCCGGAAGCTGTACGCGGCTCCCTCGGCCAATAAAGCAAGATGAGCGCTGCAACCCCAGAGTCGGCCACGACTGGACCTAATGGTCAGGGGTCCCTTTACCTTTTTTAAAAAGTAAGTAAGTAATAACAACAACAACTGTTTCCTTTATATGTTTCTGTTGTTGACTATTCTTTTAAACCACCTTGAACTAAATGGGGCAAGGAGTGGTACAAATAATTTAAATAAAATAAATAACAAATAACAGCCAGTCATTTAGAACTTTCCCCCGGCCCAGCAAATCAAACTGTTTTGGCCACTTCCTGAGTGATGGAAAAGTGCTGCTTAAGAAGGGAGTTTGATAGGACTAGTACCTAATAAGCACCCTTTTTTCACAGTGGAGCAAACCAGAGTTCAACACTCCCCAATTTGCTTGCTTCCAGTTGGATTATTTTGCTCTCTCGTAGATTTGCAGTGCATTTTCAGTGCACAAAGCAGGCATTTTTTAAAATGCAAGATGCATACAAAATGTGTATGTTCCTGGTGAAGGCATTCAAAAGGAGTGTATTTAGATAAGAAGTAAGCACAAAATGCATTCAGATTGCATAAATGGGACGGGACAGACCTATGATTGAATGCCAGCAAGGCTGAAATGGGATGGAATTATCTACTCGGCCCATCTCTCATACTCACTGCAACTGACATTACCCCGATTAGGTGCACACCCACTGAGCTTCAGAAATTGAGGGTGCATTTGAAACAAGGCCTCCTTGAATGATCTGAAGGCCTACTGAAGAACATAATGTATGCACTGAATATGAGGATAAAGTAAAGGTAAAGGTACCCCTGCCCGTACGGGCCAGTCTTGACAGACTCTAGGGTTGTGCGCTCATCTCACTCTAGAGGCCGGGAACCAGCACTGTCCGCAGACACTTCCGGGTCATGTGGCCAGTGTGACGAAGCTGCTCCGGCGAACCGGCACCAGAGCAGCACATGGAACACTGTTTACCTTCCCGCTAGAAAGCGGTACCTATTTATCTACTTGCACTTAATTGTGCTTTCGAGCTGCTAGGTGGGCAGGAGTTGGGACCGAACGACGGGGGCTCACCCCGCCGCGGGGATTCGAACCGCCGACCATGCGATCGGCAAGTCCTAGGCGCTGAGGTTTTACCCACAGCGCCAGCCTCGTCCCTGAATATGAGGATATTCTCCCTCAAATAACCTGTATCCAAGCCATTTAGGTATACAGACTGTGGTTTAACTGTGTGAGGGATAAACTGCATGTGTGCAGATGTGACTGAAAGAACATTTGAACTGGGCTCAGTGCTGAATTTATTTCATAAGGGAAAGCTGGGGTGGCCTTAATTAAATCTGCAAGCCCTGTCACCTGATACTCCCCTATTTAAGCCAAATCATATCCCCAGCTGCAGGCTTCAAAGAACAATAGCAAAGGGGCCATCACAAAGGTTAGGAGGTCAGTCTCCTTCTGGCCCTCCAGCAATTCAAGAAATTATTGGGCCTAGAAAGCAGCTGTTAACTAGTGTGGATTTATAAGGGTAGGTTAACACCATCTCTATAACCAGCCCCATTCCAGAGTTGGGCCACTGTGTTCTTCGGCCAAAGTTTCCTGAACACTTTTCAAAGGCAGCCCCAGGAGAGTGCAAACAAGCCTCCTGTAAGAAGCTTGCTGAAGCTAGACAAATCTCTTCCTGACTTTCTGGGCAGGGGGCTGGAAAAGAAATGACATGCAGTTGAGCACAAATGTGCATTGAATTTCTTTTTTTTAAAAAAAATTACAATGTGCATCGACCTTTAAGGAACATATACACTCCTTCAGAACTATCTCAGCCACAGGCAACTATAAAAATGGCCTGGGAATTCAGTGGTGTTTTGCTGCCATTGTTCTCCTAGAGACATTGGCAGAGACAAGAAGGCAAGGGATTGAGAATTGCACTATCTGGGATCATTCAGTGCATGTAACCACACCGTTATTGCAAAGTGGAGAGTCTATTGCCCCACAGCATCTAAGGACCAACCTACATGTGACTTGGGGTTTCTGTGACTTTTTCTTCAAAAAAACAACCTCAGAATCCTCAGTTTGGATTGGGGCCATGATATGGAGAGGAGGCTAAATTTTTGACACTGTGCAGATTCCCTTAGCAAATCATGCCCCCCCCCCCAATCTGGTATTAGTAACTGTGGAATGAAACACATACAGACAAAATACCCACCCTTAGTAAGCAGCAACTGCCTGATGAATAGCAACTGTGGGAGCAATTTATTTATTGACCAATCAAAAATTATTTCCTTACTATAATGCATTTTTATATGTCATTTCCATTAACATTTTCATCTCTATGCATACTTTTACCTAATATGTGCAATTTTTGTTAACCTTGGTTGGTTGGAAAACTGCATTGCAAAATTCAGATAAATGCGAATTTCAAAGACTGGCTGTGTTTCTCACTCCCACATTGTTTCAGAAATGATGAATTTGAAAAAATTGGCTTTAAATGTGAACTGAATTGAATTTCTCCCCCATCCCTAGTTGTGGACTTGGCCATTCAAGCAACATACAGGGGGCAGTGAGTATGGTGCATGGGGTTTGCACATCAGCCTGACTCCAGTGTTACCTATCCCATTTGCACATTCCTAATCTTCCTGCATTGAGAGGGAAGGTCTAAGCAGGACTTCTAAATATGCGCCGATGAAAATGCTTAGAAACCTCCATGTGATCAGGAACCCGAATAACAGAGGGCTCCCAATTTCACAGAGCCTTCTATCCATATTCAACTGAAGACAGTTGAGCCCACTTAAGACCTTTATACTCAACATGGGATGATTAGGAATGCACATGTAGACTGGGGACATTAGAGCTGCATGCCCTGTGACTCTGACTCCCTTCCTCTTCAAATAGGTATTTTATGCCCAGCATAACTGTGAACTATCCACCACATTGGGCCACAAGGCTAACATGGGTCACTAACAGATTAGCTTGTTGTGTTGTCCACATGGCTATACCTAAAAATACTTGGGGACGTAACAGAGAACACCGCTGCCATGTTGAATTCAACCGAACATTCCATTATTTCAGCTGTTTGTTCACAGCAGAAGCCAACCAACCAGATTCCTCTAGACAGGCAGAGGACTATATGTAGGCAAATTCTGGAGCATTTCTGATGCTCCTGGCTCTGTTCCACAATATCCAACCAGTGCGCTTGAAACTGGCATTTGGTTGAGTCGCAGCTGATGTCCAGTGCACATCCTTCCAGCAGCACATAGGTCAACTATGGAACTCACTCTCACAGGAGGCTTTAAAAGACAAATTCATGGAGGGAAAGGTTAGCAAAAGCCACTCAACATAATGGCTATGTTCTACGTCCACAGAGACAGTTTGCTTCTGAATACCAGTTGCTGGGAATTGCAGGTGGGCAGTGATGTTTCACTCATGTCCAGCTTGCAAGCTTCCCACAAACTTCTGGTTGGCCACTGTCAGAACAGTGCTGGACTAGATGGGCCATTGGCCTGTTCCAGCAGACTTTTCTTATGTTCTAATGGTCTTAGTATACGTACATTTTCTTGGTATTTGACATGTCTGCTTACTTTGCATTAAGTGGAAGGTGAGTTCATAATGTGGTAGTAAAATAACCAAATGAGCACATTCCTTCTGCAGCCTAGTGTCAATGCATGACATAAATTGAAGTATTCATTAAAGAGCAAGATACATGATGCAGCAGTCTCTTTGATCGCTGGTAACCCATTCATTAGGTCTGTAACCACTAAAATCAATAGAAAATTTGCTATTGATGCCAATGGAATGTGGATGATACCATATTAAGTCGTCACAATGCATTTTCCCTAGTGAAGCACTACAAATTTGCAAAGCCCCAAGTATGGAGGCAATATTTTGGGACTCTGCAAAGTTCCAAGTATGAAACCCACTGCTTCCTTCATACTAAATTGTAACTATATCCTTTCAAGCAAGGTGCTTTGTCATTGCTAAATATCATTGCTAGACCTTTTCTTTTGATTTTTTTTGGGATGAAGACCTTCCCAGTTCACTGTCTTTTTGTTCTTCCTCCTGCCAAATATAGTTTCAATAGTTGAAATGTGAGTTAACATCTACTGAATAAAGCTAGTGTTTTTCTTCCTCTTTGTCAAGCACAGAAAAAATATAGACGTACTTTAAAAATGTTGTTTTGTGGAACATATTTTCCAACATACAATTTGCATTCATGAAGTTGTGTATATTCTATTCCGTAGAAATTCAGAACACACCTTTGAATTAATGGACTGGGCACTGAGAGTGGGGCTAGTGCCAGATATCAGCCCTTGGTGCTGGACCTCAGTGTCCGGGCAGAACAATGGGGGTGGAGACGCTCCATCAGGTATACTGGGCCGAGGCAGTTTAGGGCTTTAAATGTCAGCACCAACACTTTGAATTGTACTCGGAAACATACAGGAAGCCAATGTAGGTCTTTCAAGACTGGTGTTATGTGGTCTCAGCGGCCACTCCCAGTCACCAGTCTAGCTTTGTGTCTAGATGGCTTTGTTCACTTTTTTCAAAAATGGCATAATGAATTATATTCATTATGTACATTCTTAATGTATTTTTGATCTTTATTATTTCTTCTCTCCAAAATATGGTGAGTGTAAATTTCCTTCTCTGATTTCCCTTTAAGACTATTTTTATTGCGTTTCTCATTGCACTCATATTGTGCCCCTACAAACCTTTGACTGTGAGCATGTTGCACAAACGGGAAAAAGAAAAAGAACTCCTTTCAACAGGCCAACGGGAAGCCATTTCTCAAGAGGTCACATTTAAGGACACTTCGAAGGTGGCTTTCCAGGTGAGCCTGGCAATCCAGTTCTGGCTACAGCTCTGCATTGTAGAGCCTCTGAGCTGTTGAAGGGGATGTGCTGTAGACAGCTGCCAAATCCATCTATTTATAGTACCAAACACTTTAGGGAGTAAGACAAGCTGTTTGCAGCACACTGACTTTTCTCAAGTTAAATCGGATTGTATTGTTTCAGCTTTGCAAAGTTGAACACATCATGATTCCCTATCCTCCTAAGAAGAGACCTCTTTTCATGGAATGAAACAGTGCAATCTCTGAGGCACAAAGGCTGCAACCTTAGCACAGTCATTTTATTACCCTATTTATATCCCACCCTTCCTCCTAGGAGCTCCAGGTGGTGAAGATGGTTCTGATGGTTCCCCTCCCCATTTTACACACACACAGAAACCTTGTGAAGTAGGTTAGGCTGAGAAACAGTGACTGACCCCAAGGTCATCTGCTGAACTTCATGGCCAAGTGGGCATTTGGATTCCGGCTGCCCAGGTTTTCATCCAGTATGCTAACCACTACACCACACTGGTTTCTGACAAAATGTGCTCAGGACTGTAAAAGACAGAAGTCCCCTTCAAATCAACTTTTATATGTCAAATAAATATGGAGCACAAAAGCAACGAAAGCATGTAAAAGAGGAGAGGGAGCCATTTCCCCAGCAAGGTGGGGAGAAAATGCAGTGAAGCACATCAATCAAACTCCTCTTATCTTCTCCTTACTTATTTCCACCTGTACTTTGAGTTGAATGGAAATATTCATTGATTGGGAAATACACTGAAATGCCCTTTAAATGAAACTTGGCTTGAAAGTCTGGGTGAGACCTAAGTAGCTGTCAGACACTTTACTGCAGAGGTGGGGAAAATTTTGCAGCCCAACCTCTTGGCAACCTTCTGGGGCCATGTATCTGTGGTGGGCAGGGACAGAGACAAAAGTGGGTACAGCAACAAGTGTAAATTCTACTTTCGTACAGTACTCTCGTGTCGTCTAAAACTCAAGGATACATTACAGCCAGGCAAAAACAATGAAGCTGCAATGTGGGGCCAGTGGGGGGGGGGTGGCCTGAGGAGAGCTCCAGGAAACAGGCAGAGGTGCCTGAAGTTCCCCACCCTGCTTTACTTTCTTCAGTTACCAGCTTGTAGTTCAACCATAGAGGCTGCCTCTATCCTGTGCTTCTGCAGTGTGGTGTAGTGGTTAAGAGCAGTAGACTTGTAATCTGGGGAACCGGGTTCGCGTCTCCGCTCCTCCACATGCAGCTGCTGGGTGACCTTGGGCTAGTCACACCTCTCTGAAGTCTCTCAGCCTCACTCACCTCATATAGTGTTTGTTGTGGGGGAGGAAGGGAAGGGAGAATGTTGGCCGCTTTGAGACTCCTTCAGGTAGTGATAAAGCGGGATATCAAATCCAAACCCTCCTCCTCCTCCTCTTCTTCTTCTTCTTCTTCTTCTTCTTCTTCTTCTTCTTCTCCTCCTCCTCCTCCTCCTCCTCCTCCTCTATATTTCCAGGCAGCAAGTAAGCAGCACAAAGTCATGGCAGTATCGCTAGGCCCCATCACAAGCTCATGGCCTAATGTGGTGCTATTGTATCACAGCCCTGCTCCACCATGCTAGCCCACCCCTCAATTGTACCAATAAAATTGGGACATCCTGTTTTTTCATGTGAGAGTACGGAACCCAAAGTGTGCTTTCTGTGGAGCTGTGCTCTCACTCCGAAGAAAGCGCGTCTTTTGGGGCTGCAAGCTCACACACTCAACATGTTGAAAGGAGAGTATGTTAATCTGATGCTCCCACATAGGGGTATTTGTAGGGCCCTGAAGTGGAGAGGTCTCCCACTGGACAACAAGACTTCAGTCATTGGTCCAATGCTTTGTCTGTCTTCCTCCCACCCTAAACCCACAGTGGCGTTACCACAAAATATTGGTATTACAGGACTGCATTGAGGGGGATCATTCCTGTCCAGCAAGCTGAAATGCTTAGGCAGATGGAACATTTGTAATAGTGTGGTGTTGAATTCCACCCAAGTACTTTTTCAAACTGTTTTATGGAGAAATCTGGACCCTTAGAAAGCTGATCAGGGGTTCTCAAAGAGAAGAATGGCTATAACGATGCTTTCTCAAAGACCACGTTACTGATTATCTTCTGCAATATGCAGCCACAGTAGAACCTCTTTGCGCTGGGAACCACATTTTAAGAAGGACATTGGCACAGTGGATTGTATCCAGAGGTGGTCAACCAGGATTGGGAGCAGTAGTGACTGGCAGGGTGGCATTGCTTATCTGGCTCTGCTGCTGCACCTGCACCACCCTGAGCTCTCTGCTGCTTTGCTGCTTCTCCTCTTGGTAACCAGCAGCACCGTGTGGTGTGTGGAAGCCAGGTGAGCAGTTGTGCCACCTCACTGGCTGCTACTGGTGGTGAACAGTTTGGAAAACAAGCCCTATGCAGAACTGTTGAAAGAACTGGGTACTTCTACCCTGGAGAATATAAGTTGAAGAGAATATATGATAGCTGCCTTCAAATGTCTGGAGGGTTTTCAGGCAGAGAGATGCTCCCTGTTGCTCCAAAGGAAAGGAACTAGAGCCAATGGATGGAAATTGCAGAGAGGCAGAAACTAGGAACCCACCTGCCAGGGATGTTGTCATTTCATTTTTCGTTACAGATCTTGCATTGAGCAGGGGTTGAACTAGATGACCTCCAGTTCCCTTCTAATTCTGCAGTTCTATGATTCTATGAATACTGGGTATGTTTGGGGTCTCACTCTTAGTTGACAATACATATGCCATGTGAACAGAGAGCACCATGTGCAAACTCTCCAACATGCAGCAGTTCCATTGCAATCACATGGGGTTTCAT
The DNA here is from genome assembly GCF_965153285.1 of Podarcis tiliguerta. Classification (NCBI taxonomy): domain Eukaryota; kingdom Metazoa; phylum Chordata; class Lepidosauria; order Squamata; family Lacertidae; genus Podarcis; species Podarcis tiliguerta. The sequence continues at coordinate 34,968,641 of NC_139540.1, read as the reverse complement.
GGGCCAGCAGGATGACACAGAAAGTTTTCCCCTGAAAGGAAAGAGCTTATAAACCACTGTCTCATCATTGCAAATTTCAGGAGGGAACTTGGAGAAGAATTGTTGGAAATATCACTGCAACATTATGAAGAAACCACATTAGCTCACGTCAAAGTTACCTGGGCTATAGCCTGATGCTCTGGGGGGTGTGGAGCAATTGTGTGGCATGCTTTCAGAGAAGTCGTTTTATTGGTGAAGAAGAAGAAGAAGAAGAGTTTGGATTTGATATCCCGCTTTATCACTACCCTAAGGAGTCTCAAAGAGGCTAACATTCTCCTTTCCCTTCCTCCCCCACAACAAAAACTCTGTGAGGTGAGTGGGGCTGAGAGACTTCAAAGAAGTGTGACTAGCCCAAGGTCACCCAGCAGCTGCATGTGAAGGAGCGGAGATGCGAACCCTGTTCACCAGATTACGAGTCTACCGCTATTAACCACTACACCACACTGGCTCTCTTGTGCTCTCTGGTGCTTGAATGCTGCTGGCAACAGGTTGAATCATCTTCAGGATGATATAGGAAAAGCCTGAGCTATGACAGCTGGTAAGTTGGCAACAGAATCAGGCAGCTGATCAGCATTGCATGACTCCATTCCTTTGTTCTCCTTGTGGTTTCATGCAAGGTGGGGTAGTTTAGCACTCCTAGTTTAGTGGACTAGGATCAAGGAGACCCAGGTTCAAATCTTCACTTAGTTGCAGATGGAGCTCATAACGTGACCATGGGCCAGGTACTCTCTCTCTCAACCTAACCTACCTAACAGGGTTGTTGCGTGAGGACAAAACACGAGAACCAGTTCCCACCACCTCAGAAGAAAGGTTAAATGCAAATGTAAGTCAATAAAATACATGAACAAATTTCTTTAGATTGTTTTGCATCTTTTGGTCTGAATTCTATATGCCGAGATGTACAACTGCTGCATCCATCATACATATATTTAATACATTTGTTTAATTGTAATGTCTATGTGAATTTCACAGTTCTTACTACACTGAAATGCTTTCTAGATCAGAAAGGATTAACACATGAAGTGGTCCCAGGTTCTCACGGATGCCTTTCAGTTTTACTGTAACTGAGTGTTTTCCTGAACAAGTGAAGGTTATAACTGTATATTGAGGAGGGGTATGCAGAAAAGCCCCACTCTTAATGCCCCCTGGCATGTGGGCTCCTCTCAGTCAACTTTTGAAAGTCTGAAGGGGGCTTCTGAGCATGTTCAGCTTAAAAGCTTTCTTTCATAAGCGGCTTCTACCCACTTTCAGGTGAACGCAGTAAGAAGACATTTTAGACCTTTGAAATCAATACATGAAGGTTACAAACAGGGAATGAGTGGATCTGGTGCCCAGAGGATGTTGAGGGTGGGACGGGCACACACACATTCATGTTTAGCCCTCCCATGATGAGGCTGAATGCCTGAATGCAGCACAAGATGTGAATGAATTGTTTAGGCTAGTGTGGTTGCATGTCTCCCTGCCTCCCCCCCCCCGTGTGTGTGTGTGTGTGTGTTGTAGCCATAAAATCTGGATACCTTGGTTCCGAGGGTGTCTGCTGAAGCACTGAACATTTTCTGCAAATGTTTTGCATCATTTCCAGAAACACTATTGCATGAATTGACGTTTCTGGAAAGAAGTCTATTGTGTGTAACAGCAGGGGTGGGTGGGTTACACTTAATTTCAAAGCCAGTGGTGCAGAGATCTGTCTTATAAATGGAAAAATAATCCCTTTAGAAACAAGGGCTGGCACTATAAAAAGCCTTTTACAGCTGCTGCTGAAGTGAGAAAGAGAATGAATTGTGATTGATTTCAATGGGAGTAGGTTTGGGGGAAAGTAACATTTTATGTCCTTGTAGCAACCCAGCCAACAGTGTCGATTTCCAATTTGACCAAAAGAGGGCTCCAGTGCTTTGATTTAAGCTGCAAGCAAAGGGGTCCTAGACTAGTTGTTTAATTGTGAAAGTAGATCTCCTGATTTGACTCTCCCGGATTTTGTGGGATGTGAATGAGCTGTTTAAAGCCGTACTATAAGGACGACGCTTCCTTGACTGGTCGATGGTAACGGTGGTTCACTCCTGGAAATGAATGCTTTTGCCTAATTGTTCATTATAAGATGAAGCCACCATATTGTACATAGCTTTTCTAAATGGGGTTTTGAACAAAAGTCAGCAGTGCAGTGGGTGCTTTGTGCTTGGGGGAAACAGTTCAAAAGATGGGTTCTTTTTAGCTATTACGAATATCAGTGTGTGCAACAAAGGGGAAGTATACCTGAGCAAAGGGGTTGTAAGGCCACACATTTTAGCCCTGTCTTTGAGGTCATCTGACTCCCCCTCCTGATTGAGGGATAATTTCTGACCCAGGGAGGGTTTATTTCTATATGACCAAGGTCCTCCTCTTCATCAAAAGCTATCTCCCAATGTGTGAGGGGCCAGGAGGGTGAAAACATCATGGGCATAGCCAGGATTGCCTATAGGGGGGCAGGGTTTATGTTTGGGGGGCAGAACTGAGTTATTTGTGACACAATTGGTCAGTTAGTTAAGTATTTTTATTTAATTAATTGATTTAGGGGTGCAGGGGAGCAGCTGTGCCCATGGGAAACATGTGATCTCAAGGACGGGGCTAAAATAGCATAACCCCACAATCTTTATGCAAGTAACGTGTAAGGAGGGATGTTGCATGTTACCATTGGATGCTCTAAATGTCTTCCATGCACAGAAGAATATTGCACATGTAGAAGAACTACCTCGCTTATGTAATCCACTATGAGATCTTGATATTGGTGAAGATCCACAGTGCTTTCCTGGTTGTAGATAAAAACCCATAGGGCAATCCACAGTGTTTTTGTGTAGCAGTAACCCTACGTGGATTAGTATTGAAAAATCTGCAGATCTCTTTTCCTGTGTCCAAGGTACTACAGATGCACATGTGGATGCATTGGTGATGCATTGTGCCCAGTACATTAGTGATCTGACACCTAAAGTAGTTATCTGACCATATCTAGCAGATGAACAGGAACAAATGATTGTGCAGTCCTTTGACTGAGTTCAGAAACTGAAGGTGCTAGAATCCCTGTGGAAACATAGGAACACAGTAAGTTTCCTTACACTAGACCAGACCATTTGGTCCATCTAGATCAGAGTGGTCCAAATGTGGCCCAACATGATGCCCCCCAAGCCCTCACACTGCCTTCCCAAAGCTGGGTAGGTGAGGCGCTGGGCTATGCAAAGGAGGCTTGAAGGCTCTGACAGGGTCCTGGAGTCCTCCCACCTCCTTCCCAAAGCCCAGTGCCTTGCTTAGCTGGCTTTGAGAAGGCAGCATGAGGACTGGGGTAGGGGGTGTCCAATTTTGGCCTCACTCCCCCCCCCCCCCGTGTGACAAGGCTGTGTGCGGCCTGTGGGTTTCATGTCGAAGTACTCTTACGGCCCACTGATATGACAAGATTGAGCACCTTGTTCTACCTCACGACAAACAGTCTCTCCAGGGTTTCAGAAAGGGTGAATTGTTGGGGATTGAACCTAGGACCTGGGCAGATGCTCTACCACCACCGAGCCAATTCTCTTCTCCAAATGGAACTGTTGTCTACTAAGGGTCAAATTAAGCATTATTTGGGAGCACTTTTATCTCCTCGCAGGGAGCTGGAGGTAGCAAGGGTTAGATCTGGGAGAGGGTGAAATGAAAACAGCTTTTTCTAGAGCAGTATTTCCCTGACTTTCAAAGCATACAAGCCAGTGTGGTGTAGTGGTTAATGTGTTGGACTGGAAGACAGGATTTGAAGCCCCACCTTGGGCCAGTCACAGCCTCTCAACCTAATACACCTCACAGGGTTGTTGAGAGGATAATATGAAGAGGAAGGAAATATATGATATTAATAATTAAAAACATAAAGCAACCACATGGGACTGAAAATTAGTATAACCCAACACCCAACCATGGAAGGTCTAATCACAGATCTCCTAGCTATGTCTAGTTGGCCCTGAACAGCATGAGGTACATATCAGAATAAATGCTACATGAAGGATGATTTCTTATCTATACAACATAGTTCAAATTATGCACACACATATGTATAGACAGGCTTAAATGTGTGTGTGCGCGCTTTTAAGCATATGCAACGTTTGTTTCTATTTCCTTCCTCCAGCTAGGATGGTCAGATTAATGCAAAATAAGTATAAAGCAGATGAATATTGTTATTGAGGGAAGATGAGAAAATATGTCATTTGTTGTGCTATAAAACTGATTACAGTAACAGTGAATTATATTCTACTTTCAGTTGTTGGCTTCGCAGCTGAATATGGCCTCTTTTACCACCTCTGAGTCACTTTTCTGCATGCTAATTTCTTACAGTTTTCATCTAATGGGTGAATGCTATCATGCTGGCATAGTGAACCCAATGAAAATGGTTGAGGAGAGAAGATGTGGACTGCATTGCGATGCACAGGTGCCTAGTGACATACTGGAATTTAGCAATTGATATCACTGATTTTGTTTTGTTAAGAACAACCATGGTAACATATTTGTCCAGAATTCAAGTTTTCCATCTTGCCCGGACCTGTAAGAAGATTTTCTTTTACTGTCACTTCCCATATCATTTGCTGATCCACTTGCTTAAATATTGCATGCTGTGGTTCTATCCTGTGCACAGTTAGGCTGCTTAACTCAGATTAACTTCATTGAGATTAAAAGAGCCTCAAAGCGCATAGGATTGCAGCCTACAAGCACACATTTTATTTTGTGTCATTCTTTGAAGACAAACAGTGTAACAAGGGAGGAGAGAAATCTCAAGGAACAAATTACTATGTGCCTAATGATATAAAAATAATTTGTGCCAGATTTGTTTAAAGCAGAATACATGTATATTTGCACATGTGCAACTATGAAACCCAAGCATTCACACTCCAGCCACCTTATAAGGGAAGAATATATCAAATTCCATTGGCGATGGAAAACGTCCTGTGAAATAAAAATGGCCAATGTATGACAATCCTTTAGCCCCTCTGCACTTTTTATGCTTCGAAATGAATGAGGATTTCACCTTGGGAAAAATATAAAATGATCCTCCTTTCAATATAAATGCCTCCCCCAAAAATCAATTTCAATTTCATCTTTGTTTCATCAAAAAGAACAACAAGAAAAAGGATCTACAGGGCTATAAGTAATGGCTACCTGCAGCTTTCTTAATAAATATTTCTGGAGCAGCAAAAAGCTGCAAAATAAAATAAAATAAAATAAAATGCATGGAGATGAGTTCCACCCACCCCCCGAATTTGACATACCACATGAAGAACATATATAAATAGATTGTCTGGGTTCTGATCCAACCATTTCTTATTCATTTCAATAGTCGCTCCCCTGTCATCGTTCTTTATTTTTTCAGAGCTGCTGCTTTTTGGAATGTGCCAGGGATTGTGTGACATTTCAGGAAATGCTATAAATATGCACCCACAGGTACAGTTATACCCTATGCTATAAATTATCCATCCTTTGTGTTCAAATAAACATTACAGCGCCCTTTAGTAGAACCTCCTTATCTCATCTAGGTAGGATCAGAAGGCTCATCAAAGCCCAACTGGATATTTTGCTTCCAATCTTGCTTGAATTATCCATGTTGGAGGCAGGTATTTTTCCTTTCCCTATAATTTCACAAAGTGGAAATGGTTTCTTTGTTTCAAGCTCCCTAACTCAGGGCCATCCCTTTCCTTCCCATACCAGGTTATCACTGCGACTTAAACACCGCCTTACTTTTAATTTCGTCAGGAGAAAAGGAAAAAAATAAAGCAGCGTCCATGATGCCGGAAAGATTCATAATTGAAAACCGCAGCAAGGAGAAATGCATGCAAACCTGTTTTCGTCCTCAGTGATGCAAGCCTTCTCCTTGCAGAGTCAATGTGATGTTAATGTAGGTAAGATAAGTCCATGAGCCATATCATTGTTTGTGTTGTGCTGTTGCGTTATTTGCATCTTTTCACATAATGGTATATAGAAAGTGATCTGGGTAGGGGGGGGGCACCAGCTAAACTGATGGTGTTATATAAAGCTGGCTTTTAATGAAACTGCACACTGGAAATTCTAGTCTCCTGCAGTGGTTTCTGCTTCTCTTTTCTCCGGGGCAGATTGGCTCAGGCTGCACTTTCTTCCCAATCCTATATTCAGGCTAAATGGATTGCAGTTTTAAATGCACTACCCAGTGCTGCTGACTAATACAATTCCAGCCCGATTCCCCCAGCTTCCTCCAGCCCCCTCCCACCACCTTGCATCTTCCGTCAACAACACACGGACAAGATATCAGGCAGTAATATTGGCGGCGCTTTGCATTTGCTTGATTAAGAAGAATATTCAAGGAGGGAGAATGGAGCAAGCCCCCTGAAACTCACCCACTCCCTGATGTTTGCAGGGGGATGGTTTTCCTACAAGATAAGAAGTGTCAGAAAAGGCAGTAAATTGGAAGGCTTTCAGGGAACGGTGTTTGTGGCTCACTGGCTTCCTCTCCTCCCTTTCTTCTCCCCCCCCCCCATTCCACTGTAATATTAGCGCTGTATAGATTTAATAATTAGGTGATTGGAGACATTTTGATGATGGGGCAGTTTCTATGATCTGCAAAAGACAGCATCTGTTTTTCTCATGTACCAATTAATTATTGATGCAACTGAAAATGCAATAGACCTTTCTTTTTTTTCTTCCATATGGAAGGAGAAAGGTTGGGTGTTTTAGCAAGATGGAGAGGAAATTATACCATCATGACCTTGAAAGGTGCTGAAAGATGTTGTTGTATATATATATATGATAAAAATCAAAGAAGCAAGTAAATACCTTGTTTCTTTCTTGCCTTTGCTGCTTCAGCCAAGAAGGGCCTTGCAACGAAATAATCATATTTATCATTGTTTTTTTACTTCCAACCTTTATTTTTATTAGCTTAATTTTTTTAAAAAAATAAAAAATGGTATGGTCCTACTCACTGTTTCATACACCAGCTTCATCCCAGTGACTCTTCAAGTGAACAGCTTTCTCCTTCGTGAAAACCATTCAAAATATATGGGTTTCTGTTTTGGGGTTTAATTGTGATCCAATTCATGAACCCAGGCAAAATGACCCAAATCAGAGGGGCTTTCTAAAGTTACCTGAAGAGGAATGTCATTTGCTGGGAATCACACAATGTGATTTCTCACTATTGTGTCAACCATTTTCATGTGTCTGACATCCTCCGAAGATTTTAAATTCCTTTAACAATCTAAACAACCCTTCCCCCTCTCAGAGCCCATGTATACATGTTATGCATTTATATAAGGGTCACAGCTTGTAATCACCTACTTTGCCATTGGCGATTAATCTGAAAAAGATCGAATAATTCACTGCCCCATGCCATTCACATATCGCTTGCTACCATCTGTTCTTCTCAGCAGCAGTAAATGATGGGTAATTAACTCAGTGCCTTTGTCTTTCCCTCGCTGAATGTCTGACACATATATATTTGGTTTTCTCCCTCTCTCCCTCTCTCTCCCTGTTTGGGATGGGAAGAAGAAAAGGAAGATGTGAGGGAAAGAAATGAAGGATGCTGCCTGTACCTGACCTGAGCAAAACAAAAACTCAAAGCAAAAATACGTTGCAAAGGAATAAGCAGAACTCCGGCCACCCTCCCCTCCTCCCCCCACCAATGCTAAACCTAAGAAGGGGAACATATTGCATGACCTTTCACTCTCCTTAATATCAAAAGAAAAGAGGAGTTACGGTGGAGAATGGCTGCTTCGAATGCAAGCCACCTTCTCTAAAGCTCCGAGGTCAAGGTCAAGATGGAGCCATGAAGAAAAGGCTTCACAAGCCCCTCTTGTCAGTCTGAGTGTGAAGCGGGAACATAAAAGGGAGGCCATATGCAGGGGACGTCACACCGCTTGCCTTCTGAGGTAGAAATCTCTCAAATTGTTTTTGCTAAGGTGGCGTGGGCATTATATCAAGGGACCCAGTGTCGAGGAAAGATGGATGTGCATATACTGAAGGTGTGCATGGGCCCCCAGATTCACCTTGCATCTTTGTACTTGCCCTTTTTTTTAAAAAAAATAAAAAATAAAATCTGACCTGTTTTGAAGTCTCTCTGTGCTCTCTCCTCTTCAATATGTGTTTTGGATTCCAAGCTGCTCTGTATAAAATGAAGCTCTGTCCTCATCTACTATAATAGGGAATCTAAACACGGTGATGACTTTTGTCTCATTTGGCCAAAGTGGATAAAATTTACAGGCACAAGAACCCATCCAGAGTTAATTAATCCTACCAAACTTCAGACAAATAGGCCCAGGGCTTTATTTGGGGGGAATTAAAACAGATTCATTTTCCTCCTTAATTCTGTATTGGAAGGGTGAGTGAGGGGTTGTCCCATCTATTTCTTAGCTAAAAATAATTGGGAAGTGGATGAATGGTGTTTATTCTTGCTTTTTCATTTTTTAAAACCATTGCAGCTTCACACCAGCCTTTTCTTTCTGCTTGTGTCTGCTGGTAGGTCTTAAAGGCCTCTGATATACCTTACAACATGAAGAACTCTGTATGTGTGTGTGTGTGTGTGTGTGTGTGTATATATATATATATATATATATATATATATATATTATTCAGAACAACAGGGTGACCCAAGGCTTTGTGGAGGCTCTGGTCTTACTGGAGGGGAAGTTGTTGACAGCACACTTCTACTCAGGAATGTGGAAAGACACCCTCCCCTTAATTCACCTCATTATTCACACCACACATGAAGCCACTGTACATCCCTAGTATTTACAGTGCTTTGTTTCTATTGTTGTTGTTGCTGTTATTTGTCTTTCATCATAAGGTTCCTGAGTGAGTTACAACAATTACAATGCAACATTAAAAACAGTTTTAAACAACTTACAATAATAGAAACAAGGTAGATCCTAAAAAGCAAGGGCAAATATTTACATAGCACTTATATTGCACATTAGACTGCAAATCACCCTTCAAATGTGTGTGTGTGTGTGAGTGAGAGAGAGAGAGAGAGAGAGAGAGAGAGAGCTCTTTGGGTTTCTTTGATGAAGGGTGGGCTAAAATTATAAGGAAGGAAGGGAGGAAAATGATAACTTTCTAAGCAGGTGTGTATAACTTCTTTACTGTACTTATTTGTGGAAAAAGAGCAGTGGGATCTCCTTTACCTGAGGTGTGTGCTACATTTCGCAGGGATGAAAATAAAATCCACTGCAATAGCAACGAGAGGCCCATCAGGAAGAGCTAACACCTTGACTTAGCTGACATCTGTGGCCAATTTACCATTGACCAAAATAGCACAAAGAGCTCAGCCAGGTGTCCACAAACACAGCATGAAAGAAATAGGCCATCTGCAACTGTTTGTTTCCTAGCATCAGCCTGTGAACATGGAGGTTCTATTGTGGCTTGTAAAATCTATTCTCCATGAAAGCATGAGATGGTCCAGCAAAGCTTTGTGAAACAGTTTGCCCCATGATGCAAAACATGGATAAAGTTGCACACCATTTCTTAATTTGCTGGAGAATGTGAGGCTGTGGGAAGGTGTCATCTTGGTGGGAATTACGTGGCAAGTGCCAATTGTATGGAATATACAAAGTTGTCTTAAACCAAGTCAGTCCATTGAACTATCTAGCTGAGTATTGGCTGTACCAACAATGAGGAACCTGTGGTCCTCTACAAGCTTCTGGAATATAACATCATCCCTGACTGCTGGCCATGTTGGCTGGAGCTGATGGGAGCTGGAATCTGACAACATCTGGACGGCTACAGGTTCCCCACCAGTTAGTCTACACTGACTGGCAGTGGCCCTCCAGGGGTTTCAGAAAACTGTGTTTCCAAGTTATCTGTGGGGACGCCAGGGAATGAACCTCAAACCTTCTGGCTGCAAAGCATGTGTTCTGCCATTGAGTTATGCTCCTTCCATTTAGTCTGCCATCGCTTGGCTGAGGCTATGCATAGGGAGAGGCTGTAAATGTTTGTGCAATTGCACTTTCTTGAAAAGGATCAAGCTAAAAATCTCAACATATAAAGCTAGCAGCAACTTAGGATGTGATAATCCTCCACTGACAACTGAATGCTAAAACGATTAAACATAGCATGCATGTAGATGTCAGTGTTGGACTGGGGTGCATAAATTATGCTGCAATCATGTATAAAATGTATTGCAGAGGAGGCCAAACTAGAGAGGGTCTAGAGCCATGGTTCCCAATGTTGGGCCCATGCCCCACAGGGGGGCAATTTGATTTTTAAGGGGGGGGGGGCAATTCGAGAAAGAGTTATTAACACTGAGTGGCCTTTTAGGCTTCCTTCATGTGAATAGGAGATCACTTTTTGAATAATAAGAATTATATGCCATGGGGGTGGAGCCATGAGGATTTTAGAGATGCTTAGTTGGGACATGGCCAAAAAAAGGTTGGGAACCACTGTTCTAGAGATACACAGTGACTTCAGTTTGAAAGGAGAACAGCAGAAGGGAACAGATAAGAGTAACCAAACCACTTGGGTTGGCTATCACAGTGGCTTGTGGTTCTATTACACATTCCGGGGGGGGGGGGGGGTAGGGCGTCCTATTTTTCTGCCTGAATCAAAATGGGAAGGTTTCCCACCCAACCCAGATGAATCCTCACCTACTGGGGTCACATGGTGGCAGTGGCTTCCGGTGAGATCTCATGGAATTCTTGCTTCTCCAGCCGTGTTGGCAGGGACAGGCCAGCCCTGCACAGTTTGCTACTGGATTTTCCTCACTGGATCATGACCAATTGTCTTGTAAGGGAGTAGCTGTATCCATTTCCTTCACCCAGCCTTCTAACGCAAACCTTTACATCAAAGCCATCTTTGCAATGCTGAAAGGTCTATATAAATGCATTTGCACCGGACATTTCAAGTTATGGGCTGTGCATACCTTGCTTCTCTATTGATGAAACATGTGCTTCGACGATAAGCATGACAAAGGCTTCTCAAACATATTTACTGTTCTGTAATCCGACAGTTGCATTGTTTCCACTCTGCCTGTTAGCTGCACTTTTCCAAAGCACACTATCATGCATAAGGAGACTGGACAGAAGTTCCCATAGCCAACATCCCAGTATTTCCCTCCCCACCTGCAAGAAGCATAGTAATTATCAGAGAAAAGGAAGGGATAATTTCCTCTCCTAAGCCACGTGCCACATCTCTAGCTGCAGTGCAGACTTCTCTACTGCATAGGCATCCTGTGCCAGATTTGCATGCACTTGGAGCTGTGTGAAATGGCTCAGATCGAGGCAAGAATTTTCCCTGCCATCTTGTCCTCAAAGAGGTTCTTATCCTTAGAACACATGGACCCAAGTCAGAAAAATGAATATGCTATATGGCCCTGCAGGAAACTAACAGACTATTCTGTGATCAAACAACATAACAGATTTGATTAGCCTGTCTACATCTGTATTCCTTTTCCAATGAAATAAAGCCCTTAATATGGGTTGCCAAACAAAATTGTCCTATTTTGCCATTCATTAAATTCAGGACCATCCTGGATTATATGCCTTACACCCTGCCACCTTGCTGGGATTTTTCTTCTGCAGTGGATTTTTCTACCAAGCTCTGCAGTTTTTTGTGTGTTCTGTTTTTGTTTTTGCTGGTGAAACAATTGATAAGTAATAAAAGGATGTTTGTACAAATTGCACTTTTAATGGAAAAGAGATGTATTGCACTGAAGTGGAAACCTAATGCAGCTCCTCACAGCCAGGAGACAGGCTGCAGGAGTGAGAACAATAATTCCCTCGGAGAAAGCAATGCACTGTACTTTTCACTGAGTCAGTACAGAGAATTTCTGATGACCTGGCATCTTTTCAATGAAAGAAAGGAATGGTAGCACAGAAGATTAATGGACTGCAGAGAGACGCTACAATCGGTGATGTGGAGTAGCTCAGGATTTTTTTATTTTACTCACTGGCTATACTGTGCGAGGCTGGTATCATCATTAGTATTACTGAAGAGAGGGAGGGGCTGAAAGCTTTCACAAATATGTGTTATTTTTGAAATTTGTTTTTTTTTTAAAGAATAATTGGAATTTAGTGGTAGACTTGGGCAAATCTATCAGTTTTGGTTTCTCTCATTTCTCATTTTCCCCATCTTAAATTCATTTCTACATCAGTTTGCAATCCCCCCCCCCTCCATGGACATTCACAAGACGTTTAGTGTGACTTTATCCTAATGCACACATCCTTATGTGCACCTTTGCCTAATGTACACATTTTTGTGGGAGGGGGGTTATTGGTTTGTTTTTTGTTTTATTATGTTCTCATTTTGTATTTTTGTGTTGTGAACCGCCCTGTGATCTTCGGATGAAGGGTGATATACACATTTGATGAATAATAATAATTTTTGCAAAGCAATTTTGAAAAAAATATAACGCATTTTGTATATGATTTTACTGATATATGTATTTACAGTATATGCACTCTTTAGTATATGCATTTTTGTACATATTACTTGGCTGAAGAACAGCATCTCAAAATTCAGACAAGTGCGGATTTCAAAAGATCGCTGTGTTTCAGTTCATGGATTGTTTTGGAAATACATGTAAAGGTAAAGGACCCCAGGACAGTTAAGTCCAGTCAAAGGTGACTATGGGGTGCAGCGCTCATCTTGCTTTCAGGCCGAGGGAGCTGGTGTTTGTCCACAGTCAGCTTTCCAGGTCATGTGGCCAGCATGACTAAACCGCTTCTGGTGCAATGGAACACTGTGACAAAAACCAAAGCTCATGGAAATCTCATTTACATTCCTGCTATTTATCTACTAGCGCTGACATACTTTTGAACTGCTAGGTTGGCAGAAGCTGGGGCAGAGCAGCAGGAGCTCACTCCATCACATGGATTCAAACTGCTGGCCTTCTGATCAGCAAGCCCAAGAGGCTCAGTAATGTAGACCACAGCACCACCCACATCCCCATGTCTTCTAATTTGGTGATTAATGTGTAGATATCAGGAACCATGGGCATAATCCCAGATCCTCCCCTCTGTGTTCATGCTTGAATATCTGAAAATGAATTGTCAAGTGAGAAAGGTAATTTTAACCCAGTAAACAGCAGAATGAATTAAAAACATACCACCAGTCCTCATGAATTGGAGACAAAAGTTTAAAAAGATATGGGAAGTCCAGAAAGAAGTAAACAGAAGGAGACATTGGACAGCATATTTCGGAGCTAGGTCCACAATCCTCATTGTGTTTGTGGAACATCTAAAAAAGGGCTATGGAGAATAGGATTACAATATGTTTCCTGCACCCCATCATAAATCTGAATCAACTCATTGTGTTGCGGCTACCAAAGGGCATTGTACAAATGACCAAATAAGTGACATCTTGTAAAAAATGGTTGTTGTAAATGGATAGTTGAGTAACCAAGGGAGGAAGCCAGAGAAGTAGGAAGACTTGGGCTGAACTCATGTGTAATCAAGGCAGGATTCAGAGAAGGGATATGCGGCATCTTCTACCTGATTGAAAATAAGTAGAATGGGACGAGATGCTGCAACAGCGTCATCCTCCCCCACCTCACTCTTGTGCAGATGGTGACCACAGAATCCAATCAGGGATCATGTTAGGCTGCCATCTGGCTCCTCGGCTGTGACACTAGTTCCATGCATGGATTCTCTGGGGTGGTTGAAAATGGGGATAAACAACTGGTCTGCTCCAGAGGAACAGATCTATAGGGAAAGGATCTGAACAGTTCTACCATGGTATCGTTTCAGTGAGATGAATTGGCCAGGGTTACCAATCACAGGTAAGCGCTGCATGTACAAGCAGCTGCATGGGTATAGGGCTCTTTCACAGTAATGCTGAACATGTGTCTGCTGGGGGCATTTGTGTTGAGTGCACTGATGTTGGGAGGCGTGGACTCAGGAATTGACTTAACACATTAAAAGGAGGGGATGTTATGTGAATTTCCCTTATGGAATTTGGGTCATGAACAGAGAAAAGAGGCGTCACTGTGAAAGTGTGCTCACAGAGAGGACTATAGCCACCTGCTTACCTGGGAGTAAGCCCCACTGAACTTACCAAGGGTTACTTCTGAGTACACATCTATAGGGTTACACTGTAAAGCATTTGTATTTGAAAAACATGTGATGGTTCTTTGTAAAGCAAATGTGTGTTTAAACATTTTACTGGATACCTTGATGCACAGTAGAATGATCTTACGTCTTCCACATTTATGGAAATTTATTTGGGGTGGGAGAATGTAAGAGGTGTGCCTAAAGACATGCTCATATCCAGTGAGGGTACAATCTATGTACCCGTGTACACAAATAGTTGAGATGTACAAATACAATAAGTGTATGTTGTAACTCTCCAATGGCCTTACTTCACCCCCGAAGGCACACTCTGCCATTTGTCTCTTTAGACAGTTTCCCAAACAAACACTCATTTACACAAGCTTTTGTATGTACAGGAAACACCTTGTACTCAGTGTGGTATGTGAGCTTGAGTTTGAATTCATTGGGCTGAATCAGGAAAAGAGCAAGAGGTATTCTGCCTGAGCAATAGGGTTTCCCTACCTGCCTACACAATAGCCCTCTCTGTCCCTAGAGGTCACTCCTGAAGGTTAAGGGATGGAGAAATCAGAATAATTTAGTAGAGCTTCCTTTTGTGAGTATAAGACTCTTTGTGTATAGAAGGAGAATAAAAAGCAATCATGCAAAATTATTTAATCTACTGTAGTTCTCACAAAACAATTATATTAATATATAGTCATATATGTATCTGTGTCTATTGATCGATACATCTATCTATAGTGGCATACATAAACAGGAGTACACATTTAAGCATATATGGCAAAAGGAATATTGCACTGACTGATGAAATCTTTTACAATGTAATATAAAAATTCAATTTAGCAACTGTCTTTTGAAAGTACTTCAATAACACTACTTTCTTGCTGCTAGTGAATGAGGGAATGGGTGAAATATAAGATATTTTTGTGTAATATTTTCAGTGTCATCACTTGATCACGTCCTCTGCAATAACACATTTTTAACAAGGAAAATATGTCTTTGGAATATAAATGTTGTTATTGCCATTTTAGGTGGAGGTCTTTTGTGAAACAAAAATATTTTCTGCTTGCATCAGGATTCCAGGTTGGCCTTCAGCAAGTGTGATACAGTGAATCGGTAAAAGCATCCTTTGGTGAGAAAGCTTATCCCTGTACAGCTTCACGCTGCATAGGAAAGAGGGTGAGAGTGTTATAAATAGGGTGCTTCTCATGCATAGTGATTTCTCTCCATGCTTCTGCAGATGTGCAAAATCAAGATTTAGAGGGCTCAGCTGATGCTTGGCAGGTTTTTTCCCCTTATTTTAAATTGCCACCCCCTTTTCTTCACTGCTCTTGATGTACTGACGCCTCTGCTTGTTCTGATGGCTGATTCAGATCACTTATTCCATCAGCCTCTCACATGTGATGTTGATGTAGGTGCGGGGAGGCAGGATTCTGTGATGCCAGCAAACAGGAGATGGAAACAACCAATGAAAGGTGTCTCTCAGGGAGTTCTGGCTGCTGGGGAGAGAATAAAAGAAAGCAAATTCTCCATTAGCTTCTACCTCTCTTGGAGCAGTTTGATAGACAAATTCAAAAGCACGCTTCTTTAAAAAAGAAAAGGGTTTTTGTTTTGTTTTAAAAACGAGAGATTCAAGCCATCTGAGGATTAGTCCACCTGCAAAGGAGTAGCAGAGCTGGGCAATGGAGGACTGTAATGCCCCTGGTTTTTCAGCTTATATGCTTTAATTGTGTCTGGTGTTAAGACTATGAGGAAATTAAAGACCATTTTCAGAGCTGGCTGCATTATAGACAATTATATGAGATGTATAGGGAAGACAATAAAAAAGGGTTTAGCTACACGATCTCTAGATTTCAGAAGGAGGTTATAGAAGAAGAAGCGAAGCTGCTGAAGAAAGCATATAGTATTCTGCTAGAATGGGAAACAAAAGATGAGGAGGTCAAATCAGTTCTGATCAAATAGGCACAAGATATAGGACATAATATACAATTTGAGGACTGGGAAAAGTTGTGGAAGGTGGATTTGAAATTTACAGATTGTTCTCTCTTGAAAGAAAATTATATGAAAATGATGCATAGATGGTATATTACACCAGTACAAATGGCAAACATGTACAAAAACGGGTCAAATACATGTTGGAAATGTAAAGAAAAAGAAGGTCCTTTGTACCATATGTGGTGGGAATGTAGAGAAGTTAAATTTTTGGGGGAGATGATATATAATGAATTGAAAAAAACATTTGTAAAGAAGCCAGAAGCATTTTTGTTAGGGATTTTAGAACGAGACCTGCCAAAAAAAAAAAAAGGGGGGGGGAGAACTTATTTATGTATGCAACAACAGTGGCAAGAATCTTGTTAGCACAAAGATGGAAGAATGAGGAAATCCCAATGAAAGAACAATGGCAAGAATAACTGATGAATTATGCGGAGTTGGCAAAGTTGACACATAAATTACATGAGGACAATTGTGACTTTAAGGAAGAATGGGGACTTTTTACAAATTATCTAAAAAAACCACAAAATGATTTGGACTCCTTGCCAGGTTTTGAATAAACACCCACAAATTTATTAGTAGAATAGATGGCAGATAAGGCAATGATATGTACCATTTTTAACATGTAGAGAATGATATGTACAAACAAATCAGAGAGGGGAGCTGAGGGAAGTCCTTAGGGGGTGGGAGAGGGAGGGAAGGGGTGGAATGAAAAAAGGGGGAAATGTAATTGGTTATTTCGATTGATAATTTGTTTTGCTAAAATTGTTTAATAAAAATATATTTAATAATAATAATAATAATAATAATAATAATAATAATAATAATTGTGTCTTGCATTCTTCCTGAACTATTGACAAAATGATTAAAGGGGAATGTTATCACCCCACCTCATCTCTCTGACTTGGAAGTATGAGAAACAAGTAATACAAATTTTGCAGGATCCTTTCCCTCTTCTCCCACTTCCAGGCTACCTGGGTTTATTTCATTTGCCCTCATTGTTAATATAGTTAAACTGCAGACTACAAGGGAGGTACGTATGCTGACTGAGGAGAGGTGTGGGTTGATTTGCTAGCAGTGTATTTTAAGCGCCAGTGAAAACAAGATGCTTGCAAACACCACCAATTAACCTGTAACATTAAGCACATAATTTAAAAAAAGATGCAGTGGAAGGTGTTTGTGTATGATAGGCTATCACTATTATCTCCTAGGAAAAATACGGATAATAGCAAAATATTCCATGTGTATTTAAAATCCCAGTTTTACATAATCCTTAATTACAGGAGATTTGCATTGCTTGCCCAAACTGGTAATGTTAATTATTTTCAAAAAGCTTTTCCCTTCAGCTCATGTTTGACTATAACTTTGAATGTGGCATCTGTGTGAAAATATACACAACATGGAGTTGGTTTTATCATTAATTGACCAATAGAACAGTTTGAACTGTGCAGAAGCATCAAACACATTGGCAAAAGTTGGCTGGTGAAGCATCTCAGATTTGAAAGGCCTGCCTGAAGGATACGGTTTTTCAGACACTTGGAAGGCAGAATGGATGACTCATGCTGAACCTCTCTTGGAAAGCCGTTCCATGGGCCAGGGTCTACTAAAGGGGGGAAACTTGGGTGTAGAACATCAACCTTACATGCAGAAGGTCCCAGGTTCAACCCTTGGCATCTCTAGGTAGGGCTGGGAATCCTCTGACACCTCTGCACCTGAAACCTTGGAGAGCTCCTATCAGTCAGCGTAGATAATAATGAGCTAGATGTCGCAATGGTCTGACATGGTATATAAGGCAGCTATCTATGTTCCTAAAGGCTTGGTCCTTGGTAAAGTGCAGCTGACCTTTTGATGGGATATTTGGAGCGCTGTCCAGTTCCAGTCCAGTTTAAAGACAAAGAAGACTAAGACTGGAGAGCAAGAGATCTTGAAACTGCACTTCAGTTGCACTCAGATAGACTGAGTATGCACACAGCTCATTTGGTCACTGTGAGATGTATTATATTTCTGATTAAATTATAACAAACATTTCTAAGTTTCTGTTTGTTTGTTTGTTTTTGTTTGTTTGATAGCCTGCCTTTCTCCGAGTGCAGCACCCAGGCAGTTCACAACATGAATTATAAGTATATGCATCTAGAAAATACACCAAACAGTTATAAATATTAAAATAAACACAGGCAGATAAGTTACAATAATAAAAAGAGCCTTGAATCAAACCAATTTAAAACAACAACAAGGAGAAGAAAATAGGAAAGAAGCATCAATAAAAGACCCTGGCTGCAACAGAAAGTTAGTGGTCAAAGGTTTATCTTTGGCTGACGGTGAGAGGGGACCAGCCTAGAAGGGACAATCTGGGAGCAACCGCTGAGAAGGCTCTCTCATCTTCTCACCAAATGTGCCTGTGAGGGTGGGTGGGTGGGGGGAAACAAGGGAAAGGCCCCACTGAAGATCTCAAAACTAGGGCAGACTCATAAAGTGGTATATGTTCACAAACCTTTAGTCTTCTTGTTTGGTGATTAATTTCTTGCTTTTGGGAGGTGCAGAAGTGGTGACCCTAGGAATGCAAGAAGTAAGAGCAACCATATATTAGAAATGTTGGAATTGTCATCCTGTTTCTCTGAGGTTAAAGGCCACCTCATAAATTGTTCTCCCCACACCCTCAACTAATGTGGATATTAATCTTCATCTAGGGGGAAAATGTGACAATGGGATCCTGAATGTTCATCATTTTCTGAAAATCTAAAGCTTTCTTAGGATCATAGGAAGCTGCCTCACACTGTGTCAGACCACTAACACCTCAGCTAAGTGTTGACTACACTGGCCGGCAGCAGCTCAGCAGGGTTTCAGACAGGGGATTCTCTCAGTCCTATCTGAAGATGCATATTTACAGCTGTGACAGTAAAACACAGCTGCAGAATATTGCAGTTGGTACAGTTTTCTCACTGTGACAATTGCACAAGAAAGGAAGACCCGGAAGCAAGGGGGTGCCATTGTTTTCTTTAACCCATGCGTAAGACGGGCAAACACTTGCCTTTGTCAAATGATTAAAGAAAGAGTCTGCAACTTGCATGTTTGTCAACATAAACAAAATCAAATGATTGCTCAGCGGGAAGGAGCCCCAGGAAATCCAAAGATTTTTTTATTTTTTTACTAATTAGGAAAATAATACTTGTCTGCTTAATGACTACTTTGCACTGGCTGCTATCAAGCAATGGCAGAATCGCACTTTCAATCTGGTGTCATGGAACATCGGACAAACTTTGACAAATCTTCTGGTATCATTTTTACAACAAGGAAGAGAAATTTAGTCTAGAAGGTTAAAGCAAAGTTGACTTTTCTATCCCATTTCCACCTGTAAAGTTTAGTTTAAAAATTACTATGCTAATAAGCATCACTCATGAATTTCCATTAGCTTCTTGTCCACTCTTTGGAATTTAAAATGATTTGCAAGAATGTAGGTAGATCACCTTCCATACTCCCTCCCCTTCTGGAGAATGTGATTACTCATTTTATTTTATTTATAAGATTTCTTACATGAGTCAAGAAACAAAAAGGTAGACCGGCAGGAGTTGGCTGTAACTCTAACTCTGACACTGATTGCTAGAGCTGTATCTTCTTGTCAGTTCATGTTTAAATATAACTTCTGTTTTAATTTTCTGTGGTGGCGTTGTGTCGTGCACTTAAGCCACAAATAAAGTCAAAACAAATATTATTTATGTAAGCAAAGCATGCCCAACAACTGTGGCATCATTCAGTAATTTGTTCCAGGCCAAGTCTAATCTGCTTGCCTTATTTTCTGACTGAGCCAACCCTGTCACTAGGCAGAGTGAGATGACCACCTCAGGAGACAGATGCTAGGATGGGAATGTGGACTATGCCCCTTCCCCGGTAATCTAGTGTAGAAGTGAGGTGCTCAAGTTCTCTCTGTGTACTTAAACCTCTCAAGTTATCTAGGGGTAAAAAGAATCTTTGTCAAGATATTGTGAATCGAAGTATGACAAGTTTCTGTGGGTTGAAGAAAACTGAAAGGGTAAACAAATTAAGATCATTTAAATTATTCTCACCTCTTTTCAGCAACCAGCTATATTTAACAATCATTGTAGCTAAAAGAGGGATTTTGAAAAGGCTGCTTAAGCATGAAAAGTGTGTGATTGATAAAGGCACAGATTACTATCACCTTTGAACAAGCATGTGAGCTTTGCCCAGTACATAATGGGATTTGCTAGTGCTTCATTCTATAGCACTGGTGTTGAAAGGGAGGGGGAAATTAAGAACCATTAAAATGATATGGCGTTTTGAATTTTCTAGTTGTCCTGCTTTCTGGTAGATACTGCTTTTTAAATAAACTGACTTATTTATGTTAAGTCTCAGAAACCTTAAAGTTATTGGGGGCAGGCAGGCAATCTCTTCAGATTATTATCTTCTTTTTGCTCTTCTCTAAACCTCCTGACAAATTTACTATCATAAATAAATGGGACCCCTCCCCACAATAACTTTTGCATGGTAAGGGTTTATTTATGTAAGCAAAGCATGCCCAACAACTGTGGCATCATTCAGTAAACTTGGTTTACTCAGTCTAATGATCTCTGGCAGGCAAGCAACCTGATAAGCAGCAATGACTCTCTGTCAGTTTTATGTATGTTTATTTACAAGAAAAACACATCCAGAGAACGTCTTTCCGCCTGCTCACATTAACAGTAGTTGATCAGTCTGAATCATCGTCCCTCCCCTCAACAGGAAGGATGCCAAAATCCTGCCTTTCTTCTCCTTCCCTTTCATTGTTCTCTGAGCTTCTCCAGTCTCCTAGTACAGGGACTGAATGCCTGGCCTGCCTCCTCAGAAGACACAGCCTCAGACTCTGACTTATCTGCTGGCTGCCTGGCAATGCTCTGGCCACCTTCTGTCTCTCCCTCTTCTTGGGAGCTAACAGTGTCTTCCTTTTCTAGACTCTGACAGCCAGCTCTCATCTGCAGAGTCAGCCCCTTGCTTGCTTATCTCAATTTTTGAGGCCGACTCTTCCACTGCACCCTGGGGGGCCAACGTTCCTGACACCCAGCATGGTAAGTCAAACCATGGTTTAGTGGGGCCACCTCAATGTGTGGGCTTTCATAGAAGAGCTTGCAGCTGCTTTGCTCCTCTCCACTCCTTGGCTACAGCTCACAGTTAGGGAGCTTTTCAGATTCTAATTCCAGTGGAGCAGAGCAAGATGGAAAAGTAAACTACAACATTTCATTAAATTCCAACAAAATAAACAGCAACATTGACCATTGCCTATTCATTAGATTTAATTAGAAATAAATTAGGTCATGTTGTATGAATTAAAATTCTGTAGAATAGTTTCAGAATAAACCTTTTTTAAAAAATAGTAATGATGAATGAATTAACTTCCCCTAGTGTAGGATTCCTTTTTTATATACTCAGTTTTTGAGGTTGTTTCCAGTTTGGCATTGTCAGGAATGTATGTATCATTAGATGCTTATAGACATTTGCAGCAGCTGAGTTTATCAAGTAATTTGCAGTCCTGTTTCAACATTAAACTGTTTTTTTAAGAAAAACAACAACACCACACAGTCATGTTTAACTATATATGGATGTACTTTCTCACAAAATGTACATTTCTAACCTATGTTCCATCAAAGTGTGCATTTCTAAAAGTATTGTATCATAAAATAGATTTATTTAAAGTATATGCATTTTTTATGCTTTTGAGCTCAGAATGGCACCACAAGATTCAGAGAAGTGAGAAATCAACAAAATGAAGGCATTTTTATTTACTCAGTGATATGGAAGGTGCAGATCAGGTCAGTTCATATGGATTTGCAAAAAAAACACAATTTTTTCAAGCAATCCTACTTATATTTCATGATTACAGTAAAAGTGTTTCCAAATACTCTATGCTATAACATCAAAATGGCTGTGATTTTGCATTCCAGGAAGTCGGACTAGATGATCCTTTGTGTCACTTATAACTCCACAATTCTATGGTTCTATGATATTCCAAAAAAGCAGTTCAAACATATTGCTTGAAACCATAGGTCATTGCAATGTTAAAAAACACAATAAAACAGATGGAACAGATATAATGCAGCAAATGTGTTGAGAAATAAAGCAGAAATAATCATAGATCAATGAAAAAAATAATCAAACCTGGGAGTTGAACCTTCAGATGGTAAAGTTGCCAACTCTAGCTAAGGCAGCTGTTTACCTCGATTTAAATCTCCATCAGACCATTTTCTGATTTCACTATTGAACATAGCTAAACATACAAAACCAAAATTGAAATAATAGAGACAATCAGGCTTCTCCAGTAGTATATTTTATATTTGGCTTGTGTGTTGGCTTTCAATATGTTCTGGGAGCTGAGTTGCTAATGTAGGTCATCATAATTTGGCATAGAAGCCACTGTCATTGTGAAATGTTGCAATGAAAAACATGTAGACAGAGCCTTCAATGCATACAGATATCTTTTCTCTACCCATAGTAACTGATGGATGCTTCTGAAGTTTTTGTATACATACATATCCTTCCGTAGAAATTGTATAAATAGTACTACTGAAGAAAATCTCTTCAAAAAGAGAAAAAGATTCTGTTTAGCCTTGCTTAAACATGTTAGAATGTACTGACAAGGTCTCTGTATTTCATTCAGAGCATCATTGCTCCTGCAGGCATCTTGGGATGTTTGCAGTTGTTTGCGTGAAAATTACAGAACAGATGCCATTTTCTAGAGGGTGAAAAGCTCTTCTTTGATATTCTAGTTACACAAGAGTGTTTGTATTTAAATGCAAGCTAAACACAATGAAGAGTGTTAGTGCAATAAATGTTTTAAATACAATAGAAGAAGTTGTGCAAGTGTAAGTCCAAGTGATTTAAGATGAGAATGTACTCTTCAGAAAGGATTGCAGCTTTCATATTTTGGTGTTCTATCCAAGGCCACATCTGCACTACACATTTAATGCTGCATAATGACACTATAAACAGTCATGGCTTCCCCCAAAAGAGGCCTGGGAATTACAGTTCGCTGAAGGTACTGTGAGTTGTTAGGAGACCCCTATTCCCCTCACAGAACTACAATTCCCAGAGTTCCTTGGGAAGAGGGATTGATTGTAAAGCCAGTCTGAGAAGTAAAGCAGTATGGTACTGCTTTAAATGGACGTTGGGCTCATTCATACTTCTGTCTGTGGCATAATTTCTAGGCATAGATCCATGATTTCCAGACACAGACCAGAGAGGTTTTTTAACAAACAAACAAACAAACAAACAAACAAACAAACAAACAAACAAACAAAACAAAACAAAACAAAACAAAAATCTTGCCACTTCCCCTGAATCAGAACAAACATTTGGGTTTTCAGCAGATTGATGTTTGTTCCAATTCAGCAACAGAGAGCAGGTTTTCCCAGGGAATATGGCAGGCAGGGAAAAAACAATCTGCTCAGATCTGCAGCTGCAAGTCACAGACCTAGAAATCATGTCATAAACAGAAGTGTGGATGAGCTCTTGAAGGGGGGAGGGATTAAAATGACACGTATTTTAACTCAGTGGTATATGACCACGCCATCTATCCATCACACCTCCACTGCTCCAGATTTCATTGCACCACAAAATGAGAATGTGTAGACCAGAAACATTGCCTTCACAGCACCTTTGAATGTTCTGTAGAAATTAATGAATCTTCCACATTAAGTGTTCAGAATCAAGGTGACTGTATCAAGTGACAGTATATGGAGCATTATAGCTTTCTCACGGAAAGTTGGGCTTGAGAAATAATGTGTGTAATGGAAATTGGTAACTGAATTTTAATAAACATTCATTCCCAGGAGGACTTGTGTGTACTGTAAATATACAACGCTACTTATCAAAGCAACATTCCTTTTGAACTGAAGAAATGTTAATTAGTATTATTTTTGTTTCCCCATCATTTTCTCTTTTTAATCCAAATAATTCATTACGTTCAAAGCAAAGCTGAATGTGTATTGTCCTTGTTTTCTTTCTGAAAAGTCATTTTTCAGATTGCCAAACTCCCTAGCTGTCAGTGTTTTCACATTGTACGAAACATATTTTCATTTTTTTTAAAAAAAAATGTGTTAGGGAGGCATAGCACACTGCATTAGAATTATAAAATTTTTGTGACCTGACTGATATTTTCAGCAGCCCTAAGGCTGGATCCTTCTTTCAAATGAAAACTCTAGCCCCCTTACATGTTCAGCACAGACAGGACAATGGGGGTGCACCTCTGACCCTACATGTGAGGTCATGTGGTAGCTACATGCAGGCTTTCTCCATCTTCTGGGACCTTGATCATGTAACAGTCCAGAATGCAAGGAAAGCCTATATGCATAGAGGTCTATATGTGTAGGCTTTCTCTGTGCATAAAATGGGGTGATCAAGGATGAGGCCAGCAGTATCATGCAACCTCAGGAAGGGGCCAGAGCCGTGTCCCTGCAGCCCTATTCTGTGTCTTGTTATGGAATCTTCTATGAGGGCCACACTGAGTTAAGTACTGAGAACTTTTGTAAAACATTTCCCTTGATGTGTTTGTTTTGATGCTTAAATGGCACTCTGAGAGACACTGTGGAACTTGTGTCTCATAGGGATAATGGTTTCTCATGCTGAAATCCCTAATAATTTTTTATTGATGTCCATCAGAGCAGTAGCATATAAGGTCAGATCTCATTGACTCATAAATAGCCCTACATCTGCACACTGTATTTGTAATAATTTCTATAGCACTTTTTGGTGTATAAAAGTACCTTCATATTCTCTTGTCTCATTGATCTTTTCAGCAGCTCTGTGATGAATCAAGCTGCTGAGAAATGCTTTTCGCAAAACAACTCAACGACTTTCATTATTGAGCAGGTATTTAATGCTAGATCTCCAACATCGAAACTCACCACCAAACCAAAGTGGTGTTTAATATGTTTTCTGGGGTCCTTACAACATCTCTACTCAGTCCATCTGTCAAACACACACTTCAGTATTTCCACTGAAGGAAGAAGGTGCTTATTGCTCTGAATGTTGATACATTTACCTTATATTTGAGTTAAGTTATGGAAACCTGGTTTTTAAACTTTGTTTATTGAATCCTATGCCTATAAGGCACTGTGCCCCCCAAATTATTTTTTATTGCGGGGAGGGGGCATTCTGTGAGATCACGTCAACCCAAATGACCTTCATGCTCGCTAGTTTAAAATGAGAAGATGGCATCCCAGATTTTGGCTTCAAAGTGTTAGAGGGTATGTTAAACCTTTATATTGTGTTTGGAGTGTGGCGACCAAATCAGTTGGTGTTCTTCATGATCAGTGGATAAAAGTGGTTTGATAATAAAACATCCTCTTCTCATTATCACCACCATAAGAGACACCTTAAAGTAATTGTTCTGTTCGAAGCAAGGCAGCACAACCTTTCCCCTTTGATTCCCCATGGATGTGTGAAGCATCCTAGTGCCAATCGACATGGCTTGGCCTTGGTCATCCTTCGGACAGAGCAGCTCTCCAGTTCTCACAAATGAGGCCTCCTTTCCCAGTTTTGCCTCATACGGGGGGGGGGGGGGGCAAGCAGGCAACAACACCCTTACCTGCCTTACTACTTCACAGCAAACAAAGAGGAGATAAAAACTTTAGAGCGCGATTGCTTTCAAAATGTTACTTCTCAGACAGACTCCCCTACCACTGTCAAATGTGAAAACAAGTTAAAAGCTTGTGTTAAATGGTTTGTGACTAATACACTGCCCCTTTAAATAACTGCGCTTAAAACCATTCGAATGAGCAATATTACCTGTCAGATGGAACTACAGTTTTCAATTTCATTGCACCTGGAGTAAAACCCATTACTTTTTTGCGAAATGCCATTTCATTTGTCCTCTCAGCATCACCACCAGCAACAGCAGCAAGCAAAAACTATGAAGTTTGCATCTAATTAGCCCGGCCTGTATCCTTCCAGCACATCTCCGGATGTAAAACATCTCAACCAAACTGGGAAGCGCAAGAGATAAGCAGCAATATGGCCTCTCCCCAACTTTCTTCCTTCCCTCTTCATAGCTGCCCCTGCAGTCTGTGGAGGGGTTCAGGCCAGATTGCTTTGGCTCACGTCCTGTGGATTACTTCAGTGGTGAGCACTCTTAGGGGAAAGAATGGTGCCTGCCAATATCTGTAAACACTACCAGACAACTTCTGTTAAATCAGAAGTAGCTGCTGCCTCTGTGTGCCTGTGTCTCTCTGCCTTTGTCTCCTACGTGTTTTGGTTTGCAGCCATTAATAGCTTGGCCTCCACAAAGCGGTAGCAAAGGGGAGTGTGTCAGAGCAGCGGGCCAAAATTAAATTACCGCAACCTCGCGCTTTGCATTAAAGCCTCCACTAAGTGATGGAAGCTGGTAATCGTCCCAATTTTCGTTAAAGACAATGGCCCTCCATGCAACTGGCTACATTCAGTTAATTCATGCTGTCAGCTTTCCTTTATTGGCTGCGGGGAATGCAGTATTGATTCCTGAACTTAGCGGCAGCACAAAGAACCACTAGTGCATGGTCAAAATGCAGCAATAAAAAGAGCCTGGCAGCTTGAGGAAAAGCCGCCATTCCGCTGCAGAAACAAGGTCAATTAAAGGACAGTGCAGCACAATATAAATAGCATCGCCATTCCTCTTCAGCCAGGATGATATCACGCTGGCAAGATGACAGTAAATAAAAGAGAAGCTAATGCAGAATAATATAAAGGAATCTGATGTAATTTAATTTCAAGTCTTCCACCATTTTGAAAATGCTAGCAATAGCAAAATACATTTCCCTCTTTAAGTAAGAGTTAGCGATTTCTTCCTAAAGTAATCCTTCTGTAATAAAAACTGAGTGTAAATTAGCTCACGCGCATTAGTCACATGTCAAGTGGTAGATGTTCTGTTTGGAGAGGAAGAAGCTGCAGCTGTGGTGCCTCATGACTGATAGATGCTTGGTTTTTATTACCTGTTTTGAGTTCCTTTTCAGTATCAGATTATTTTAATAATGAAACAATAATAAGTAATTTTAGCTAATGGGGTTCACATGATGTAACATGGCACTGTGGCCATTTGCATTAATATAAAATATATTGCCTGTTGCCAGCTGACAATTACATTTTAAGATATATCATATGCTGGTAAAGAGTCTCTCTCTCTCCCTCCCCCCCTCTCTCTGTGTGTAAAAGTGTGTAAGTGTAAGCAAGCGTGTTTAAGTGTAAAATAGCTTGCTATTGGATCCTTTGTATCCAAGTGACCTCCATCATTATGAAAAAGGACATACACCTCACCTTTCCTCTGTTCAGAACCAATAGGAGGGTGGGTATCCAATCTTAGCATCCAATGAAATGTGAGGATGTTTGAGGTTGTTCATTGTAGGAGAGACTGAACCAGGGCAAACAGGGTCTAAACAGGAAGAGCAAACACTTTCTGGTACATTGTGGATTTTTGAGACAGTATTTACTGAGACATTTTGTGCACACCATAGCAGGTACTAGAGGGGAGTGGGCTGGCAGATATGAGGGTGTGAGCTGGGGTGGCAGTCCAGGAGGTGTATATTTTAATAACAACATGCAAGGCTGTGCTTGCATCTGGAACAAGATGAAAGCAACCTGGACTTCGGAAAGAAAAAGGGAAAGAATGTTATTTTCTGAAAATTCAAGAGAAGCACAGATTCAGTGTAGTGCTAATTCTATCAGCACAAGCATTTCTGCTTGCCTGCTCTAGGGGTTCTCCTAAGCCTCCAGAACAGATTTGGAGAGGGTATCAAGTGTATGTAGGGGGAAGAGAGAGGGGGGAAATTCCTCTTCTGCTATCAGGAATCCTTGCATGGGCTTGTCCTAATCAAGGGAAGTAATAGTACCACTCCATTCTGCCTTGGTCAGACCATACCTGGAGTACTGTGTCCAGTTCTGGGTGCCACAACTTAAGAAGGATATTAACAAGTGTGCAGAGGATGATCTAGGGTTTACAAACCAAGCCTCATGAGCAATGATTGTGGGAGTTGGGTGTGTCTAAAGGGCAAATATCTAAAGGGCTGTCACGTGGAAGATGGAGCAAGCTTGTTTTCTGCTGCTCCAGAGGCTAGTGCCTGAACCAATAGATTCCAGTTACAAGCAAGTAACTTCCGACTAAACGTTAGGAAGAACTTTCTGACAGTAAGAGCTGTTCGGCGATGGAATGGACTCCCTCAGAAGGTGGCAGGCCCTCGTTTCTTGGAGGTTATAAAGGTCATCTATCAGGCATGCTTTCATTTAAATTCTTGTATTGCAGGGGTTGGACTAACGACTCTCAAGATCCCTTCCAACTCTACATTTCTATGATTCTATTAATATGGTATGGCCCAGAATAAAGATAGGAGCAAAATCTTGCTCCGTAACAGAAGGAAGGGAATCTTAAAGGATCAGTCCTCCTACAAAGAAACCTTAAATTATTTGGATCCCAGCTGTAAAGCAATCTTTGGGGTTTCTCCCCCTCCACTGTTTATTTTCCAGAACAATGCTAATTTATTTGGGGTTCTGGGTTGTTGTTTTTAACATGATTTTTTTTTTTTACCTTCCTAATAGCTTCTGTTCTTGAAGCCTTGCCTTCCATCCAGACAGTAATCTTGAAGCCACTTATGAGATGGTACTGGAGGGATGAATGGCTAACATCACAATTAAAACCATTACTTCAGAAAAATGAATGAAATGAAGTCTTCAGATGTAATACCAGGGGCAAGAAAATATACAAGCTAAAATTACTAACCCAGATGGAAACAACGAAAGCAAGGCATTTACTTGTTTCAGTCAGAGATTTCAAAAGCAATGGGATATGCCAGATTTCTCCTGTTCAAGCGAAGACCCCAGGTGCTGTTTGATTCTTCCAAGGTACCCTTGAGATGAAACCAAAGGGTGAAGATATGCTTAGATACTTCAGAGCAATGAGGCTGATCTGAATGTGCATTCATTGTTCTCAGTGCAAATGTGTCTATCTTTAAGTTTGTATGCTCACAAAAATGGGAGATTAGTGGCTTACTAGTAGAGATTTTGCATGTAAGAGGTTCCAGGTTGAAACCCAGCACCTCTGGCACAGTTGAAGTTCAGCAAATGTGAAGCAGAAGACAGCTGTGCACCTTGCTGACTGAATTGCCACAACTCAACTAGAAGCCACCAGAAAACAATAGTGCAAATGATATGATGCAGGCATGCACAATCATGTAGTGTTTTTAATGTTTTTCTCTTATTTAGTATAGGCCAGGGGTGGAGAATCTGTAGCTTTCCAGGTGCTGTTAAACTATTATTCATTGATCGAGAAAAATATTTGTACACTACTGTATCATATTTCACAATGGTATGCAACAATATAAAAACATAAAGCCAAATAATAAAATAATAAAAAGTTAAAAGCAAAAAGAAAAGCAAAAAAGGTCATTTCCAATCTGCAGCACAGGGCAGCTTCACGTAGTAAATCATTAAAATGATAAAATCATGGCATGACACTAAAAGTACAGCAGGGCAGCAACAATAAATACCTAAACAGATGGGAGGCCCTCCTAATGTAAAACTAACCACAGATTAAATGCCTCGATAAACAAAAACATTTCCAACTGGTGTTTAAATATCAAATACCGCCTGGAAAGGAGTTTGAAAAGCAGGGAGACACTACCAAAAACACCCTGCCTTTTGCAGGAATAGACTGAAGTGTCAATTTCAGTTTCTTTCAGTTTCTCATTTTTCCACATCTTAAATTTCATTCTCCATATTTCCACAGCAATTTTCTAAGAAAAAGAGAAATCCACATGAAAATCCACCAGCTTCTTAATACACATTTTTTTGAATGCAGTTTCGGAAGCAATTTCTCATTCAGTTGATTGGAGGTGCTGAAAAGTCTCTTGTGCAGCGTGTCCCAAGAGCCAACTGCCATCTGATTGCCAGCACTTGTGAACAAGGTTTCCCAAGCAAAGACAATCAACTGATTTTTCACGACTTTCAAGACTTGAGTAGCGCTGCATGCAGGCCTTCACCAGTGCCAACAATCAGCCGATTGCTGGCCCTGGTAAAGCCCTCATTGTGAGATTAGGGGACTGAGAAATGGCCCCACTCATGTGCCAAACATGACTCAAGGGTGTGTGGAGATAAGGATCTGGCCCCCGGGCCAAATCCAGTTCCCCACACCTACTATGTGGCAACAGTACACTGAAGGTATAACGTTTCTCATTTAAGTAAGTATGTAATATTCTAAAGTTTGTTCTGGAAGTTACTTGTAAAAATGGGTTTACTGAGATTATATGTGTGAGAAGTCAGGATTTGAAACTAAAATATGACTCATTGAATAGATTTAGACAGGTTGACTAGTTTCTCCCAAGGCATTCTTCTATTAATATCCCGTGATTCACTCTTTGAATACTGTCTGGAACTCACCGAATTTAAAGAAGTATTTTGCCTTAATTTGAAAATTATCACCATAATCAACCACTGAGATGATGTAAAGTGAACTATCGTACCACAGATCCTTAATGTTAAAAATGTTTTATCTCAGATTCAGTGGTTATACATAACCAAGTTATCTAAATGGTGTCAACTAAGACCCATAATGTGTCTGTGATGTGACATAGCTATGGATTCCAGCTCTGCTACTGGGTGCAATCCATGAAATTAATGAGTCCTTTTGCAGGGATTCCCCCCCCCCCCGTGGATTGTGCCAATTTCAATGCCATACCTACAGAAAAGCTAATAAGCTTTTGACAAGGAGCATTTATTGGACCACATACAGAAAGAGCCTCAAATTTCTTCACTTTGACTAAGCTCATATTTTTTGAGAAAACACAGTGGAACTCAGAGGTAGATGAGAACACTACTCATGAGCTTTGCTGGGTCCCCAGCCTCCTGCAACCTCTCAAAACTGGCTCCTGAGCATTGAGGAACCCTCTGGAATGGTGTATGATGATGTATCTTAAAAGGCAACAGGACAGGGAAATTAAGAGAATTAGTGCCTTGCACTGGTGGAACTGTGTTTGTGGTCATGGATCCAAGTCACAGGCATGAGGAACCTGTGGCCCTCCAGATGTTGTTGACTCCAACTCCTATTTCCCCTGATCATTGGCCATGCTGGCTAGGGCTGATGGGAGTTGGAACCCAACAACATCTGGAAGGCCACAAGTTCCTCACACCTTCTGCAGAAAGTGATGATCTGTTTATTTCTTTTTTTAAAAAATCATTCATGTTAGTACGAGCAATATAACCGCAAAGGTCAAGAATTCAGAGGAACATACAAGTTTGGTGACTACTGATGTGGACACATAATAAACATTGTCATTAACCCCACTGGAGGAAACTCTTGAGAGTCCCATGGACTGCAAGAAGATCAAATGCATCCATTCTTAAGGAAATCAGCCCTGAGTGCTCACTGGAAGGATAGATCGTGAAGCTGAGGCTCCAATACTTTGGCCACCTCATGAGAAGAGAAGACTCACTGGAAAAGACCCTGATGTTGGGAAAGATGGAGGGCACAAGGAGAAGGGGACGACAGAGGACGAGATGGTTAGACAGTGTTCTCGAAGCTACAAACATGAATCTGACCAAACTGCGGGTGGCAGTGGAAGACAGGAGTGCCTGGCGTGCTCTGGTCCATGGGGTCACGAAGAGTCGGACACGACTGAATGACTAAACAACAACAACAAACCCCACTCCCGCCCTACAAGCTCATGACTGATGCCACCAATATCTGAGATCATGAACAGCTTTGAAAGCTAATGACCACCCACAATCATCTTCGTAATATCTTTTGAGTAGGACAAGAAATTATCCCTACTTAGGTGGGTGGCCTGAGACTTTTTGGTATCTGAGTCGAACCACAAAATGTCCCTCCAATGAGGAAAGAAAGGGTGAGTGAAGATGTACATCAGGAACAAGGGATCTATGTTGGAATCTGCTGTCCCTGTGGATCCTGCTGCCTGAGGCGGTTGGTGTTCCCACCTCAGGCAGTGGTGGACACTCAAGTGTGAAAAGACAAATTTGGTTCCCTCCATGCAATTCCATGCTTCTCTTTTCAGAGCCATTCCTTTTGATGCCACATTTGTCATTGCTCCACAACACCATTTAACAACAAGCAATCTAGAATTCTGAGTAGTAGCAACATGCCCATTAAACTGAGGAGAAGGCAACTGTGCGTCATATTACCTGCTAAGATGCTAGCCAAAATGAAGTCTTCCTCAACTTATCCAAATCCTCAAAATCAATTTCTCTTCAATTAAGCCAGCTGTTCTCCGTATTCCACAAAGAATAAAAACTTTAATTTCCCTTCCTGTCCAATGCATTTGGATCAGGGCCTGTCCACTCACGAGACAGACTGAAGCAGCCGCCTTTGGCATAGGTGCCCCACTCGCCTCTGCCAGCACTGCCAGGGTTGCACAGCAGCAGCTTCCTGTGACCCCAGTAAACGAGACTTCAGCATAGGCAGGCATCGGGGAGACAAGGGAGGCACCTTCCCATTTTACCTCAGGTGGTGAAACATGATTGGACACCCCTGATCTGGATCTTCTCTGGCCTGTTTCTTAAGGAAGAGGGACTTGGACAATACAGTGTGGCTACACGGGAACAGCCAGCCACCATCAGACTGCTTCTACCATCTCTCCTTTTCTTTTCTTTGTTAAAGAGAAAGAGATGTTTTCAGGGTTCTGTTACATGTGCTTCATGTAATGGGAAGTTGGGCCTTGAAATACATGACCACTGAAAAGCAGAACAAATCCTTTAAATTAATTTTCACGGAGAACTCACAACAGCCATCAGATAGCAATGACCTTACTAAATCTCCTCTGGATCAATTTTAACTGCATCAAGAACTTCCATGTCTACATGCTGACTTTTCCTTTTTTCCATATCAGAGTCTTCTTCCTTCTGCCTTCTATCAGGCTGGTAAGAGTGATTAGTCAGATTTTCTCATAATGTGATAAATAAGCAGGGCTCACAAAGAGATGAAGTGATAGGATTGATCTGTACAGCAAAATAAGAAAATTTCAAAAAAGAAACAAGCAGCTCACCTTCTCCATTAGATTCTGCAAAGATTTCCCAGGGCCACACTTCTGTATTTACATTTTTGTGTCATGTCTACTGATTTGTTTTACCTCGTGTCTTGTACTGCAATACTATTTCTGATTAATTATTTTACTGAATTTCAATATAAGAAAATGCAAACATACCAGAATAAGTGTGATAATCTTTCATCAAATAGCCCCTCATGCCCCCTAACAATCCCTTGGTTGATATAAAATCTGTTTATTACAGTGGTACCTTGGGTTAAGAACTTAATTCGTTCCAGAGGTCCGTTCTTAACCTGAAACGGTTCTTAACCTGAGGCACGCTTTCGCTAATGGGGCCTCCTGCTGCCGCTGCGCTGCTGGTGCGCAATTTTCATTCTTATCCTGGGGCAGAGTTCTTAACCTGGAACAACCACTTCCTGATTAGCAGAGTTTGTAACCTGAAGCGTCTGTAACCTGAAGCGTCTGTAACCCGAAGTGTCTGTAAGCTGAGGTACCACTGTATGTCCAACCGCAACTACCTCTTCTCCATCTGGTAAGATTGTAGTGACAGCAGCCTTAATTCTTGTAGTTTGGGTAAGCATTTTTAATTTTACTTCATTTTTACTATTTTTCCCTGTCTCCTCAGGTTTTCAGTCCCTAAGGGTGGGGGAATGTGGAATTGATGAGAGCATCTTTTAAATCTATAGCCTGGCACCTGCCTCATCTGTGTTGGATTTTATTTTGTTTTTATAATTCTATGGTAAACCATGGATGAGGCATCTGTGGCATGCGAGTAATCTTGGAGGTCCAATCTGGACCATGAAGCCATTTCCCTCAATCCATACCAACCTCTCTATCAGCTTGTGTCACTTGTGGCACCAGCCAATG
This sequence comes from Podarcis tiliguerta, assembly GCF_965153285.1. Taxonomy (NCBI): domain Eukaryota; kingdom Metazoa; phylum Chordata; class Lepidosauria; order Squamata; family Lacertidae; genus Podarcis; species Podarcis tiliguerta. The sequence continues at coordinate 34,934,758 of NC_139540.1, read as the reverse complement.
GATGGAAGAGTGGGGTTCAGTTCTGCCTCAGCTACAAGGGTCTGTTCTCAGCAGTGAACAGGTACTCACAGCCAAAGCAAAAGGACTTAACCTACCCGTCTGTCAGCTGACAAGTGGGAGGTTAAGTACTGCTCACTTTGGTTGTGTGTGCCTCTTCCCTACTGGGAACAGGTGCACAAAAGCAAAAGAAGCACCCTTTTTATTTATTTATTTATTTATTTATTTATTTATTTGCAAGCATTGTCTGCAAGTGGGAAAAGGCTTGCTTGAGGCCAAAGCTTGCAAACGGCAAACTTCTTTCTCCAATTTGACATGATGGAGAGAGAAGAAGCACTTTGCCAGTCCTGTGCTCAGGGCTTCCCAAAGTGCTGAGCACAGGACTGATAATCCCCTTTGCACTGTGGTTAGAGACTGCCTTGTTATGGAGTGGTATCTAAATGTATATAATAAAATAAATAAATGGATCAAATTGCAATTCTTTGCCCAACTTCCTCCACATAGCTTTTTGCAGAATTAACAGTAAGCAAGCCATCGTTTCTCTGTTTTTGTTGCATATAGTAATGCAATGATGGTAGTTTTCACTTGCTTAAAAGAGGTGTTGGGCTGCCACCTAATAGCCTGTGAAACTAAGAGGACTGCGTGATAAATGAAAAGGTTAGGAAAGTGGAAAGCTCCCTGTTCAATTGGCAACAGTAGTTTTGAAAATGAGCTAAGCTGTCATCTCCTATCCAATAGAAAATTGGATATAATACTTGTTTGTTTGTTTTTTTAAAAAAAGTTGGGCAAATGTCCATTTACATGGAGGCCTCTAATTGAATAAATCAAAGGAGTTGAAATTTTCATTTCCATCATGTTAACTTAACCCTAAAGAGAAACAACTAATGCCTGCCAACACTTGAGATCTAAGGTCCTCTTTGGTGATGGCATGTTCATGTTAACTTCTACAATTTTATCTTCCATCTATGTAAAAACTCACAACTTGCATAAAAGAACATCAAACTGAGTTTCCAAACCAATATCCCAATCGATCAAGTAGCTACTGCCATACTTAAAGTGTGCATCTAGAAGCAATGAATGAATATTCAAGTTATATTTATGAAATGCCAATTCTGCATAATTAGATAAAACAAACACCTATAGACCTATTCATTAAACTGCGAACGTAAGTAAATAAAATGCTATTTACTCATTAATTCCAAGAATCAGCCAGAAATAGCTACCAGTTATTATGCTTTTGATGATTCTAATCTCATGTACATTGCAAATGGATAGAGTAGGAATAATGACAGCGATGGAGACATTGGAATATAGGTTGGATTCTTTGTTGTGCATATTTATTTTGATGGAAGCAATAAACTGTACTCAACTCATTATTATTATTATTATTATTATCATTATCATTATTATTATTACAGTGCAAGTGTTAATTACTTAATAGCAGTAACATATCCCTCAATAGTCCTGATTTGACTGGGATATCCCAGAATTACAGTAGCCACCCTGACTTCTGACTGGATGTCCCATTTTTGGTGCTGAGCTCTCATGCAAGTCAGCTGGCTCCTGTGAGAGGAAGTGGGGGGGGATAGCTGAAGGCTTGTTTTCAACTATATTTTTGCCTTAGCAGGTGTCTGTCTCCAGCTGGAGCAGTTTCACATTGTCATCTGCAGCTACAGCCATTGAGAAGCACATCCGTGTTTGAACAGCCAGGTGGGCCCAAGATAGTGGGCTACAGTACAGGGGCTGGGTAGAAGGATCATGAACCAGGGCATGCTGCTGCTCATGTTGTTATTTGTTCATCTGGCCAGCAATGACACTGGCTTGCTCAAGAGGAAAAGTGTTCAGTCTCCTGGCTACTTGGAATTTTCAGCTGATTACCTATGTTGGTCTGCTGATAGGTTGGTGCAGTCACACGTTGGTTGTTTGTTTGGAAAGGGGACCCGAGGGGGATTAATAGGACACGTAAAAGGTTGGTAGAGAGGTGAGGCTGGCTGTGCATGGACTGGCGAGAGACTAGTGGATCCAGTGACGACTTCTGTCTGTGGAATGGGAAGGAAGGAGACTCTCATTCATTGCCTCTCCCTGCCTTCTGTCAGTAGATGAACACCATTTTATACAACACAATGAATGTAAGTGGCTAGAAAGAACGGCAGGACTGTGCCAAAACTTTTCCAGCACTCTCTTGTTCTTGATGTGCAAGCTGGCAGATCCAAAGAAATGCTTCCTCCCTTTCCTGCTATGAACACATGCCGAAACAGTTCCAAGTATAATCATGCAGCTAGAGAAGATGCTTTAAAATAGGTATAATGTCCAGGAGCAGCATTTCACATCAATATGAAATGCGTATTAGCTACACCATTTGGCCACTATGGCACAATTATTTGCTTCATTCAGGAAAGGCAGGCTACAAGAACAATGGCACGTTAGTGGAACCTAAACTAAGAGATGTCCTTTAATTAGCACCATCTTGCAATTAATTAATTAATTAAAAAGTATATCCCAACTGATTATTTAAAAAAAACTCCAAGCAGTTTACAAAGAGAATAAAACAATTACTGGTAAAAGAAAACAACAACCCCATTTAAACTATTTAAAACATTAAAAAAATTAAAATCGCTAATAAGCTAAAAACAGAATAAAATAGACCTCACTATTCTAAATACCTCTTTTCAGTTCATTGCATAAAATGCTTCAGTACTTCTCTAATTTAAATGGATATAAAATATTATGTATACAGTAGGCCTGCTATATTTATCCTTTTGTGATTTGAATCTCCTGATTATCCACATTCAGTGTTTCCCCTACGTAGCCACATTTGAACGAAACCTTTCATAGAGGTCACCTTTTTTAGTCTAAATTTTCTATTTTGAAATAATTACTCCTTTCTTCCCCCCATTTCCACACAAGATTGTAGGATCTCTCTCTCTCTCTCCCTCCCTCCCACCACTTCCCCATATATATCATATTTTCTGCCGGGGGAATATTGCAAGAGTAGATCTAAATATAAGCTCCTACAACATATTCATCACACCCATGTGCTTAAGTGAGCTTGCTGAAGAAAGCTCTTCTTTGGTGATCCCTTTTAGGAATGTTTCAGAGCATAAACATACACTGCATTAACAAAACAATATTAGTTAGAGCTCAAACTAGTTTATTGTATTCTGCCATGCAAAAATAATAAGGGCCATCAATGTCTACAAGCAGTGATGAAGAGAACATACTCCACTGTTATTTGTCTGTAATTGGGGCCAAGCATCACAATGCTTGCGTAATTGGGACTGCGATCGTAACACTTCAAGGCCTCCACCTGATTCCTCCTTGAACCCATTCTTCTTCTCCTGATATGGCTCGGCTCAGCAGTGCCAGCTCCCTCTTGTTACGCAGTTGAAAAACTGCGCCCATTAAAAACAGGATATGGTGTGATTTTTTTTTGTTTTGCAGCACTGCATGGGAAATCAGTTGCTGTTCATAACAGCTCTGTGGTTGGTTGATTTAAAGCAGGAGGGTGACTCTGAATTGACAAGCAGACAGTTCGCGAGAGAGGATATTGTATCTTTAAGGCTCTCTGACTGACTGTGTTTAACCGTGCTACTCAGCAGGCAGTAATTAGGTGGTAGCTTTGCAGAGGTGGGTGGTTTTTCTCCCCCTTCCCCATATCCCCCCATAGACACACGGATTTCCTTAAATAAAGCACAAAAATGTTCTGGATTTGAACAAATGGATTCCCCCCCCCACTGCTTTTTCCTCCTTTTTTTAAAAAAAAGGCAGTGTGGGAGCCAACAGAAAGCAGATCCCCAGAGGCTCCTAAAGTTATCTTCCCATGCAGATAATCTCTAGGGAGCAATGGCTGCTGGAGGAAGAAAGCGGCGAGAGCCATTAGAGAAGCACATGACACTATAGCTGAAGGTCAAAGTGGTCCCGGAATAAATAAGAGGCAGCTGATATAAAGTGACATGGCTGCCACATCTTCTGGCCCAGTTCACAATTTTGATGAGAGAGAGGGGAGTTCAAATGCATAGCAGATGCGATTAATAAATAAAAATGCATAATTATTGTGATGGGGGCAAACCGGTGCTTTCATAGGATGTTTGTCGTGGCAGGGGGTCGTGGCCGGGTGGGGTGGGAGGGAGAGATGGAGAAGGAGCACAGCCACCTGGGATAAAGGGGAAGGAAGCTAGAATATGTCCTTGGCAGATCAGCCCCAAAGAAATGTTTGTTTTGGGCATTTTATTGCACAGTTGCAAACGGGGTCAGCAGGTAAGCTGGATAGTCTACCTTTGGATTCCATGTGTATCTAAAATAGCACACTGTGGGACGGAGAAGACTATTTGCATAATGTAGTACTGAAACAGCAAATGGTGGTCACATCCTTGAGAGCAACACTGCTTTCAACCTCATATTTCTGGAATAGGCTACATTTGACTTTTGGAACCTGAATGACCTTTCATGCAAGTTTGTGTTTCATAATAGAAACATATTCATATGTACATTTTGACTTTCAAAATGCAGTGAAGTGGTTAGAATGTCACACTAAAAATAGGTAAAGGACCCCTGATCATTAAGTCCAGTCGCGAACGACTCTGGGGTTGTGGCACTCATCTCGCTTTACTGGCTGAGGGAGCTGATGCTTGTCTGCAGACAGTTTTTCTTGGTCATGTGGCCAGCATGACTGAGCTGCTTCTGGCGAACCAGAGCAGTGCACAGAAACGCCGTTTACCTTCCCGACGGAGCGGTACCTATTTATCTATTTGCACTTTGATGTGCTTTCAAACTGCTAGGTGGGCAGGAGCTGGGACCGAACAACAGGAGCTCACCCTGTCACAGGGATTCGAACCGCTGACCTTCCAATCAGCAAGCCCAAGGCTCAGTGGTTTAGACCACAGCGCCACCCGTGTCCCTTGAATGTCACACTAGGACCTGAGAAACCAGAGTTCATATACCCACTTGGCCATTGGTTGAATTTGGGCCAGTCACTACCTCTCAGCCTAACTTACCTCTCAGGGTTATTGTAGGGAATCAACGAGGAGGGGGAGAACCATGGAAAGCACCTTTAGCTCCATGGAGACAAAGGTGTGATATAAACACAACAAATAAATATCCTTCATTGTTGCACTTGGTAAACAATAGTAGAGATATTAACTCCTGTCATTTTAATCTGTGCTATCTTGACCATTGCTTTCATTGTTTTTTGTGATACAATTTATTGTGCTGCATTTTTCTATGTTGGTAGCTGTTCTGCAGGCCCGGCCCAGCTATGAGGTGAGCTGAGGCCACCACCTCAGGGGACAGATCTGGGCTTGAGGGGCACACCGCTCACAGCCTCCTCGACTTTCTCTGCTCTTGGGCTGCCACTGTGCTCCGTCTGCCACAGGCACACTACAGGGTGTGGGCCTGGATCTGCAGGATGGTAGGAACGGCGAGAGATAGCACGTTTTGCCCAAGCAACAAAATGTCCTGGGCTGGTCCTGCTACACTGGGCTCCCTTTGGGAGGAAGGGTGGGGTATAACAAATAAATAACTACATATCCAAAACATTAATTCTTGTGAGTTCTGCTAGCTGAAATATCACAGGTACAAATCTTTTAAAACCGGAAACCAGTGTCCTTTACTAAGCTTTAAAGGTAAAGGGACCCCTGACAATTAAGTCCAGTCGCGAATGACTTAGAGCAGGTTAAATTATTGTTTCTGCTAAAAGTGTGAATTTGCACAAAATTGGTGCAATTAGCAAGTCCTCCCCCCTTTCCTAACTTCTTGATTCTTCCAAAGAAAGAAAGAAAGAAAGAAAGAAAGAAAGAAAGAAAAGGCTAATGAACGTTCAAAATAATTCCTGGTGCTGAATGATCTTAGGACCAAATACTGTTCTGCAGTTGAGTGCTTGCATCATCCTCAGTGCGTTCCATAACTGTGTCTGACTTTCATTTACCTATGTCTTCTGTTGTTTTCAATGTCAACTCGCCCCTGACATGCACACACCATGAGACATCCGTTGGAATCAGGATATACATATGATTAAGTATTAAATTACAAAGTTTGTGTCCCCACCCACCCAAACTGACACTAAGCCTAATTCACTGTCGGTTAATGCCAGTTGCTTCTCCCCCACTAGTACTGTCTATAAAGTTCCTTTAAACTGTAGCTGCATAGGAGACCATTCACAGAAACTTAATACAGGAAAGAAAGTGATTACATTAAATCAAATAATATGAATAATTCATGGCATCAAGAAGGATAAAACAACCCACAATGGTTTAGTTTCCGGCACGATGTTTTAAATATTGTTTTTGACAGAGCAGAAGGCAAAACAATAGATGCATATTGAATACAGGGTGGGTGGGGGACATAAACTGTTTCCAAACAGTTTTCTGCCCTTTCAGGGTTTCTGAGACCTTAACGCAGACTTTAAGGCAATGCCTTTGTTAGTAGTTACATTGAACCTTCTCTCAGCAGAAGGCTGACCTATTTATTTGTGTTAGAACGGATGCTCTCAAATCTTTGCAATGAACTAGAAAAGCAATTATTGCTATGAAAACATAGTCAGTCTTTACCTTCTCACCAAGAGAACCTATGTCTTTATGCTGACTTATGGGAACAAGTCATGAGAAGGAAACACATCTTCTCTTTGACCTGCCCTACTCCAATCCCCATTGATGCACAGCTGATAGTTTTCATTGAGTGAAATCCAGCAAAAAGTTGTGTTTGCTCTTTGCTGATGCCAAGCTATTCCCCCTTACGTAACTTTGTGGTATAGAAATATTTGTTGCAGTAAATATGATTTTTTTAAAATATAAAAATGAAACAAAGCAAAATGCACTCTGGCTTTCCTGGAAGAAGCATCATATTCGTAGTTGAGGCTGCCTTGAGATTACTTTGGATGAAGGCAGCCTTGCATCGTCACTGTTCCAGTTGTCTGGCCAGAGCTAGCATTGCACTGCTTTGACATAGGGGAGAGAAAAGAGAGTTCATTATTCTGTGGCATTCCAGGCTGAAATAATTGTGTACCTGGGGCATCCGTGCCTGGCTTTTACAGCACCTTCCCATGGACAAATTAGGCACTTGCTTGAAGTCAAAAAGAACTCCTGCTGTGAGGTCCCCATGTTCCTCTCACAGGAAAGAAGAAAACAGAACAATGCATTTCAAAGCCTTTGGCAAAACAATGATTGGATCTAATGCTGTATTTAAAGCTCTGTGTTCAACATATCACATTTACATGCCATAATCAAATATAAATAATACAGGATGTGTGTAGACACATGCACACGTGCTGTGATTAAAAGAGTAAAGACAGCATGTGGAATTGGGCCAAATTATTGGCCAAATTAACTCATTACATAAGAACTGAAGAGAAATGGCAAAGGGGGAAAAGTTCAAAGTTAGCTGGAATTAATTTATTAAATAGTCATTCATTGAATATTGCAAAGACAATTAGAGTTATTCAAGTATAAACTTTTGTTATCTTTTTCTATTTATGTGTGTGTGCATGTGTTCATTCTCTCTCTCTCTCTCTCTCTCTCTCCGTATACTTTAGCAACTGCAAGATTCACCTTGTATCTGTTGCATTTAGAAGCAATCTGTTTTGGATCCAGATAGCTCTAGCCCAGATACGCAAATTATCTGCCACATGTTTTGTTCCAATGTTTTGTTGCTTAGGTCCAAATCATGTAGTTATGCATGAGATGGACTTTGGCAAGGCTTCTTTACATTGCTCCTTCTGGTGAATGTCTCTATGTAGTAAGCCAGTCAGGTGCACCAGGTTATTTGCCCCTCTCCAAACGATAGCTGTTTCGTTTACAACTAGCCCCAAATCATTCATCTTGTGCACAATTTTGCACTTAGCTTCTCAGTGCATCTTTGTGTTGGGGAGCAAAGCTTTTGTTTGTGCTTATGAGTCAGGTGTCCCATTTATTACATTTTCAGAGTCATTCCACTCGGCACCTGCCAAGTACACAGTGACGTCCCCTCCATTATCTTGGCTGGAACAAACTTTCCAGCTTCCTTAACAAAACACCTTTCCCAATATTCTTTTGGAGAAGCCACGTGCTTTAAGTGTTATTTAAATGTATGGTATATATGTGACCCATCTCACTACATCTATTGTAGGTAAAATGCCATTTGTGAAAAAGCTTTTAATGCGGCTTAAATCCAAATGTACAATTCGGTTAATTGATTCAGTTGACTTCCTCAGCCACTTAGTCCTGAACAGCTAAGTTATGGCACTAATTGTATTTTGTATCGGGCTTCGTTATGACATAGAAATCATAGAAATCATAGAATCATAGAGTTGGAAGAGACCACAAGGGCCATCATGTGCTGGGTTGAAACTTACCTGTCCCTCTGAAAATGTCTCATAGGTATTGGTTTTGGTATCTAAAATACAACTTTGGGCATGTTCCATTGTTTCAAAACTCAAAGAATGAATCTAGGCTAGCTTGTGGAAATAGGGCTTTATTCATCTTTAAATTATATTAGAATGTTTCTATATAAGGAATGCTTTAATGTTTCAAATATTTTTAAATATTTAATGATTTTAATTTCATCTTTTATAGAAAGAAATGTTGTTGCACAAGTTCCTAAAATTGGAAGGGTTTAATCATACTTTGGCTAAATTTAATAGAGTTAAACTTGTAATGTTCTGTTAAAGCGTTATTAATGGAAAAACCTGATGACCCAGTTATTCAGAGAAAGTGGAAAATCAGAACCCAAGTATCTGAATTTGAATATAAAATGTTGAGATGCATAATACATAGGAGTTAGATATCCATTCTGTTTATATTTCTTGTCAAGAAAGTATAGAATTATCCTGCATTAACAAGAGAGCAAAAAACCAGATCGCAATGAAGCAACAGAGCATTCTGTAGATGAATATAAATAACTATTTTCAAAATCCCATCTAATTTGGTGGGATTTCTCTCAATCCTACCCCCCACCTCTATTATGCCCTCTCCTGAGCATGCTGTCGTTAGTGTAGCAAAGGGCAAGTCCTAGTCTGACATTCCAGATTTCCTTTCCCTTTCCAAGAATAAGCTTCCAGTGCCTGATGGTGGTAGTTGGACAACCATGCAGTATCAACATTTGACCCAACGTTGCCATTTTGGGCGTTACCACAAGGGTGAAGGCACTACCCCCTGAGAATTTGTTTGTAGTCCCCAGCCTGGAGGAGTGTATGCTGCTTGGCAGGAGGGTATGGAAGGAAACTTATCGGTTTCAGTTTCTGGTGAGAACTTGACATAATGGTGGGCATAAGGCCCCTCTGTGCAACAACGAAGGTGGGAGTTGTTGCACCACCCCATATGAGAGGTGGGGTGAAGACCTTGGATTTTTGAAGATTGAGTGTCTATTGTCTGGAACATGGCGGTGCTTTGCATGTTACTACAGTGTTCTATTTTGGGGGTTAGTATTAAGCTGTTAAATTAGGTTAGCTTATATAGTATCCACATAGTGTTTCAACTTTCATCCCATCATCCCCTGTGTGGGCCCCTTGTCCTTCCCAAATCTGCTCCACAGGGTCAGGGGAGACCCCCTAGAACAGATTTAGGGGGTGCAGGGGAGGTGGAAGTCCCATTGAGAAAGCAGAAATCCTTGCACTGATGGAATGCATTACTCAGCACTACTTTGGAAACAATCCATTATGATTATTTCTTTTATTGTTATACTTATTATTAATTTGATATGCTCTGAGATGCTTTGGACACAATTTTGTGGGGCACGTGGCCTGGCATACAAATAAACATGATGACAATGATGGATTTTGCCTCCAAACAGGGCTTAACCTTTTCCTTTAGGTATTAAGAGGAGCCTTTACTATTTTGGGGGAGGCACACACTCAAGGATACCTCTGTGACAGATGCTTAGCAGGTCCTTAATGCTCCCAATGCAGCTTTGCCCCCTCTCTAGAGCATTCTTGGTTACAACCTGTTTCGTTTACCTTACAGAGCTCAAGGGAAGTCCTCTCTTGTTTACATAACCTGACATTATAAAAAGTCATTTAATGACTCTACTTCTGTTTTCCTCTTTCCTTGACCCAAAGAACTGCTGTATGCATACAGACATTTTAATTCTAATATTCCCATGGTGGATCCCTGTGGCCTTGAGAAAACTATTAATCTTTATTACTTCATGGTGTGTACTGTGATCTTTTCCAAATAGGCAAGACACCAGAATGAAGGAAGCAGTGGGAGACAGACTTTTCTCAAAAACAATTCTTAAAAGAAAAGTAATTAGCAACAGGGTGAACAGGAATGAAAGGAGGAAAAGATATCATATGGTAACTGTTTCATAAAGGACATTGGGCAATTTCTGTTGGTCCAAAATGGCATCTTAAGACAGTAAATGCTATCCATATTGGTACAGAAGAAAAATCTCACTGTGTTTCAATGTGGCTTTCTCACTAGTAAATATTGTTATGAGTTTGTGGGATTCCTGGACTCCCCTTCCAATTCCTGGGTGCCAGACACTGGATTTAGCATGTTAAAATTCAAGCCAGGAACCATCCTGGTAATGGCCTGCTAAAGATGAATTGCTAGGGGGCAAAAGGAACGGCTTTGTGCCAGAGGGCAAATGGGAGAGGCTCCGACCTCAATTCAGTATTAGTTAGAAAGGCAAGGGCCTTGGAAGGAGAGGAGCTGTTTTTAGAATTGCAGTTTGCTGGGATATGAGATGGAGAGAAAAGTGGCAGTCTGTTAAAGGCAGGCAAGCTGGGCAGAGGGACAGAGGGCTACAGCTGATTTCTGCTGGCATCCAAGAACCTATTGGAGTGTAATACTGTGAGTCCCTCCATCACAGGCTCAGGTTGTAAATATGTGTAAATAGACCATAAAGACACCACAGATTCCACTGTGCCTCATTTCTAAAGGAAACACAAACTCTGGACCCCTGGAATCTCACACTGCTCAGAGGTGGTGGATAATTTGAAAGTGCCTGGACCCCTGGAATCTCACTCTGCTCAGAGATGGTGAATAATTTGAAAGCGCCTACTGATGCCATTCCATAAAGCACAAGTCATTATAATTTAAAATACTACCTTTGGTTGTTTATAGTTGCAGGCTCTGTAACTGGAAGGAGTCAGGGAGAAGGCAAATACAAAAGGACTATCCCCTAAAAGTGTTATCTGATGTAAAGTTTGTACAGTGCTTGGTCATTTGCTATGCTCTGAAGAACTGACCTCCTCTGTAAAGTATTCCATGAAAATAATGTATTCACTTGAATCGTGCTATAGTTTTACATAATTACATAATCTCTCCCTGTGTAGCTATATTTAATAGTTTTACTATTTTTCTAGCTGGGAGAGGATGAGGCACCACTGAGGAAGAGATTAGTAAGTGGCAGGAGATGGGTAAATGAAGATTGAGAAACTGGGAGAGAAATGGCAGGATGCATTTTTAATAGTATATGACCTAAATGCATCAGAATAATGCATATAAAACTATACATGTTATAGAGAATGTCCTAAATACTAAGAATATGGACAATCTTCATCTGGTTGATGTCCAATATGGTCAGTGACAAAAGAGCTTTGTTTTGATTCATAGTTTGTGGCATGCAAAGCACGCTGCTGAACTCCAGACCACACAGAAATGGAGCAGTCCTAAAATTGGAAGGGTTATGTGATTGCGGTGAGTTAAAAACAAAAGTCACATTAATTTTTTTTTTTTATCACTTTAGTCTATGCTACGGTTACTGAATCCTTTTATACCCCTCTCCCCTTCCTGCCAGTCTTTAAGAGGCTTTGTGTGATAGCCTCATGCTTGCTCCCATCATGCAAACACCAAGAATTTGGCTGCAGTATTACATCAGGCTAATAATTTTGCTTTGTAGATATACAAGAATTTCAATATGCCCATTATCGCCTGTTGTGTGAAGTACATAATTTCAAACTTGTTTAGCACAATGTTATATAGTGGTTACGTTCATGCAATTAATGAATTCCAGAATTCCACAGTGGTCATTTTTCACTCTCGCACATCTATTTCTAACTATCAATTTTATTGATGTGGCGTATGGCTTTTTATCATTTCTGCAATGCAGAAGTGAAAAGCAACTGAAACCTGGTGGGATGAGACTCATGACTGGAATGCAGAAATTGAGGCGTATAATCGGCTCAAAAGGAGTAGATCAAACAGGACGGGAGGAGTAGTGGCAATATATATAAAGGATGTGTACACTTGTGAAGAGATCCATGACCCGGAGCATGAAAGGCAGATTGAGAAGATATCAGTAAAATTTGTGGAAGAGGGAAACAACAATGACCTTACTGTGGGTGTCTGCTATACACTTCCAACCCAAACTGAAGACTTGGACGATTTCCTGGAGCAGACTTCCAAAAATAAAAAAGGAGAGTTTTGTAGTCATGGGATACTTCAACTACCCCAATATCTGTTGGAACTCAAACTCTGCCAAGAATGTCAGGTCCAACACATTCCTCAATTGCCTCGTTGACAACTTCATTTCCCAGAAGGTGGAAGAAGCAACAAGGGAGTCATCTCTCTTGGACTTAGTTCTCACCAACAGGGAGGAACTGATTGATGAAGTGAAAGTACAGGGAGCCTTGGAGGAAGTGATGATGTCTTCTTGGGTTTCATTATACATAGGCAAGGGAAAGCGGTGTGTAGTCAGACATGTACTCTGGACTTTAAGAAGGCTGATTTCAAAAAAGTTTAAGGAACTACTGGGTGAAGTCCCATGGCCAGAAATACTCAAAGAGAAGGGAGTCCAAGATGGATGGAAGTTTGTTAAAGATGAAATATTAAAGGCTCAAAGGCAGACAATTCCAACAAGAAAGAGTAGATAACAGTTGCAGGGAGAAGGTCAGGTGGGCCAAAGCTCAGAATCAGCTGGTGCTTGCAAGAGAGGTTAAAAATAATCATAAAGGTTTACTAAGCTATGTTCGAAGCAAGGGAAAGAGCAAGCAAGTAGTAGGTCCCTTACGTGGAGAAATGCTATTGGGAGATAGAGAGAAGGCAGAACTGCTCAACACCTACTTTGCCTGTCTTCACCCAAAAGGAAAGTCGGATTGCAGAGGCAGCTTACAAATTAAAACGCTTGCACTACAGTGAAGTCATAAGTCCAAAAGATCAAGAATAGCACGACTTTTCTGGAGCCCACTCTGGAGCCAATTAACCATCTGTTTAAGAGAGAGAGGGAGACAGACAGAGAAAAATATAAAAATACTTATTCTCTGAAAGAGAAGTGACACAACTATGTTGTAGGTTTTGCAGAAGTAGAATAGCTGACACCCTTGCCAATATGTAATATTGTCTCAGGAAAAGGGAACTGCATCAAAAGAAAGGAGATGTTATGGGGTCAGCAACCTTTTCAGAACACTGAGCACATTTGGAATTTTGAGAAAGTTCTTTGAGTACCAGTCAGAAATTGGCTGATAGATGTGTTGCATAACCCAAAATAGCTGCTGGATCTCAAAGAGCAGAAAAAAGAGACAGGGCCACAAAGTGGTTCAGGCAAGCCCCCCAATCAATGGAGGGGAAAAGCCTTTTCTCATTGTATCCATACCTGTTGAGGTATGCTAGGCGGAAAGAGTCTGATTGGCCCAAGGGCATCCAGTCATGGCTGAGCAAGGATTTGAATTTCTGTTTCATCATTCCTAGTCCAACACTAAGCATTACACCACACTGACTCTCCAAATTGATAACTTGCATTTTAATACAGATTTATTTATTTTTTAGATCTTACGGGTGGCATCAAACTCTTGTTTCAACCCAGCTGTTAGAGGCACTGGCCAGCAGAAACCTTGGAGGCCGTTCAGCACAGACTAAGACGTGTTTAGGACCATTATTTCAATAAATATCCAGGGGAACTGTTAAACACTTAAACAAAAAACCAAAATCTAATTGTGTCTATTTAATATCAACATATGTGCATTCTAATTTATCTTGCATATTCATTTGCTCGTTAGTGACATTTTGCATTATTTGATTAAATTACCTCTCTGCTTCACTCTAGTAATATTAAAACGGTTAAATGGTAATAACTGAGTATAAGTATTGGAATTAACCATCTCTAAATATACAGAAATATAACACTTGTTATTTTTTTTGCAGGTAACAGAGATAATCAACTGGAGTGGGGACTTTACACATGACTTTTTTTTTCTATAGGCAAAACATATTGCTACCAGGAAAGTATGCTCACACACCCCATTTTAAGTATTTTTTCTAAGCTCTTTGGCTCCAGATCTCCATTTTGCCTGGGACAGATATGCTAAGCGGTGACTTCATCACACAAGGCAATAAAGGAACATGTGTGCACTGACTATTAACATAGGAGTCTTTCCACTTTCTCTTCAGCAGATCCGGGATCTCTGGAATACACACACAAACCCTTCTCCCCACATCATTTCTAATGAAATTCCCTCTCTCATGACCTTTTGTCATTCCAGATTGGCATTCCAGAGCCCTGGAGAGGGAAAGCACTGGCAAATGATAGTGTAAATAACTGAGGAACCCATTAGCAAGAACAATGGTTAGGGATCTCTGATAAAAGGATGCACAGGCCACATGCTGATCACCCACTACAGAAAATGGAAAACCCCTCTAGCACTATCAATGCCCTCCTTCAATTTAGGAGAAACCCCTCCCTCATATGAATGGGCCTATAATACAAATACCCAGGTAGACAAAAGGATCTAATCCATTCAGTCTTTTATTTTTGACTGTTCCTGAATACCAGTTGTTGGAAATAATGAGCAGGAAGACTGCTGTGTGCTCATGTTCTGTTTGCGAGCTTTTCATGGGCATCTAGTTATCCACTGTGAGAACAGGGTGCTGGGCTAATGGACCCTGCAGACCTCTTTTTGGGTACTTACGTCTCCCCAGATCTCTCTCCTTCCCACATTCCCTGTTCTCCATTTTTATTACTCTTTTATTGTTCTCGTGGCACCCATGGGGTTAGGAGAAAACCTCATTTGGTGTTCAGGGGAGAGGTGTTGCTTCTCAGAGCCTTTGAACTTTTTTCCCTCCATCTCATTCAATTTCCTAAAGGGAAAAGTTTCTCTAAGAGGAAGTTGCACTGTGCAAGCATAAATCCTTCTGCTAATGGAACAAGTTTGTTGGGTACTGTAATGGTTCTAGGGGTTGCTCATGCGTAAGCAGGTGCCTATCTCCCCGGCTGGATTGCCAAAGTGAACCTTTTCTGTCCGGACAGCCACTCACCTGTGGCTGACTCAATCGCTGGCAGAATCCGTGAGTGGGCGTTTCTTAAACTTCTTCCAGCAAAGAAGCTCTTTGACGCCTAGTCTTCGCCTACCCTCTCTGCGCGGAAGCCTTCTGCGCAGGGAGGGCGTGGGCAACGGAGGACCCCTACTCTCCCCGCTGGTCCCAGGCAAGGAGTCATGAGACCGCCTCGCCACTTCCCCCAGCTGCCCCCCTTCTCCCCTGGTGGTACGCTGATTCTCTTCCCCAGAAGATGGGCTGCTCCTCCTGATCCCTGGACGCTCTCTGGAATCCCTCTGGCTTTCGCTCTCCCCCTCCAGTACTGATGGCAGTTCCCTGACAGGTACCACCTCATTTGAGAGAAGCTTCTCCAAAGAGGTGGTATCTCACTTACTTTTAGGAAAGTTAAAATAGAAGAAGAAAATGGTTTCAAAACTCTTGGG
Organism: Podarcis tiliguerta; assembly: GCF_965153285.1. Taxonomy (NCBI): domain Eukaryota; kingdom Metazoa; phylum Chordata; class Lepidosauria; order Squamata; family Lacertidae; genus Podarcis; species Podarcis tiliguerta. The sequence continues at coordinate 34,919,157 of NC_139540.1, read as the reverse complement.
ACATTCACTCCTACCCAGACTTTGGCCATCACTCCCAAACTTGGAAAGGGAAATCATTTAATATCCTGCTGATAGGAGGTTTAATGACTCCTAATTTCTTCTGTTGATTTTTGTAACAAACTACATACTCACTTATTCTAAATTGTGGCTTACTGTCTTGTTGCTAAAAACCCCTTCCTAGAAAACCTAGTTTTTGCCATGGTACGTTGTGATTCTTGCTTAAAGATCCCAACTTATCTCCAGTGAGTGCACATGGTAGCAACTCCCATGCACAAGCATTAAAGGGGAAGACTACAATTTGTGTATTTTACTTTCTGGAGGACTTGCCTTGGGAAGTCATGATTGGCAGGGTGCTCCCATCACACGCACCTGATGCAAATGCACACATTGTAATAGACCTATGACATGTTTTCATGGTTTTTGTAGATCTTTGTACACTAATAAAGCTGAAATGTTTTGTGGGAGGCAGCCCAGAGGGATTTTGAGAGGCTGTCAGAGGTGTACACATGGGAATTTGCAAACCACATGAATTCTAGTTTATCCCACTATTACGTTTTAAAATTCTGGAAAACCTATGTTGTTATCTGACAATTTGATACTAAATATCTTCCTTCCTTCCTTCCTTTCTGTAATAATGTATAGGGTCCTTGATTTCCCCCTAAAACTCTATAGAATCAAAATTATTTGCAACACAGAGAGCTTATAATTAACCTAATTTCACCGTGCTTATTGAACAAAATTTATTCATCACAGGGATAAAAATAAAATTGCAGGCTAAGATTCCAGTTGTGGAAACTGGAGCCGAAGTGATTCCTTCTTACCTTTTATTATGTACTCTGTGAATTAGCCTTAGTTTACTAGTTTTTATTGGTGTCAACATATTTTTGAATACTATTAGCATAGCAATCAGGCCTCTTCTCAAGCTACTGAATGGTGTGTTAACTTCCAAAATAAATAGACATGTGGCGTGAAGGATGAGCTGTCACTTCGGGAAATGTTTCGTGTTCTAAAGTAAAAGGCACCTCTAACTGAAAATGGTAATAGTGGCAGGATTTGGAGAAAATCGAACCACTTTGGGTTGTCTCCAGTGGTGTTGCTCAGCTAAATATAGGAGGCAGTAATTTTTGACCTGTCCTAGTTTGTTGCAAGCAGAACTATTTCTGCTCTGCTACAGTTCAGCTTCCGTTAAAACCTATGTCATTGATCTTGCTATGGGCTATCACTGAAATGTACTGTGGTACCTCGGGTTACATACGCTTCAGGTTACAGACTCCGCTAACCCAGAAATAGTACCTCGGGTTAAGAACTTTGCTTCAGGATGAGAACAGAAATCGTGCTCCAGCAGTGCGGCAGTAGCGGAAGGCCCCATTAGCTAAAGTGGTGCTTCAGGTTAAGAACAGTTTCAGGTTAAGAACGGACCTCCGGAACGAATTAAGTGCTTAAACCGAGGTACCACTGTACACGATTCATTTCAATGCATTTCAATGGCCTTTAGTTTAGAGAAGAGGTGAGTAAGAGGAGACATGACAGAGGTGGATGAAATTAAACTTGATGTTGAGGAAGTGGACAGAGAATTGTTTGTCTCCTTCTTTCATAACACTAGAACTTGGAGAACCTGAATAAAGCCTAATGTTGAGAGATTCAGGAAAGACAAAAGAAAGTACTTCTTCACACGATGCATAATTAAATTATGGAATCTGCTCCCACATGAGGCAACGATGGCTATCAACTTGGATGGCTTAAAATAGGATTGCACAAATTCATATAGGATAAGACTATCAATGGTTACTAACTATGAGGGCTATATTCTACCTCCACTATCAGAGACAGGAATGCTTCTGAACATCAGCTGCTGGAAGCTGTGGAAGTGGAAAGTGCTTTTGCACTCTGGTCCTGCTTGTGATCTTCCTACATGCATATGATTGGTCACTTTGAGAACAGGATGCTAATCTAGATGGGCTATTAACTTGACCCAGCAGGTTGTTTTTATGTTCTTAACTAAATGTTATGGTGTGGCTTACAGTGGTGCCTCGCAAGACGAAATTAATTCGTTCCACGAGTCTCTTCGTCTAGCGGTTTTTTCGTCTTGCGAAGCAACCCTATTAGCGGCTTAGCGGATTAGTGCTATTAGCGGTTATTAGCGGCTATTAGCGGCTATTAGCGGCTATTAGCGGCTATTAGCGGCTATTAAAGGCTCAAGGGATTAGCGGCTTAGCTGCTAAAAGGCTATTAGCGGTTTAGCGGCTTAGAAAAAGGGGGTGGGGAGCGAAAAAAAATCTCAAGACTCGCAAGACATTTTCGTCTTGCGAAGCAAGCCCATAGGGAAATTCGTCCTGCGAAGCGCATCGAAAAACGGAAAACCCTTTCGTCTAGCGGGTTTTCCGTCTTGCGAAGCATTTGTCTTGCGGGGTACCACTGTATTTGTATACTACTTTGTTAACCAAAGGACTTCAAATATTCAGTAAACAGAATATTTAGGCAGAGATAGCTCAGTTGTTAGAGCATGGAACTCTTAATCTAACTGTCATAGGTTTGAGTCCCAAGTTGGACAAGATTTCTGCATTGCAGGGGGTTGGACTAGATAACTCTAATGGTCCCTTCCAACCCTACAATTTTATGATTCTATGATATTAATACAAAAGAAAGATTATACAAAAAAATGGAATAGGTTGATGTTAACAGAAGCTTATTAACACCTGTTTATTGGCCTTCTATCGTTGTAAAGAGTGGACAACAGAGCATGGCTGATGGACACCACTATATTTGGAAAGAGTTTTGCAAATAGCTACATTTATTTTATTCACTCTCTGCCAAAATGTATTTTAAATGAGCATGTTCATGGAAACTTCAGGCTACTTTAGCCTAAATAAGCTCAATGAAAGCATAATTTCACACGACTGAAAAGTTCAGCGTAAATGGGTATGTTTGAATATGTTGGATTGTAAGAAGAAAAAAGCAAAACAGTATTCTGACTCTCTAAGGGTTAAAACTTGAGGCCTGTCTATAGCTCATTTCTATAGTAACCACAAGACTGAGACTTTTTTTTTTTTTAATGGGCACCTAATAATTAGAAAGTGCTAGAAGGTATAACAATATAATGAATCAAAACTGATAGACTTGTGGGTTTCCATAGAAACATGTATAATTATGATAATCGGTCCCTGGCGTACCCTCAAAATCGTATACATTCAGTTAAATGCAATAAACATTAGGCACTATTTAGTGAGCGGTGATGCAAATTAACAGTGTGAGATACAGGGAGGCTATGAATAAAATTGCAGTACAGTTTATCTCAAACTAATTTCCCAGATTGCTTTAATAGGTATGCTGTGTGGATGGGAAGAGCAAATAAAACTGTGTTTTGCTAGTGGTAGTGCTAACAACAATATTTCAAAAAGTGGGCTGAGTGACGGTTAATTCTGATGCAGATCAAAATTTACTGCAACGCATTATTGCATGTGGGATGTGATGGCTGACCTGGTGAGGTTCAAAAGATTTACTTTGGGGTTGTGAGGAGAATGAATACAGTTCTGTTTCCCCTTTTCTAAACAATTGTGTTTACTCCTGGTTTAACTACACCCTTCTCAGCATTAAAGGCAGTGAAGACATCTTCTTCTGTCAAGGATTTCACCCCTCCTCCTTTCATCGCTTAACAATCTAGTGACTTAGCATATGGTTGCAGAATGTATCCTTTTGATTTCAGGAGAGGGAAGATTGCAGCTCAGTAGCAGAGTGCTTGCTTTGCATGCCAGCTCCATCTCCAGTTAAAAGGATCAGGAAGCAGGTGAAGTGAAAGATCTCTGCCTAAGACCCTGGATCACTGCTGTCAATCACAGGAGGCAAGTCTGGGACAGATGGGCAAAGAGGGCAGCCCCCCTGCCCTTTAGCACGATGTTGCTTTCCTTTGATGATTCTGCCCTGTAGAATCTGCAGAGTGTTAAACAAGCATCTATCTTTAGACCTCAGTTTATTGTTATAATGTTAAGATTTCACATTGATCAGAATAGTTTGGGGCAAAAATATTCAGATGCTCAAAACTCAGAAGGCAAAAGCAGCAGCTCAGGCTTTATTCATGCACATTATTGTGCTGATTTCAGTGGGATCTATTTGAGTAAACCCAGTGCTTTTTTTCTAAAAATATTTAGGGGTACTCTCATTGTGACTCAAGAAAACCACTATTTTATAGTTCAAATTCGGGAAAATAAATACAGTAAGTGGACAAAAGTACAAAGATTCACAAAATGTTTAGGGATATGCGTCCCCCTGCGTCACCCCAGAAAAAAGCACTGCGTAAACCACATGCAGTTCTACAGGCTGATCCTCAGCTACTCTTTCTGGTCACTGACCGTATTAAAGATATCTGATCTGATCCTCAGCTACTCTGATATTTGTGACGTGTGCATGGTAGCTGTATGCATTCAGATGGATATGCCTGCAGAGCTCCTCTCATCAAGGAAATGCAGAAAGTCCTTCTAGGGAGTAGATGAGCTCAGGAATTGTGTTTGTTTCTTGATCCCTTGTACAATGACTGGATAAGATTCCACTTGGGTGCTATAGCAACCAGTTATGCTGATTGCAGAGCTCCACGGATTCTGTCATACAAATCAATCAAATCAACTGATTGAGGACCTATCCAGTATGGCTAAGTGCTTTGCACATGTGCCCCCTGTATGTTGATGCACTAAAACTCCCATCATTGCTGACCATTGCTGTGTTGGCTGGGGCTGATGGAACTTCTAATCTAACAACATCTGTAGGATACCATGTTGGCTATCCCTGATGTAGACCACCGAGAATAATATCTTCCTACAATCCTCTTCTGAAATGGATAGTGAAATATATATCAACAGATCATCATAGATCTCCACAGTGCAGCAATCTTTTTTATTTGCTTTTTGTGGGTTGGGCAGGGCAAATGGTCACACATGAACCTAATCCTATTTGTTCTAAGAGATGTGCTTTGGTCTTGCTTCTTCACACATTTACCTGGACAAGCTGCTCCTTGATTCCTCTAATACTTGGTTAAGTTGATTACCAACTCAAGTGGTTGGGGATATGACAGTAGAAGAGAAAGTAATATCTCATTGTGTGGTTTAACTTTAGAAATTCAATTGAGAAAGTGGTCACGTCAGCACATACATGTGTCTAACTACTAGACTGGTGGGTTTTGCTCACTGTATTTCATAAAACAGCTACAAACTAACTGTAAATCATCAGCTGTGTAGCTGTGCCAATATGTCCAGGGTGTTTCTAAGACAGATGTACTTTCATCAAACAGGCAGGCAGAATTTCTCTATGCATGGGATAACCTACAATGTAGGGATGGGAAACTTGTAATCTTCCAGATTACATTACATTATAATGTCAATTATCCAGGACCTCTGGCCATTTGAGCTGGGGCTGTGATAGATATCTGAAGAATATGCACCAGAGGCTGAGGTGTATATGAGATGATGGATCTAGAAACAGCTTTTTTAAAAAAAATAATTAAATTATTATTATTATTATTATTAATAATAATAATAAAGTTTATAAAGCACATGAAATTTCTACCCACTCCACAACTCAAAAAATGAACTATTTTGATATTCCTTAGATTCCAACAGGACTATTTGTTTTACTGTGTTTCATGTTAACAGGGATATTAATTAGTCTGCCAGTCAACTTAGTTTTAGTTGGTGCAAGAAATTAGAATGGAGAAGACACTCAGAAAATTATAGTCTTCAAAAGTATAAGAAGCTATTGAGCAACTGAAAGAAAGTAGGGTGGTGGAATGGAATGTGGCATACAGAATAATTACATGTAATGACAGAAATTAGAATTCTCCATTGTAGATTCTTTCATAGCCAAACTGGTGCCATTGACACAAGATGGAGGCATCAGAAAGTTTATGGGAATCACAAGGTTTAAAGATGGAAGGCCCTCTAAAATGGAGTAAGCTCAAAAACAGCTCATTGAAGAGTGGCAATGAAATACAAATTCTGTGAGGGGGATGAGAAGCAGGACAAAGGGGGAAAAGAATGGAATATCTTGAACAGGAGCATTTTATTACAGGGTCTCCACTTACAGTGCTACTAATACTAATTCTACACAATCACAATAAAATCTCACTATAAATATCCTATAATCCATTGCAATTGTTTTAACAATTACACTATCAAACTTTATTAATTCATAACATAAGAATGTTCAGAATAGCTTATTTATGGCCTGAAAACACAAAAACATATTAACATTGTCTTGACTTTGCCCTTTCTCATACACCAATTAATTTGTTTTGGCATATGGTGAAATATCTGGTGTATCACAACAAAAGCCTGCATTTCTAATTAAAAATACAGTCTTCGATTTATTCATTTTATGGTCTTAGATTTATTATTATTATTATTTTAATATTATGCCTAATGGTAAATCGTATTTTTAAAATAAAGGTAAAAAGGTAAAAGGTAAATATTTTAAAATATACAAATCAAAGCTCATATCTAAAGTTTGCTGTTATGCTAAAGGAAAGAAAAAGAACCCTAGGATAAAATTGTCATTGCAAATGTAGGCATTTTATGAAAAGAAGAAGAAGGGTGAAGAGTAATTCTTGCAGTAGGGCAGTAAACATACAGATAAAAAAAAATCTTCCAGCCATTATTCAACACGATTACTATACTCTTACTATTATTAGAACCAATTTACTGCAGTTTTAATAAACTACAGAATCATTTCTATGGCTTTTACTCCAATATCCCTGTAGTTTAGTTATAACTTTATTAAATGTACTTTTATTATGGAGTAATATAATCCTTGGAGTGAAGGTATAAGGCACAGAACCAATAAAAAAAATTAAAAGTAGAAAAGTGATTTAAAGTAGAGAAATTGCAGGATTTTTTATGAGACTGTTACTGCAGTTTGTAGAAAGAGATCGAGACAAATTTCCCTGTAGCTTTTTGACAGAGTGCTTGCTCTGAACACATGATGGCCCCAGGTTCAAACCATGTCATCTCCAAGCAGGGCTAGAAATAGTCATGCCTGAAACATGGAGACCCACTGCCAGTCACTGAGCCAATATTCTGAACAGAAAAGGCAGAGACAGGGGTCATAGGAGTTGTAGTTCATGTTAAGTATAATTGTTTAATTCACACTGAAATGGAGAATGCCTGTGTGTATTGCCGAAAGGATTTAACTGGAAGATTCCATTGAAGCTAAAGAAGAGCAAGAAGATCTCTCTAAGCACCTAGTTGGGCTGATAATTAACTGTTGTTGTAGCTCCTAGTCTGTCATGAGGTGTTTAGCACATGGGAGGCAACTGAATTGCAAATCGCCATCTTGGGTCTTTTGTTCCCAGGCTCCATGGGGGAAGGATGTGTAAATGACTCACTCCAGGAGCTCAACAGCCTTGGGACTGGAATGCAGGCTAATGGAGCCTGTGTGAGAAAGAGAGCTATGTTGTCAGCTCTGATGGTAAGTTCTTCTATTTCAAAGAAGTTGAGCTTGTGCTGGACATGCACATGATCTTATGGAACTGTTTGGATGTATCATTTACTGTTTTTTTGTTCTGTTTTGAATAAAGTTCTGCAAGTAAAGCTTTAAATCATATCTAATGGATCATCTGGACAATGTTTCATCTCAAAAGGAGTCTGTTTTTCTGCATCCAGTTGCTTCATGCTGCACAATAATAATATCTGCAATAGTTCAACGTCAGGTTTTCTGCCCCTTGTAAGTAGGGCTACTATTTTACTGAGGCTAAGCAGATCTATGTCTGGCCAATTCCGGCATAGGAGATCTCATAGGAACCACATCTAATTTAGGATCCAAACTGGGATTTTGGACCAGCCCAGACTTGGGCACAACCTGACCCAGATCCAGACCCCAAACCAATTTGGCAGCCCTGGTGTTTAATTAGTAGGACTATGCATTGCATTTCAGCAGATCCAACTGGGCACTGGCTGAATTTGGTTGAGACAGCCCTGGATTGCCACTGGTCAGGTTGACCCAACTGGAGCAATCTGGTGGGGCATTGAATGCGGCAGTGAAGGAAGAGAAGCAAGCATCCTCTGCAAAGAGCAAGGCAGGGCTGCTTGCAAGAGGACTGTCAAACAGACCTGCACTCTGCTTTGGCTGTGTGTGAGTGTTTCCAGGAGGGGAACATGTACATGTAGCCAGACTGAGAAGGATTGGACCCTCTGCTCAGCAGCTGGTGAACAGCACTTTAATTCCTGCTGGCTGCAGGGATCTGCTCTACCAGAGTGCTCCTCTCATGAAATGCATTGGTGAAGCAGTATTCAGTAGGATAGAACTCTCCAGTCACTGTTCAGATATTTTAAAATCTTTGGTAAGAATCAAGGGAGGTCTTAAACTCAGAGTTACACCATCAATTGTTAGTCCTAGCTAACTCATATTGAAAATTTCTGCTTTATTTTTGGCATTAGTCATTTTGAAATTTAGGATTGCATCCAGGTGAGGCACTCCACACCTCTCCACACCTTCCTACACCTTCCCACACCTCCAATTTGCCCTGGGTTTCCCCAACCCTCCTGAGCAGATGTGGGGGACCCAGGTAGGGAAACCAAAGAGAAAGTCCTGTTGCACCAGGAGAGGATAAATAGCTGCTTTAAATCTCTCTCTCTCTCTCTCTCTCTCTCTCTCTCTCTCTCTCTCTCTCTCTCCTACACACCTTGTGACCTACTTAGGAGGATTTTTGGATCTGAAAAGCACAATACAAAATAAAATAATTCTCAGCTGTGATATGAGTATTTGCCACAACCTAAGAAGCTGAGGCATGCAAACTCTGCTGCCCTGTTGCAGAAACTATGATATGGCAATCTAATAAACTTTCCAAATCACTTCTGCTAAGGCTGTTAAACTTTTATACAACAGAACTTTGTAATTACTGTAGGAAATGGAATTTTGTTGACTGCTTTGTTTTCCAGCATCATCCCCCGCCCAATGGAAGTTATCGCTGTAATTTCATCATCCCTTGGCACTTCAAAAGCAAGTCCATTTAATAGACATTTTGATTGGGCTTTCCTTAACATTTCATTCATTTTTTGAACTGTCTAAAAGTGCTGCATTTGTTTTCTGAAGTGCCAATAGCCATGTTAGTCCATTGTATCTGACCTCAGCAAAAAGAATTCCTTGCACTCTTGCAATAAATAGATTCCGTTGATTGGAGTTCTTGTATTTTCAGTTCTGTATTGTCTTCATTGTCTGAGCTAATTACAGGTTGGAAGCATAACAAAATGCTCATGAACAACTCATTACAACTTTGCCCAAAGGCAAAATCTGTTGTGTTGGAAAAGAGAGATCACTCCTGGAGAAATCTAATCATAAGTACAAAAGAACATAAGAAAAGCCCGTTGGATCAAGCCTGTGGCCCAATATCCTGTTCTCACAGTGGCAGACCAGATGCCCATGGGAAGTCTGCAAGCTGGACATGAGTTCGACCAGCAACTGAAAATCAGAGGCATAAGGTCTGTGGAAGCAGAACATACAAGCAAAGATCACCAGTGTTGAAGCAATGATTCTTCAACATCAGCTTTGTTGGACTGGCCATGTTGTGCGGATGCCTGATGATCGTCTTCCAAAGCAACTACTTTATTCCGAACTTAAAAATGGAAAACGTTATGCTGGTGGTCAACAAAAGAGGTTTCAAGACTGTCTCAAGGCAAATCTAAAAAAATGTAGTATAAACACTGACAACTGGGAAACACTGGCCTGCGAGCACTCCAGTTGCAGAACAGCCTTTACCAAAGGTGTCATGGGCTTTGAAGACACTCAAACTCGGGATGCAAGGGAGAAATGTGCTAAGAGGAAGGCACGCTTGGCAAATCCATAGCCATTGATAGCCTTGTTCTACATGAATTTGTTTAATCCTCTTTTAAGCCATCCAAACTGGTGGCCACTGCCACCTCCTGTGAGAGCGAGTTCCATACTTTATGTGTGAAGAAGTACTTTCCTTTATCTGTCCTGAATCTCCCAGTCTTCAGCTACATCGGATGCTTATTGAAGATATCTCTACTGCACTCTCAGATCGAATGACACATGGAACATTCTGAAACAGAAAGCTTTATGACACCTTTAGCCTGCCAGACATTGTTGAACCACCAAAAGGGTTTGTTGCACGAGGATGACAGATTGCTTTGTTTCCCTTTAATTGCACAAAACTAAATTTGTGGTATGCACTTGAATCCCTCCAGCAAAATAGTGATAGTCTGGAGGCATCCACATACCTGCCTACCTTACTTTGCAGGAGGAGAAGAGCTTGACCTGTATCCTATGGGGAGCCATGTAAGCATCTCATCACTGAAAGGATTCAAACTTGTGCAATGGAACTTTTCCTTTCTCTTCCCCAGCATGTGACCCCTTATATCTGCTCTGAGGGTTTCCCCAACTCTCCAGAACAGATTTGGATATATTGGTATTGTATGGTTTTTTTAAAAGTGCAAGTTCCTCTGAGGCAATCTTAGTAGTAAGTGAAAAATAAATATGATTTTAAAAAATATCATTTTTGAAGTCCTGTTCTGAAAGTGGAAATCCTTGTAATGATGGGACATTTGCTTCGTGCAACACTGGATACAAGCCAATAGACCCAATATATTATTTTGATTTGTAGAAAGAAATGATTTAGCACCTTCATTGTACCGCTTATGGTAAATGCTGAAGATACACCTCTTTACTCTGATTTTTGTTTTTACTTTACTTTACTCTGATTCTTGATATTTATATTTTTAGGACCCACCTGAGTTTTGTAATTGTACATTGATCTAAACTGTTTATATTGTGTTGTAACCCACCCTGGGAACTTAAGGTTAAAGGCAGGTAAATAAATAACAATAATAATAATTACACCTAGAAAATGTTTAGAATGATTACTGCAAAATTCCAGATTATTAAAAAACCTATTTTATTAATGATGATGATGATGATGATAATAAATACCCCACTCTCCCTGGCCAAGAATGGGGTCAGGGAGGCTAACACCAAATATATAATACATTAAAAACACAAAATCAAACGATTAGATTTAAAATACAATTCAATAATATTTACAAATATTAAATGGCAAACTACGCATTACACTGTATATTTCTTGGAAGAATGAAAGTTTTCTTTTTAAAAATCTCATCCTTATTTCAATCCTTCTAAGCATAAGGGGAAATGTTTATCTAGAAACCTTTAAAAAAGCCTTTGATTAATAACAATGGGAATTGCAGGTATTTAAATCATCCCCTTGTGGCCCCCATATTGCTCAATGAATCCATTTAAAACTTATTCTGATGTACAAAGGAAAAAATAATTAAAAAGTATAAGGACTGCTGAGCTGAAATTTAGCTCCCCTGAGCTCAAACTAAGATGCCTGCAGTATAATTCACAGCATAATTTTCTTCTCTGCTAACAAGAGCAATGCACAGAATAATGATTCATTTTTTTTATTTGTTGGTATTCCATGCCATCAATCATGATTCACACTGCTTCGAGGTTTGCATTTGAGGGTGCACGATTGTATAGAAGCAAAATAAATAAATAAGTAAAAACCAGCCTAACAATGCCTGTCATGGAGAGAGACCATCATAGAAAAGTCTGTGTAACAGGAGCAGCTCAAGCCATTGAAAAGTGAAGGGGTCAGGCAGTAAAGGCAGTCAATGGAGGCTAAGGCCAGTGGTGCCAAGTTGGGCCCCAGACTGTGGGTACCCAGCGGGCATGCTGCACTGCACCATCGTGACATCATCACAGACCGATGTGATGTCTGTTGGGATGTGTCCAAGGGAACGGGGGCAATTTGCAGGCCCCCAGCTGGCTCCAGCCCACTGGCTGGCAGCCGGGCAAACTCCAGCCCTTGGAACAGCATCAAAACAGCTTCAGAAGCCTTCAGAAGCTTGAGCACGCCTCAATCAGCAGAGTGAATAACACACAACAGAAGTGGCGGACAGAGGCATATATGGTGTCACATCACATGCCCCTTCTCTAAGATACAACTTCCAGGGATCTGGAAAACTGGCTGAACCCTAAACATGTATGCGCAGATTAACAATATTTTTTCAGCCCCCACCTGAGAGGAATGGCAAATTAAGCTGATGGACCATGCCGAAATGGCAAACCTGCCTGGAAAACTCAGGAACCAAGAGGTCAAAAACTTTTTAAAAGAATGGGGGGAGATTATTTAGTTATTTAGGAGACCACTGTAAGCAGATGGAAACATTAGCAGGGTTTTAAATCCACTTGTAATGTAACAAATACCATGGATAACATGGACTGATAAAAAATGTAGAGTATGGAATAATACGCAGTTGTAAATGTTGAGAATATTACCCCATAGAGGTGGTGGGGTGGAGGAAGTCGCAGGATTCAGAGTAATTTCAATATATGGATATTGTATTTGGATTGTTAGAATTTTATATTTGTAAAATCAAATAAAAATGATTAAAAAAACAACAACCAAAACAATACTTTTTGAAAGAAAGCCTATCCAATTTCTAACTGAAAAGGCAAAACAGGGGGAGTGTTTTGTCTGAGATAAGAAACAAGAAATAGAGACTGTCCTTGGTAGGGTGGCTCTGTTGCCTTATTTCCCAGAAGACACTTCTTTAGGGATATAGGAAGCTGCTTCATAACAGGACCATGTTGCTTAGTATTGGCTGCACTGACTAGCCATGGCTCACCTGGGTTCCAGGCAGGATTCTCTCCTGGCTATACCTAGAAATGTTGGGAATTGAACCTGGTACCATTTTCATGCAAAAGCAGATGCTCTTCCACTGAGCTCCAGCCCCTTCCCTGTATCTGAAATTCTGTTTGGTTTAAAGATAAAAAGACCCCCAAGCAGGGAGAGCAAGGGGCTTGAAGTTGTCCCTCAGTCACCAAGTAGCACTTGGACAGCAGATGGAACAGATCTGTCGGTCACAATCTTCCCAACTACAATGAGATGTAATTTAGGTCTACCTTAATTTTAGCATTTATTGCTAAATTTGCATCTTCATCTGTGCAAATCTGCATCCTTTCTTTGTGGTGATGCTGGTTCCTCCTTTTGGCAAGGCAAAAGTAGCCTTGTGAACCCTTGGCAAACAGAGTCAGTTGGAACATATGGGATTCACATCACACTTCAGAGTTTGATAGTCCTAGATAGTTCAGTTGGTTAGAGCATGATGCTAATAACAGCAGGGTTGCAGGTTTGATCCCTGTATGTGACAGCTGCATGTTCCTGCATTGCAGGGGGTTGGATTGAATGAACCTCAGGGTCCCGTCCAACTATTCTATTCTATTATTCTATTCTATTCTATTCTATTCTATTCTATTCTATTCTATGTCTCTCCTTCTAGTTTCTGAACTAGTTGACTCCACCATTCAGTGATTTGCTTTTGATTCCAATCACATTTATCATAAAACTTTCAATTAAAGGCTGGGTTCCCAGAATATTAGACAAACAATGCACACTGACAATGCAAGACAAGATCACATTCTGTATTCTCTGAGCCATCTGGAAAAGTGCATCTCAGCTGAAAAGCAACGCCTTGGGCCTTTTCACAAAACAAGAGAGAATTTACCCAACATGATCTACAGTTCCCAGCCCCGCAGATAGTTCCTATGGCTTGACTCCATGTTCAATTGTTATATTACCATCATCTGGTTATTGTGACAATCTATCAAACACACCTTTCACAGATGCTTGTTCGAGTTATTCTGGACCATAGTAATTTACTGCATGTGTCTTGGCAGCTTCCCACAAAATCATAACACAATGCAACAGCCTCTTTTCTCATTGTGGAAAGCCTCACATACTTAACATACCATATACTTATTTCCCCACTTACTTCAGATTGCTTTGGAACCTGTACACTCTTCTCTAAATTCCTAATGCATTGTGAGCGTTCTCACTTATGAATATATTTCACCTTTATTCCAAGGAGGACCTTCGCTGCACCGATAAATGCAGTGATCTAAATCATGCTAAAAGTATTCAGTAAATCCTGCAGATAAGCTGTGCATTCATTTTGTTTGTGGGTACTTGGCAAACAGAACTGTTTCACTTGCTAAGGTTGCAGTCTTCTGCACACGTCTGTAGGAGGAAGTCCCGGAGAGTCAAGTGGGGTAGAGTTCTGAATAAACATGAATAGGATCAAACTGCATTGAAGAATATACTATGGGTTGCAGGGATGTAGCATGGGGAGAACCGGGGGAGTGTAGCTCCAGGTGCATAATTTAAGGGGGCTTGAACCAGGTGCCCCCCCCCAGGGATCCCCACCCTGCCTGCCAGTCCTAGGGCCTAGCCTTGCCTTGCTGCTGCACCATTGGCCCCCTCGCTGAATGACTGCCCGACCATTGTTGGGGGCATGTGCCCCCCAAGGGCCATGTCAACCAGCTGGGCTCCCCCCTGCATGGGCAGTGGGTGCAGCACAGACCAATGAAACCTCCTTATCCCATACTTGCCTGGCAGTGGAAGCGGTGAGAGTTGGGCTGGCACAGCGGGTTTTGTTCAACCTCAGCACCCAGCTCCTGGTCCCACCTGTTGTGTACACATCTCAAGCACCAACAAAAGACGCAATGCCACTGATGCGTTGTATCTATTTGTGTAACAGAAGACTGTTTGACCTAGCTCAATATAGTAAGCTGCCTCATGCCAAAGCAGGCCATTTGTCCATTTACCTCAGTATTGCCTACACTTCTGGCAGTGGATCTCCAGAAGTTTTGATGGTGGAAGTTTGACCTGCCAGAGAAGGAACTTTCTGCAAGTAAAGAGGATCCTTTATCACTGAGCTACAGCTCCTCCCTCAGAACCTTCCAACAATACAACAGGTATCAGGATTTTTGTTTTTTTGAGGGTGATTCTTCTTTGCCACAGAAGCCCTCCACCACCACTTTCCACACTATTCCACAGGCTCCTCCCAAATTTCCAGAGAAGATTGTGTGGTTGGGGGGGGGGTACTGCGGGTCAGCAGAGGAAAGCAGGAATTGTCGGCCATTACTTTTCCCCAATTCTGCTGGTGGAAAAAGAAATTGCACTGGCTCAGAGAGCCTTCTGTCAGGGGAGGAGCACCAATTGGATGCAACTCACATATGCGAAATCTGTAAACCTATACAAATTTGGAGTAAGCTCCACTAAAGACAATAGAACCTGTTTATGAAGAAATATGTATAGAATTCCATTGCATGTCATTGAAGATCAGTTCATATATTAATGTGGGTTGCATTTTTTCACTCACAAAAAGAGTCACTTTGCTATGTAACAAATTCCCAACAAATCCTACAGGATGTCCCTCAACCATTCCTCATACCTTTTACCATGTTGGTCTCCCTCCACTGAACACGCTCCAATTTGTCAATACCCTTCTTAAATTGTGTTGGCCAGAATTGGACACATTCATCTAGGTGTGGTCTGACCAAGGGAGAATAGTGTGGTACTGTTACTTTTCTTGATCTGGACACTATACTTCTGTTGATGCAGCCTAAAATAGCATTAGCATTTTTGCTGCTGCGTCACACTGTTGACTCATGTTAAGCTTGTACTACTCATGCACTACTGGCAAGACAGGTGTCCCCCATTTTATATTTGTGCAGCTAACTCTTCCTGCCTAAGCGCAGAACCTTACATTTGTCCCTATTGAAATTCATGTTGTTAGTTTGGGCCCAGTTCTCCAATCTGTTACGGTTACCTTGATTCCTGATCATGTCTTCTGCTGCATTAGCTACCCTCCCAGTTTGGTGTCATCTGCAAATCGGACAAGCATCCCCTCATCCAAGTTGTTTATAAAGATGTTGAACAACAATGGGCCCATGACAGAACCCAATCCCAACCCAAAACCTCTGGTTGTACACGGATACCAAAGTCTCCATGAGACAAACTATCTTGCTGGTTTATAAAACTGTTGTGACAATGTGTAGCATCTGCTATCTGTGCCCCTAAGTGATGGTTTTGCTCATTTGATTTTATGAGATAGAGAATATGGGATAAAATAGCCTTAAAAGAACAAATCCAATACAGCACCCCATGCTTTTACTCATACACGCTGATGCCTATTGTATTTGCGCTTGTCTAAAATGCCAAGACAATGAGAAGAAACTTTCCACATTATTCTGCAATGTTTTGGAAGGTCTGTTTAAAAGATTTTTTGAAACATTTGGGGATTTGTGTCTTGTGTGATCTATGTAATCTTAAATTAAACAGATAGTGTATTAAGGCATCAAAGCAACCATCTTAATCTGGTTCCCCTCCCCCCTACATTTCTGTAGTTCAGGAGCTGAATCTTATCAGGAACACCGGCTGTTAATAGCAACCTAACATTGCTATATTATTTCCATTATTCCTCCCTGTACTTTTTTCTTTCCATTTGTCTAACCTATTTGTAAGAGGTGAAGGTTTTGATGTTGCTTGGAGGAGGAGGGATAGGGATGGGTCTTACAATTCTCTTTTGTTCTGCTCACCCAACACTGCTGTTAAAAAGCTTATGTTTCAGTGGTAGCTTTTGGTTGATAAATACATGTATTACAGTACTGTGGACCAGCTAGTATTTCAATCATCATTACAGTAAAACCATACAGTAAATGTAAGATTCCCTTATCCCCTGTTAAAGGCATAGGTATTTAAAGCCATATATTTTAAATACATATCAGCATGTAGCATATAACCTGTGAGATATATTGACTATGAAATAAATGCACACACTTCACATATTACAGGATTTAATTAGGGTACCTTCTAAGGCCACTAAACTAAAAATACTAAATTGGGAACCCCACACAACAAAAGGGGACTTTCTCCTGAGTATTCATAAAAAGGACTGTGCACCACGGCTACAATCATCCTATGCCAATTTATTTGGATGTTCACCTCCAGCTTGGTCACAGTTCTCTATGTTCTGGTAACAGTTCTTGGTCACAGTTCTCTATGTTCTGGGGAGTGGGGACACCATATTGTGGTTCCTCTCTGGTCCCAAAATATTATTGGGCCAGCTCTGGGTGGGTAGCTATGGAAGAAGGGGGTACCGTATTTTTCACTCTATAAGACGCACCAGACCACAAGACGCACCTAGTTTTTGGAGGAGGAAAACAAGAAAAAAAATATTCTGAATCTCAGAAGCCAGAACAGCAAGAGGGATCGCTGCGCAGTGAAAGCAGCAATCCCTCTTGCTGTTCTGGCTTCTGGGATAGCTGTGCATCCTGCATTCTCTCCATAAGATGCACACACATTTCACCTTACTTTTTAGGAGGGAAAAAGTGAGTCTTTTAGAGCAAAAAATACGGTATTTCAGGTCATCTGATCCCATAGCTACCCACCCAGAGCTGGCCCAATAATATTTTGGGACCACAATATGGTGTCCCCACTCCCCACCAGGGAAAAAGAGGAGAATGAAGACCGACATCAGGAACAAAGGGGGGATAAAAATCAACATTGAGATCTGCTGCCCTATAGCCTCAACGGTGGGCCGGCCCTGTACCTACCTTAAGCTTAATCTTCTTCAGAGCAGACACATAGGCAGATTTTCTAATTTCAAACTCACCATCAACTGGTGATGAGAGAAAGGGCCTTTCCCATCTATGGGATGCTCTCCTTAAGGAGACTCACCTGGAGCCTACTCTGTTATCATTTTGGTACAGGCAAAGAAGTTTCTGTTTTCCTGTGGGAGTAACAATTATTGGATGTTTTTAGTCTGACCTTTTTATATGCCATGCATTTTTAATGCTATATTTTATTTTTGTTTTAAATCACTTCAGGGCGTTTTGTTGTTCCTGGGAATCAATTAATAAATTCAATGCACCTAACCTAACTCTCTGTCAAAAAATAAAGTGCGCTTCTCTAGTTATGTTCTAAATGGCAGCATTAGCAGTAATCTTCTATAGCTTTAGTCATTAAATTGTTGCACTCAGTTAAGCAAGATTGCATCCTCTCCTTCTTGGTAAAACTTATAAAAAGAGTGGACTGCTGAGCTCTAGATACAGTGATAGATGAGATGTTTGGGAGTGTCCCGTCCCCAAACATGTATCTTAGGATATGGCCCCATAATCTGTTTATGAATCCATTTTAGCTGCCTCAGTGCAAGCAGAGAATTATGCCCCTGCAGCTAGAGCAGAATCCTAGTGTGACAACGCAATTGGGACTGAATACAAATTTCAAATACATGTTTTTCAGCATTGCCCAGTCCTGATGATAGCAGCTCACCACAACATTTTTCTCAGCATGAGCTGTGCTTTAGGATCCAAGACTGTCAAAGTACTGTAGTTAATCTCAATGAAACTCAACACGGGAGGAGAAATAGGAGGGAAAGTGTTGTTACATCTTTTACACATACATAACTTAAATTTTGGCTGCAGCTGATCATTCTTGAAAAGCAACTCCAGTCGTCAAAACGCTGTGTGTAAGCCCAGTTGTGTGAACAGACACAGCGATTGGAAAAAAACCCATGTTATTGCATCTGTAATCATACTGTTGCTTGAATTTTAATGAAGGTGAACTTCTGTTCATTAGGTTTTGATCATGTTTTGATGATGTTGTACAGTGCTGTAAGCCCCTTGCTGGTGATGGTGGGGCTTTATAAATAAGTTATTAATTATTATTTATTTAGCTTCTGGAAGAGAACAGCTTCAGAGGAAGAAATAATATTCACACTCAGAACTGCATTCATGGAAAAGTCATTTTAGTGGAGTATTTAATGTATCTTTTAGTTGTTTTTAATGAGATTTAGCAGCTGGACGTGAGGAACAGCACTTGAAACACAGGACCCATCCGCTCCCAACAGACTGCAAAGAAGTCTCTGGTTGATTAGTGGTGGTCATGGAGTGACAACTTTGGAATCATGGCTCAGAGCAGTTAACATGAACAGCACGTTGCTTAAATTGGTTTTTCTTTCTTCCCCAATTCAATTCTGGGTGACAATAGGTGGGCAAGGCCATAGTTTTAACCATAGCTAACACAGAGGGGGGGATAATAATCTAGAAAAATTCATGGAACAATGAATTTCAGTGTCTAGAAGCCAAGTATGGCTAAATGGCCATTTCTGAGCATTTCCCAAGGGAAAATGTTAAGATCAAGCTCAGTGAATTCTCAGACATCACGCATACATTGGGTGTGGAGCTTGTAACTGTGATGTCACCATGAATAATGTGCATGAATTTAGAACATCTGAAAAATAACTCACTTTTTATTTTGGTATATCAAATTTCAAGGGGCGTTTTCTCCAGTCTTTTGAAAATAGATGCAAAAGCTAAGCTTTTTTTGAATATAACATACAGAACGGTGTCCTGAACATGTTTACCAAATTTCATTTCATTTCACTGTTCAGTAGAGAAGTTCCCAGCGAGTCGCCTTTTACCCTAAATATATTTATTACTTATTTTGATATGTCCCCCAGATGAATTGCTAATATCTGGTTAAATGGATATAAAGTTGGTCAGTCACAAGGTGCAATCTCAGATCCATCACTAATGAGAGTGACTTTTTCACCTTCACAGTTTCCCATAACTGAAAACAGGAGATGTTAAGCTTGCCAGTCATTTATATCCACGGCAATGCCTGCAACTCTTGGTAATTGTGTGAAGGATGGAAGCATTATTAGCACTTGGATACGTTTGAAAATATTGCAGAACCCAGAATGAGGATTTTAAAAGCACACACAAAACACCCTTGTTATATAAGACTCTCTAGAAGTTCTGCAGTTTTAGGTACAGCATAATGATGTCTTCGAGATGTCCACCCTTCGATCGTGCATGTCACATACTGAACTGGAAAATCAGTACTGATGAGCAAAATGCCCTACCAGTTATATAGATTTGTGGAACTGTGGTTGGAACACTTCAAAAAGCACCAGAAATAACACAGTTTTGAAGAAATTAATGCTGGAAATTAATTTTTTTAGCAATGTGCCTACTAGTCTGCTTTACCTTTACTTGGCAAGCTTTAGGTGTGTATGCAAGGCTTATTTTTTAATAATATGGCCGTTTGGCACCCCTCAGTCAAGGCCAACTACAACTAGTCCAATTTAGCTTGTACTTGTGCATCAGACCCTTTCATCTGGCTGCTTTTCTGGACTTCTGTCAGCTCAAGTCTTACTCCCTGGGGAAGTGCTCCAGGCCCTCTATGAATCCCAAACACTTCACAGTGTGTGAGAACAATTTGATTAGGAGTGCCACCTCTATAAAATATGGGACAGCTGGAAACACACACACACACACACACACACACCCAACTCATCTCAGATCCTCATTGCTTGAGTCAAAATGCTTTCAGCCAATTTGTAAGAATAAAATAAGTACATGGAGAAGTAAATACTTTATCTGCAGTTGGGGTGTGTAACTAATGGACTAAGAGGTCTTTTTGTACACCCCACCAGATCCTCCCCCAAATTTTCATTTTTTTTAAAAAATGACTTTTTTTGCTTTAATTAGTCCTTTAATTAGCATCTGGAAGGTATCAGTTTAGGGAAGTTAGCCTTAATCCAGGGATATAGCCAATGTGTTGCCCTCCAGATATTGCTGTGCTACAACTCCCATCTGTCCCAATCACATGGCCAGTGGTCAGGGATGATGAGACTACATCTGGAGAAGCCATGCTGGCTGTCTCTTCCTTTATCCATTTATAAGGTATATGTGCACAGAAGCAGGGCATAGTTTGCTAGGAGAATGCATGCAAAGACTGGTGTAGTGGGTGCAATTTCTGGTCCCGAAGCTGAGACTGTATGCTTGAAGCTTGTTTCAAAAGCCTAGACTCTCATCAAGTGGATGTTTAGGAGTAGCAATGGATGACCAGTACCACCAGTTACCCTTCCCCCAGCAAGCAGCTTTTAAAAATAAAGTTTCTATGTGAGCTGGTCTTTGGACTCTGCGTCAAATCAGAGCAGAGGCCTTGCTTGTTGTTATTCTATTTCATCTTCACTTAAACATTTCACTATCTATAATTGAAATGCTCAGGAGATGCAATTCAAGCAGTCCAGGTTTATAAAGATTATACCAAAAAGAAAAGGGGAAAAGGCACAAAAATAAAAGCAGGACTTGCATTAGGATGCACACTTCAGGTCAGAGGTTCTGTGTTATTATTAGCTGACCCATGCTTTGCCAAGAACAAAACAACAGAAGCATGTGTCATGCAGAAAACTAGTGAAATGTCCCACGGTGAAGGACCTTTCACTACTTAATTAACCTTGGGCTGAATCCCCACCCCACCCCATTTATTTTTAGATTGGGGAAAAAATAATTGTTGGACAAAGTTTTAGAACATTCAGTTTGGAGCATTTGGAGCAAAGCTTAGGAGCATATATAAAAAGTTCTTAATACATATTTCTTAAAATGTTCACAACTCCTTCAAATCTTGATCACAATCGAGGGAGTTACTCCAGTCAAGCCTAGAGGGCTTGTGTGTGCTCAGTGGAACTTCTAAGCATTTCCCCTTGGGGCAGAAGCCACCTTGCACAAGATCACAAAGTGCTTTTGAAGTTCCGATATGGCTTACCATGCAGCCTGGTGTTTAACATAGGTTCAGCTATCTATCTTTTCCTTCAGGGCATTCCCATGAGATTGAGAATGGTGCTTTTAGGAAGATTATCCAAAGTGGCTTCAAGTATCTTTAATCTTCTAGCTTGGATCTAGGCAAGTTGCGTAGGAGTGGAGAACTTATTAACACTGTGACATCCTTAATGAGCCTATGGTAGGCACTGCTGTAACTTCAGAACCTCTTGGGAAAAGTGAATTGTGGAAGTAGCAAACAAGTCTATGGCGAGAACTGAGAAAGCCACATAACTTGTTCTGCATACCCTGCAGGAGTTTTATCGCCCCATGACCTGTACCACATTACAAGCTGGTGTTTTAGAAACCTGGAGCTGGCTTCAAAGCCAGTTTGCAATGCAACACCAGAAGTGGGGCAGGAGAGCAGGGAGATGAAAGAACCAGTTGGCCTACACAGACCCATCTGCATAAGAACCACCCTTCTGGATCAGGCCATTGCACCATCTAGTCCACCATCCTGTTCTAACAATGGCCAAGTAGATGCCTATAGGAAATCCTCAAGTAGGACCTGAATGCAAAAGCGCTCTCCCCTCCCATGGTTTCCAGCAACTGGCATTCAGAAGCATTAAACAGTGAACAGACATCATGGCCAGTGGCTATTGATAGCCTTATTTGTCCAGTCATTGACTTAAGGGGCTCTCTGGATTGCAGATACCTCTCCCAGTTTGGTGCCATTTGCAAATTTGATGAGCATCCCCTCAACTTCTTCATCCAAGTTATTTATAAAGAACAACCAACCCAAGGTCACACCTCAAGTGCAAGGCAGTGGCCCCCTGTGTCCCATTTTATATTTATTTCCATTAAAATAGGCCACAGTTAGGAATGTTGGAGAATTCGTTGGAAACGGGAAAGAAAATGGCCACAGTTTGCATGTTCACATGAGGTCAGGAAAGGAAATCGCACCAGCGAATTTGAGCGGCATTTGTTATCGTCTTCTTTTTTGCAAGCCCAAAAGCGTATGTTTCAGAAATGGAGGTGGTTGTGACTAACATAGGATGGGTTGTAAATCACCACCTCCTTGCAGGTTATTTACTTATATAAAAGGACATTGGAGCTTACTTTTTCAGATCAAGATGGAGAGTATGGAAATTCAGGCATTTATTTGTTGTCAAAAGCTGTTTTGTTGATCCACACGCAACAGTTTCCTTACGGGAATCAAGTAATTGCTGGAGGCTTAAACCTGAGATGCTTCATATTCTGTACAGTTTTTCAGATGAGCTGGAAGTGATAAGGTAAAGAAAAACAGGTGGCAAGTCACCCCAAGCAGTTTTCGGTTTCATTTCCTTTTGAGACTTTAACTGGGCCACGGCAGGAAACAATCAACAAATTTGGGCATCAACAAATTTGGGCATTTTGTTCAGTGGTGAGGAATTCAAGAAGTGAATATTGTTTTCAAAAGAAGAAGAAGTGAATATTGTTGCACATCTTGGCATCATTGCTTGGCAACGATTTCAGTTTCACAAAGGTAAATTACAATATAGTAGGAATTACCAGAAATAAGACGAGCAAAAGACAAGCAGCATTTTAGGGAGGAGGGTGAAATTGCACAGTAGTATTGGTGGAATTCCCTCCACAGATGTCCTAATGTATAGTTAAGGAAATCTGGATAATTGCATCCAATGTAGAAGTATGTGGACACTCTGTTGGCGCTAGGATTATGCGATGGGATATTTCCTCCACTCTTCCCACCCATGAACCCCTAAATCTATTCTAGAGGTTCCTGCAATTCTCTGGGGCAGATTCGAGGAAGGTATGCTACACACATGGGAGAACCCGGGGAAGGGAGGGTGGAAAGCTCCCATTACACAAGGAGAAATACTTGCACTGATGGGAAATGGTACTTGAATATTGTTCAGAATCTTGATTGAAAAAAATAAAAATAAAAATGTAATACATGAAGTGCTTCCTTCAATAAGAATTGACAGAAAGTGATGATCATCATAGAGCTGGCAACAACAATGCAATATAAATAAGACAACATTTATTTTTAAAAAATACATCAGTACATACGTTGAGTGTGCAAAATATTAATTGCGGCTAAGAGTATTAGCTGCTAGATCAGACCAAAGAGTCCACGTGGGTCAGCATGCTGCTTCCTGCAGGGTCAGCCAGATGCCTACAGGAGCCCACAGGAAGGACATGAGAGCAATTGTCCCTGCCCTGTGGAATGGCACTTCCCTCTGCCATGTGTGAAGCATCACCTATTACTTGCTGCAGACGTTTTTGGAACACATCTTTTCTTGTCCAGACTTATGCTCCTGTTGTTTCTGAATTCTTGTTTTTACCAGCTCCTATGTTTATTTTCATTTATTCTGCTGTCTTACTTTTTTTTTTTTTTTTGATAAAATTCCTTTACTGGTTTCATGTTATTTTTTTGTATAAGAGGGGTTTTTTTTTGGGGGGGGGAATATCAAGTAGTTTAGAAATGCTTTTCAACGAATAAACAAATAATAATAAACGCTTGCTCCACTCCTGGATACCTGTTATTCATTGCAGCGGAAAGACTCTCCTCCTGCAAGAGAGGGGAGTGGTTGTGGTCGGGAGCCAGAATCCGCCTCAGTGGTTGTGGTCGGGAGCCAGACTGCCTCCCACTCACCTGGCTGGCGCCCACGCCCACGGGCAGGCACCCAACCTGGTGCCTGCGAGGGGGCATGTTTAGCAGCCTAAATTGCTACGGCACCAGCCTTCCGGCCTCACTTTTTGTCGTCCCGTCGCAAGTCACCCACCCTCCACTCCCTTAGAGCTCAGGGTCTCAGTTTTCTTTTGGCCTTGCTATGGACCTTAGGTTGGTCGCCCTGGTTGTCCGGGGGGCCTGGTAGGAATTTTTCCATTTGGCATTAGGCTTTTTGGTTTTTTCGCCCACCTCGTAGCAATCGTCACAACTTTCATGGTATTGGTGGGTAGGTTAGGCATTGGAATAATGTGTTGTGGTGTGTCGAAGGGCTAGGTGTGGCCATCACCTGCGCCTTCAATTTTGGGTATTCCATTAAAGGAATCTGGCGGTCGTGTATTCTGTCCGATGCCTGCTTGGCGGGAGGCCATGGCACGACCCTCGGTGACATCAGGGGAGAGCCTATAGTTGGATAAGCATCAACAGGCTCCACCTACTGGTGAATAAACCCCCGTTGTTTTAGACTCACCCCTCTCTGAGGGGGTGGAGTCAGCTGACGTAATCCAATGCCTAAGCCAATACCTTTTCACTTGCTGTAATCAATAAAGTTGTGGCCTTTTCTTGCCCATTAACCTTATATCACGTGTCCTTGTGTTTTCATTCCACTACGCGGGGTTCGGGTCCTCGAACCACAGTGAAATGCTGTGCATCAACTAAAGCTGAAGCAGACAGAGCAAAGGGAAAATGAGTGTTGGGCATTATAGCTACAAAGAGCAGGCTTAAGTATGTGTAGCAGGTTCACCCTGCCCCCTTTCCCTCTCAGTTCATTGCACCCTTTGCTTAGTTCTATACCATCCATGATACCATGATTCAAGTACAGGTGAGGTTACTAAAAAGTTTTAAGTGTGTGTGTATGTGTTAATTGAATTCTAAATTGAATTCCATGAAACTTAATAAACTAGTTGATGAGCTAGCAGCCCTACTGTACAGTGCATACACAACTATAAGATCTGCTGCTAAAAAAGTGTTCTTATGAATGAAGGTAATATTGTTGCTCGCCACGCCAACCTCTGAGCGGTGTGAGATTCCAGGAGTTCCAGGTGCTAACCCTGGGTTTGGTTTCCTTGGAATGAGGGGCAGTGGAGACTGTTGTGTCTTTAGGATGTGTGGTTTATCTACGCACACATACAAGCTGAGCCCACAGTGAAGGAGCTCACAGCATTAACCCGCCAAGAGGGTCTTGCTTCTCGCATAGCCACAGCTTTGGATTCCAGCAGAAATTAGGCATGGCTCTGTCTCACAGGCTTCAGCCTGCCACCTGTAGCCAGCTTCTACCTCACACACACTAACTCTGCCTTTGTCTAACTACCAGTGAGTTGAAGGAGGGAGGGGCAGCTATTTGTCATCTGGCATAGAGCCACTTCCTTTGTTAACAGCCCATACCTAGAGGCCCTTTACCAAGAAACTTGTCTGGCTATTCCAGTAATTTGAATCCTTCCTGGATCCAGGAAATTGAAGGGACTCAGGCATAAAACCTACCTTCCCCGCAAACTCACAACAGTATGTAGCAAGTACAGTGGTACCTCGGGTTAAGAACTTAATTCGTTCTGGAGGTCCGTTCTTAACCTAAAACT
Source organism: Podarcis tiliguerta (assembly GCF_965153285.1). Lineage (NCBI taxonomy): Eukaryota > Metazoa > Chordata > Lepidosauria > Squamata > Lacertidae > Podarcis > Podarcis tiliguerta. The sequence continues at coordinate 34,893,441 of NC_139540.1, read as the reverse complement.
GTTCTTAACCTGAGGTACCACTTTAGCTAATGGGGCCTCCCACTGCTGCCGTGCCGCCGCTGTGTGATTTCTGTTTTCATCCTGACGCAAAGTTCTTAACCCGAGGTACTATTTCCGGGTTAGCAGAGTCTGTAACCTAACGCGAGGTACCACTGTAGTCATAACAAAGAGCCAGTTGACTTTCCTTCTCTTGAAGCATCCAAATTCTCATATTCTAATCAGAATGTTGGACCCATTGGACAGGTTAATCCAAAGATTTATTATTCATAGGCACCTATGTCACATCTCCTACCTCATTAGTGGGCAAGACTGGAAGAGGGGTCAAAAGAACATTTACTTAATGAGAATTTGAAATCATCTACCACTTTGAGGGGCAAATAAAGGCTAAGGACAAATACACAGAAACTTTCCCAACACTAACGTGTTGGGGTCAGACTGGCAGGTACTAATTCTAAAAGCAAATGGGCCAATCTTGTTGGGAATGTCTCTGTTGACTTGACACTTATGACATCGCATTTCGTATCTGCAAAGACTTTCTAATCTCTCTGTCAGGCCCCTCTTTCAGTGTTGATCAGCCAAGAATGCAAAACATGAAAAGGAACGAAGCCTTTGGCTTTATGAGGGACGTGGTTATTAAGCCCAGGCACTTGTGTTCCTGAAGTGTTAGTATGTAGAGGAAACGGGGAATGTTGGGAAGGCAGGTGATAGGGACAGAGTGAAGGACCACTAAACAAATCAAGCTGTGTCTTATATGTCATCTCCACAAGCCCTATCTCATATAGAGGCATGCCTCCTCTACAGCAGATTTGATTGCTGAAGTCAAACAGCTGAACTTAACTTTATTCATGCTACCATATGCATAGATACCAAATATAGCATGATTGTGCAAGCTAGCTATCCATGCTACTTGGAACATGTCGGGACGAAGGGTATTTGCATGTAGTCAAGTATGTCACCTTCCACACAAATGACCCTGGCCAATCAGGATTCATGTTTTCATGGAAAGAACCCTACATGTGTACATCTCTATGTGTGACACACTTAACTTTGAACACACTGTTGCTAGGATGGTGTTTGGCACAGGTGGCAGCATGAAGGAGGCAGGACTAGCATATGAGATTCCACTACTCTCATCACATATTCGGTATACAAGTAACTTGAGTGCTGAGATTCCTGCATTTCTGGGGGCTGGACTAGATGGGGTCCCTTCCAACTTTACAGTTCTATGATTCTATAAGAATTGTGCTTTTATATCTTGATTTTATTCTATAAACTGCCCTGAGACCTCCGAGTATAGGGCAGTATATAAAGTAGATAGATAGATGATATAGATAGATGATAGATAGATAGATAGATGATAGATAGATAGATAGATAGATAGATAGATAGATAGATAGATGATGCATTTTGCTCCCTAGTGCTGAAATGCTCATTTTCCTCTTGAGGTTCACCAAAGCCCAATCCTGAGCATCTCCCAGGACTAATATAAGAATTTCCTGTTTGAGCAAGCCTTTTTCATCTCAGGTTTAGCAAAGAATTATTTTAGAAGCATAACTCCCCCTCCCAAAAAAACCACACAATGACATTTCTATGTAGTCAAACTTGTCTTATACAGTTTGTTCCCCACTGTGAACTCTTGCAGGAAAAGCTGGTTATAAAACTAAATAAACACATGTGACTCTCACTGAGAGACATGGGAAAGGGTTCATCAGCTTAAATTGTTCAAAATGTACCCTTAGACAATTTATCCTTCACTTAAAATGAACGTCTGCAGTCTAAAAAGCCAGTGTTCTAAAATGCTCAAGGTGACAACAGCAAAATAAGCCAGTGGAGAGAGTGCACTTTAAACCTCACTCAGTTTGTCATGATTAAAACAAAAGGATGGTGCCATAAATCTGAATGAAGAAGGAAAACAAAAGCAATGTGTCAAAACAAAATAGTTGGACTAAATCCTTTTGTAAAGGTGTAATTTGCCAGTCTGACACAGCTGTCTGATTTGAGGTGCTCTGTTTAACAATGAGTTCTAGCCTAAGAATCCCAGCCTGCAGAAAGAAGACAGATGTGTTCTCAGTTCCCAGGACAGTCAGAATTTTGACCTGTTATAAACTTCAAACACTGTCAAATGCATATCTTGTGCATTCTGGGGAGCTGCTGCCATCACATGCAGTTTTGGCAAGCCACATTTTTACATTTCAAAATATAGTTCCAAAAATTATTTACAGACATTCACATTTGTTACTAAGTAAACAAAATTGCTGGGGTAGGGAAGGATAAAACCCTTCATTGGTGTCAGTTCATACATTTAAAAAACTATTTTCTTCACCTGATGGTTAGCCTTAGCCTACCAATCCATTACATTAATTTTTTTCTTGCAGTTGTTCGTCATCCCACAGTTGTCTCAAGAATTGCTGTTGCTCATGTGAAGCTGACTGAACATTGATGTTGACTCTGAGGCAGTACCTGACCAAAAATGAGATTGTGAAACTGTAGTAAATAGCTTGATGAAGATGTTGGCTCAATATTCAGCAGATGGAAAATTCCAATTTAGGAAACATTAGGAAAGTGGTTGAAAATAAAATTGCTATTCTGTGCAAGTCACACCCATTCTCATGTCATGCATGCTATCAGGTTCCTTCAAAGGAACAATTGGAAGGTTAAAGTGAGCTCCAAATTTTTCCTTTGCTGGAGCAAGGAGGGGGAAATGGTTTCTGTCATTTATGCTTGGTAAACTCTAGGTTAGATTACTGCAATACATTATATGTAGGGCTGCTTCTGAAGATGGTTCAGAAACTTCAGCTGGTATGGAATTTGGTTCCCAGGTTGCTCACTGGGGCAAGGCATATTATACCAATCCTGGCTCAACTGCACTGGCTGGTTTTGACCAATAAAGCTTGAAATGGGACCGCAATGCCTCAAGGACTGCTGCTCCCCATATGAACTGACCTGGAGCCTGAAGCCCTACTTTGTGTGCCTCCTCCATGAGAGGTCTGGAGCATGACAAGATGAAAACGGGCATTTCTGCAGTGGCTCCCCATTCGTGGGATGCTCTCCCAAGGAAGGCTTGGCTGGTGCCTTCAATTCATATCTTAAGGTGACAGGCAAAATCGTTTCTCTTCAACCAGGAATTTGACTGATTAACATTCCATGGCTTTTAAATGTATTTGTGAAATGTGGGTATTATTTTCTTTTTATTATGTATTTTGTATTCTCATTTTGTATTCTTCTGTTGTGAAGCACCCTGGGATCTTTGGAGAAAGGATGGTACACATTCCTCCTCCTCCTCCTCCTCCTCCTCCTCCTCCTCCTCCTCCTCCTCCTCCTCTTCTTCTTCTCATGTTAAAATGGAGAAGAATTCTCCGCCTTAGAAGTAGATTCCATGGAAACAGCTTCTCCCTCCCAGCACTGCTCTGTAAACATTCAAAAACACTTCGAAGTCCCATCCACCTACCAAAGTTGGCCCACCAGAGAATAAGAACTGGGACCACCAATCAGAAAAAGTTCCTCTCCCAGCCAATATCATAATGCCATTATACACTAAACTTCATGCTAGGGGACGGGATAAGTATTGTAATGCCTTCATCTTTTGCATTCCCCACTTGACGTACCATGTAGAGTTTGGGTAATCCCATCTTAGACAGAAAAAAATCAGAAAACCACTAGAGCCAAAGGTTTAGTCAAACACAATTATTCTTAGAATGGCAGGATATAAATGTTTTAATCAACAAAGGAAACCAACAAAGCAAACATCTCAATGGAAGGAAATTGAATGGAACCATATAGTTTTGCAAATTGCAAAGAGGGTCACACAACAGATCAGGTTCCAGGAAACTATGTTCTAACTGCCTGCCTTGAGGTTGTAATAGAGTTTCACACATGAGTGTAATATTGAGTAGGGCCTGTCCTGTACCATTCTACTAATACAAGTGATGCATACCCTTTCTTATGCTACAATGAGTGGTGCTAGTGTTCTACTGCAGTACAGCAGAGGGACATTGGCAGTGGCTTGACTGGCTGCCGATTTGCCTTGTATTGGGAATCTATCAGCCGTTCATATGGAAGATTCTGTATTGGTTCAGCAGACTATGAGAAAGAGATCCAAGTCTAAACTGGTCTTCAGAATGAAACCTTTCCTTGTTACATGATTGTCTAGACAGAACTTCCTCTACTTTATTCACCACCTTTATAGTGCAAGCATTAGATTTTTCTTTTGACCTGCCAGTACAGAATAATTTGGCCTGGGAAAAAGTAACTTCACCCCTGGTCCACTCCACCCACCATCACTAATGGTCTAAAAGTTATAGGATTTTTAATGTTGTAGAATATTTAAAGGCAGTATAAACTGAACATCATCAAATGCAGTATAAAATGAGCTTTCTCAGACATCAGATGAGAAAAGGAGAAAGGGGGAGTAAGAGATAAGACCTAGTTAGGGGAGAAAAGTTGGAAAGACATAAATGTAGGGGGATTAGGTGCTTCAAGATGACACTGCAAGTGACAGAAATGTAGTCACTGCAAGTGTCAGAAATGCACGGTCTTTAAGAAAGGGCAAACATGATCATAGTGATGGCAGTGATGGCAGATAATTTTAGAAAAAGGCACTGGTAACATACTGAAGCAAGGGGCTGGCATGGGAGAGAAGGTCAGGAAGACGATATTGCAGATTATGGATGAGAAATGATGAGGGTTTTAGCAATAGCCACTGAGAGAAAAGAGTAGATTTTTGAGATGTAGAATAAACCACCTCTACTCATTGTCATATGTATCCCAGTATCATACTAGTGTTTCCACATAAACTGTGAATGCACTTGTATTTCTGCATCTTGAAGCTCCCATGAACATACATATGACAATTTTGGTCCAATCAGGGTTCCCCGATATGTGTATTCAGGTGCTTTAAGCCCTCATCACTGACAGAGTGAGATCCAACTGTTCAAACCCTCTCCCTTGTTTCAGAGGACTTCTGCAGGCGTTGTTGCCTGGAATCAACATATACCAGCAAAGGAAGACTTGTTTCCATCATGGACTGAGTGAGCTCCAGCTGCCGAGGCCCACTCACTCGCACCAAGAGGACCTCACTGGAAACAGTGGGCAACAATTGCTAATTACCAGAAAGAAAAGATTTACCTTCAACGTGGGATGCATGAAATCCAGCTCCAAGGACAACTGCAAGAAACACCAAGATTGAGGGCAGGAAGTGCCTCCTGGCTGAAGAAAGATGTGTTTGTCCCTGATGCCAGACTGGGATATCATTTTTAGTGTGAGAAAATTTTGTACAATGCTTTGAGAGACTCTTATAGCTATAAAGTTGCATATAAGTACTCTAAATAAATTTTGTACTCATATTTGCTGTGTAATATATTGAGCCAGCTATGTGGCACAATTTGGCAGCAATCAGGATGTGGAAAAAAAAGGTGAGCTTAGGTTGATTTGAAGGGCTGATCACCACTTTTGGACAATGATGAGCAAGTGATGTTGGTGCCTTTTTCATTAATGGGGAGCAGTCTGATAGTGGGGATGTACCCACTAATTTGTGGTCCAGTCTCTTTTTCTGCTCTTTATAGATGTGGTAGCCACTGATCTTATGTCACACCCCACAAAAGCCATTTTTTGACTAGGGTCCAGAGCCAGTGTGGTGCAGTGGTTAAGAGCGGTAGATTCGTAATCTGGGGAACCGGGTTCGCGTCTCCGCTCCTCCACATGCAGCTGCTCTGAAGTCTCTCAGCCTCACTCACCTCACAGACTGTTTGTTGTGGGGGAGGAAGGGAAAGGAGAATGTTAGCCACTTTGAGACTCCTTCGGGTAGTGATAAAGCGGGATATCAAATCCAAACTCCTCCTCCTCCTCCTCCTCCTCCTCCTCCTCCTCTTCTTCTTCTTCTTCTTCTTCTTCAGAATTCCAAATATGTCCACTGATCCAAAAGGGTTAGCAACCCTTGCATTACCAAGCAAATGGGAGCCATACATTCAAACCTACATTAGACCACCAAATAGTGCTTCAGATTGTTTAAAGGACATTATTATTTTTAAAATGAAACCTTCCTTAATTTAATGTTAAGATTAATGCAGCCCAAACAAGCTGTGTTTGCAGTGCCTTTTTGTTTCCTGTGAAAATTTAAAATATTCATGTTTGTTTTCTCTATAAAACTTATATTCTTTCCAGATGACAGCATCTCCAACTTCTTTTTTACACATTTTTGTGTGTGTGGTGAGCATAGTTACATCCCCTCAAGATAGAAATAAAGAGAAGTCTTATCCCCATAATCTGTAATTACTTTAATTACGTGATAATTATATAAATAATTTATCTGAACACAGACTTCACATTCCTTCATTTCTAAATATTATTATCTTTCAGTGTTTTCAGATGTGTAAACAAAAAAACATTTTAAGTTTAGCTGAAGCGCAGGTGAACTGGCTGTCACATAAGAAAAGATGACGGCAAAGATGATTACGCTCTTGAAAACTACCTAACTTTTTAAAGCAAGCAGGTGTGCATCACGCTTACAGCTGTAAAGCAAGAATCCTCTCCATGAGGTTCTGGTCTATGGTGGCAAAATGTGGTAGCTTCTTGAATAAAGCATCAATCCTCTTCCTTTATTCTGCCTTATAATTAGCAGTTGGCCAAGCCACTCTTCCAGCCATATAGTTCTAAAGTATTGAAGATAGCTTTTTAAAACAAGTAACTTGAAGAGAACAAAGGTTGCAGAGTCTGGAAGGCATTCTCTGCTCTTTGCTCACTCTCATGCTGTTATATTTGATACCTTCAATCTCACCCCTACCCAGACTTGGAGCCTGGATAAGGAGTCTCCATACCCTCCCCCTCTAGGTTCTTTGAGACCAGAAAAATTACTGAGACCAGGAAAACAATCAGATCAAGAGGACTCTGCAATTCCCATCGCCACTCAATGGAAAGGCCAATTACAGTTGAATAAGGCAGCAACACTATAAGAACTTAGGTAGCTTCCCAACAGCACTTCCCTAAGATCCTAGATAGTTTTCCCAAAGCCCTACCAGGCTTGCCAACATTAATAAGGTCTTCAAGTGACTTTGCAGCCTGCTGAAGCAACAGCTTCCTTTGCTACAGTTGAGAAAGTTTCAGCCAATTATTTGTAAGGTCTTCAAAGTGCTGAAGCAACCTTGCTGAAGCAACAGTTACCTGTCCAAGGTCCTGATCAGCTATGCCTAGTGGTTGCCTGATTCTTTTCTACCAGTAAAGACTGGACCAGGCTGAGATTTCACTTTGTCAAATATTACCTTTGCTTTATCTACTGTAACCTGGCTTTGATGAACATGATTGCTGAAATTCCCTCTACTGTGTGACTATTAAATGTGCAGAAACCCCATTTCGTATCGCATCTGCATATCTTGTGTTACAAATTGGGGGAGGAACATGAAAAGAAAAACACTCTTCTAAGTGTCTGCTCTTCATGTTCCTGCTGCATTTTCTCTAAGCTGGCAACTTGAAGTAATTCAGCTAGCATTACTAGAGAGTCGTAGTTTCATAATGACAGAATTAGAGACAAGAAAGGGCTTTTTGATTTCTTAATAAAACTCCACTGGCTAGATTCAGAGCTCAGCTATACGATGTAAATTTGCATAGGCTCTGTCATTGGAAATGATGCTCCAATTTACACAGTGTAACCAAGAATAAGACCTGACTCTAAAACCTGCTTTAGCAAATATTTCAACATTTCAAGCTGATTTTGCTCATGTTTATCATCGTTATTATTTACACATGTCCAGATTTTTTAAAAGGGGGATCACATTTGCACAGTGCTACAGTTCTGAGATTCTGAGTCACATATTCCCTATAATTGGACCCCAGTAAGTAGTCTCACTGGCTCACTAGCACAATGTTTCAAGTCTCTCAGGTTCCATTTTGAACACCAATCTTCATCTTGGAGGACATTTTCCATCAGTCTCCTTAGAACAACAGCTGTAGCCTATCATTTCCAATTGACACTAATTACTAAAAAGCACACCCTGTCCTAGGAGAAAATATCCAGACCTACTCAACTTGAGATGCCAAATTAGGCACCTTCCTACCAATATCTTTGAAATGTAAGGCTTTCACAAATGACCTATAACACAGTCTCTTGAACCAATCAGCACAATATGATAATGATCAGATCAAGATGTAACTCTAACCAAGGCTTTGTTCTCTGTATGCAATTGTAGCTAAGTAACTATAGCAAGATTCCATTGTGTAAAACTGAATTTAAGTTGTGCCTCACTCCTGGGGAATTGGAACTCCTTCTGTATACCCTGCTACTTCCTGGTCAGGACACCCTGTCTTGTTCAGGACTCAGACAATAAATGGATACACTGTGCTACTCCCTGCCTTATCTACCTGAAAATCTGATTACCCAAAATCCATTTTTTTCCTGCCACGTGCATTCTGACTCCAGCTGTGAGGTGCTTGGTACTTTTAAGGATGAACATATTTTGCAAATCAAGAATATTCCCATTTGTCAACATAGGCAGTATTTGTTTTGTCCTCAACATTTTGTCACAATTTCCCTGGGTTAGACAATAAATGTTTAAATGCTTTTAACTCTGTTGAAAATCATAGTCTATTACCTGAATTGCAAGTGTTACTTTACTATTGCACATTTTACTAGTTTTTTTGTTTAGTCATGTCCAACTCTTCGTGACCCCATGGACCAGAGCATGCCAGGCACTCCTGTCTTCCACTGCCTCCCGCAGTTTGGTCAAACTCATGCTGGTAGCTTCGAGAACACTGTCCAACCATCTCGTCCTCTGTCGTCCCCTTCTCCTTGTGCCCTCAGTCTTTCCCAACATCAGGGTCTTTTCCAGGGAGTCTTCTCTTCTCATGAGGTGGCCAAAGTATTGGAGCCTCAGCTTCAGGATCTGTCCTTCCAGTGAGCACTCAGGGCTGATTTCCTTCAGAATGGATAGGTTTGATCTTCTTGCAGTCCATGGGACTCTCAAGAGTCTCCTCCTGCACCTTTTACTAGTACTCCTACTAAATTAAGCTAGTCTAGGTTACAGAGGATTAACTTGCAAAGTTTTACTAGTACTCCTACTAAATTAAGCTAGTCTAGGTTACAAAGGATTAACTTGCAAAGCCAGCAATAGCTGAATGCCACATATGGATCCCAGCACTAGCGATTCAGTCCAGATTAAGTTCATGCCTCCCATTCTTTCGCTGCCTCTTCAGCCTTCAGATAAAATGACAGTCAGATGCAGCAGTGGGTAGAATCAGTGCACAGCTGCACTGTCACTAGGCTGGCCCAGGGCCAGCTCAAACATCACTACCCCGTGTGAGCATTGTCCAAAAGTTCTTCCCATAGCAGTGCAGCACATGAAAGCAGGAATCTCTAAAAACTTTTTAACACATGCATCACCTCAAGCATTGCCTCATCTGCACACACAGGCTTCAGCGTATGTGTGGTGCAGAAAATTAGTTTCCGTTCTGTGCACACATGGAGGTGGCAATGTTTGGACCAGTTCCGAGTGAAATGGTGAAATGGAGTGCTATTACTGTTGAGTGAGACCAAATGGGGGACGGAGTAGGAATTACATTTCAGTATCAAAAGCATATTGATCCATCTGGGAAAGAATGGTCCATTAGTAAGCTCTGTGCTGGCTAGCTTAAGCACTGCATATTTACATGCCATATAATAGTATTTCAGATGTTGTTACTATGACGGGCCAGATCCAGCGTTGAGTATCTTCGCTTAGTGTTGCTATGTTTCCCCCCTGCTCTAATGACCACTTAATATAGTGCAAAAGCAATTGGCTCATAAATAATTCTAGAGTTTAATTATGTTGGAGATCTTAGAAACATCAGATCAGATCAGAGATATAAAATTTTATTTCAAAGCCTGGTACAAAAGTAAATGGCAGCTCTTATGGGACAATTATATAAATGTTAAGATGCATTCAGAAATGCAGCATATGGGGAAACAGCCTCATTAGAGTTGAAGGGTGCAATCCTAACCCCAATTACTTGGCAGTGCATCCAACTGAATTCTACATGGTTAGGATTGCACTGCAAGATCTTGAGCTATAGCAGTAGCCCTGCTGCACAGGCCCAGTGTTAGTTTTGATTTTTTTTACATTATTGTATGTATTACATTTTATCATATTGTGAGATGCCTTGGGTGGTCATCCTTTACCAACAGCCAACTGTAATATGGAAATAGCTACCATAATATTGACAGGAAACCTGGTGTCTTGTGACTTCCTAAGGCATTAATAATGAGCATTGTGAAGATGGAACTATTCACCCATTGCCTTTGAAACTCTGAATAAACCAATGTCACATACTCTTATACTAAAGAGAATGTATAATATCTGTGGACTACCTATAGATAGAGAGAATTTATGCAATATGTTGATATTCACTGAAACTAGGCTTCTTTAGTGTTAACCCCCTTGACTTTCACAAGAGGCAGGCCACTCGTGTAAGGGATAGATTTATGGTTGCTCCTTCCCATCAACCCCACTCCAGGTCATAATTTACTATAAATATGCCCCATGTAACACTTTCTTCCTGTGTTTGTTTGTTTTTTACTTCAAATAATTTTTGAGAAAGTAAGTTTATACTCACTCCCCCCCCCCACCATCAAGAGCCATTTGCTTTTTTATGCTACAGATAATACAGATTATCAGGTACCTTTCAAAGACTTCAAAAGACAAGGAATAAAATTAATTCTGGTGCTTCAAACAAAGAGACATTTTTCTACTTCCGTCCTGCAGTCATCTACAAATGATGTACAACATTTGCGTAGAAATACAGTGAATGAGTTTGTGCAGAATATTTGTGTGCGTGCACGAAGAGATAAAAAAAGAATAGTTCTTTTTCTAATCTATGGATCAAAGCAGGAATCCTGCTGTTCCCTGAAATTTAACCCTGCAGTTCAATGAATACAAATATAAGATTTGGAAGTTTTTTTAAAAAAGGAGTTGCTTTTATCCTAAATTACATATTCAGTCTATAGATAGATAGATGATAGATGATAGATGATAGATGATAGATAGATAGATAGATAGATAGATAGATAGATGATAGATGATAGAGATATAGAGATATAGAGATATAGAAATATAGAGATAGCTATATATATATAGTTTAACTATTATTGTCAGGGTAATAATATTATTCCGAAGTATGGCTGAACACTTTCACTTTTCAGTTTCTCCTGGAACCTTTCTTCATGAAAGTCAGAAATGCAGTATAGTGTGTGTGTTTTTAAGCCTCTCTATGTCCAGTGTTCTTCATACATCTATGATTCTTGAATGAGTGACCTAGAATTTCCTCATTTCTTGCCTTTTTACTCCTTTTTTGACCGTCTCTAACCTGGTGTTCTCTGAGTTCACAGTAGAAAAGATTATTTCAGTGTTCCCTTCCCCTCAACTCTAAAGGTCTTTTGACCTTTCTGTGTCAATCAATTTGAATCCCATTCTCCTTGGGTCTCAGTGACACTCTCTTCACTTTGAAAGGCAAGAAGTAAACAAAGTATTCTATCTTTTCCTTGGGTGGTTTCCTCTTCATCTCTTCTGCTCCCAAACAGAATCAGTCAGCACTTTCCTTTTCTTCTTTTACCCTCTTTCACTGAATTCTGAAGACACTCGAACTCAGGATGCAAGGGAGAAATGTGGTAAGAGGAAGGCATGCTTGGCAAATCTACACCATGATCAACTCCCGCCCGGAAACCAATGTCCCCACTGTGGAAGGACGTGTGGATCCAGAAATGGCCTCCACAGTCACTTACAGACTCATTGTTAAAACCATTGTTAAAGCCATGACTTTGGTTGTCATTTCAGGACTAAAACTACTGATCGATCCCAAAGAATTCAACTTCTGTTTTGTTCTGCACCTGCAGCTCTTGGACTGCAGAGCTGAAGGGCAGGATACCCTCTCCCCTGCCACAAGAGCCCACTTCCAAAGTCATAGCAAGCAAAAGGCCATCCTAGTCCCATCAAGGAACCAAACCTGTCAGATAAGACAATTCTCAAACTGCCATGACTGCAAAAGCAATGGGGGAAAGGACATTTCATCCCACCCATTGGCCAAAGGAACAAGAGCCGACAACAGTTATACAGGCAAGAGCACAAGAAAGGCAAGATGAGTCTGGCTTGAATTAGATATAAATATTTACCACTTACTTCCGACCTTGGAAAACTGATCTTCCTCCTCTGCCTTTCCCTTCCACATCCCTTCCCCTGTGTATCTTGTATTTTTAGTTTGTAAGCCTGATGGCTGAGTCTGTTGTTCATTTTCTTCATTATTGTGATTCATTGTGGGAGATCATAACTGTCTGAAAAGAAAGGTAAAAAATACAGTATGTAAGTAGACAAATCGATTGCCAGTGCTTCCTCCTAGATGTCCCACCAATATCTCAAATTGACCACAAAGTAATTTATAGATAAGTGAGAAAAATCACTTGAAACTCTTGATTTCTTTCACCAAAATTCCTGCGTATCCTGACCCCCTGGTCTACCTGGCAGCAAGTCAGTATGTCAAGTCCAAGGTCCAAGTCCAGGGGTCAAACCACAGAAGCAAGAAGCAAAGTTCAAAATCCATAGTCCTAAGGAAATACAGTCCAAGGTCAATGCAAGTAGCCAAGTCTGAAGTTTACCAGTCAGAATACAGTCCAGAGTCAAACCCAAAGCACAGTCCCATGGAGGTCCAGGAGCATCTGAGTCAAGGTCCATCAATATGGGCAGTTGAACAGATACAGCACCTCAGCTCTGCTTCCTTTTTTGTACTTTGCCTGCTGATTGCAACTTCTGGGCTTGATGAAGCATGTCACCCTCACCTGTTCTAAGCCTATTCCAGCAGAGGCATCACACCCCTCCTCCCAGAGCTAGTAAGCTGGGCTGTGGGCCCTTGCTGGCCTCAGCCCCACCTGCCTCTCCCTAGGCCACAATGCCTGCCATGTTCGTGGGGTCAGGGTCCCTTCTGGCTCTGGTGATGGGTTCTGCTGCTCTGGTTTCTATGCACTGACCTCTATCCCCTCACCATCCTTGGTCACCCTGTGAGTACTTACTTTTCCATCCCCTGCTTGTCACAGTCCTAGCCACACCCCTCCCTGGGATCCTCTTACTCCTACCAGTTCATTACACTAAGGAGCTGAGGTGAGTTCCAGATTTGCTTTGCTTTTTGCTTTCTAGTGAATCCATTGACAAATTAGAGCTGTATGGAAAACTCTGGGGATTTTGTGTGCTTCTGTCAAAATGCTTCCAGCTTTACTTAAAACTCATTGTATGCTTTACATGAGTATGAAGACTACTCCACCCTGGCTTTAGGTAAAAAATTGGTTGCATCTCTATGATGAAGATGTTGTTCCTAATTGTCCATCTTGTCACTTTCTTTCTCCACTTACATCAAAAACCTTGTCACTGTTGTTGTCAATCCTTATAATTTGTCACATAACAGAATCTCTGGCTGTGTATACACCAAACAGTGAAAGAACACTTAAAGCACATTCCGCACTCCAAAATACCCTGGCAACTATAGTTCAACCCTAACAGAGCTACAATTCCCAACGTTCTTAGCAAACCACAGTTCCCAGCATACTTTGTGGAGCCATGTGCCTTAAATGTACAGTATACACACAGTCTATCACTTCATTTGTTATAGCTGGAAGAATCAGAAAAAATGCCATCTCCTGCCATACATTTTGATTAATTAAATAAATACAATTTTATTTCATTTTTTAGTTGCTTTCCACAATGACAGCCTCAAAGCAAGTTAGACAATAAAATTGATACAAATAAAAGCCATATGATGTATTAAAATCAATAATATACATTAAAAGTGATCAGCTACATTAAAACTCAACAGAACATCCTTTCCTCCCCCTAAAGAATAATCAGCACAACCCCCCCAAACCCCCACCTAACCAAAAATGCCCACTAAATGAAACATTTACCAGATGAAATTGGCTTTGTGAAATTGAAATTGACTAACTTGAAAGAAAAAGAGAATTATCAGGATTTGGACAGTACTGTATAGGCAGCATCAGTGTGGAATGATAGCCACAGAGTAAGCCAGCAATAAATCACACCATTCAGAGTTAACTCTTTATTAGCAAAAACACATCACAGACTGAATGGCTGAATGACTTCTCTCTGCCAGCTCACCATGCCCTGTTACGTCTTTAGCTTCTCACACTTCCTCTTCCCCATCTTCTCCCTCTGACCACTTATCATTGTTCCACCACCAGTCCCCAGGCTCTGAGCCTTCTTCCCTTGATAGTTCCTTCCACCGTACCTTTGTATCCAACCAGTCCATGACACTCCCCTCAACTCGCTCCATACCTTTTATAAATCCATAAAGCTCATCTCCCCAGAAAAATGCTTTGTCCTTCTGGTGATCCCCACTCCCCATACTGCCACTGTGAGTCTTTGAGAAAATTTAGGAGGACTTTAGAAATAGCCCTTTGAGTTTCTCTAGATACATTGATGCTGATATAAACTGAAAATTCCACTTTGGGATAAACCAAGGCTGTGGGAGAGCTGACAGGAGAGTGGTTAAAATAATGCTAGATTCTGTCTTGAAGATGACAGGATGAACTTCATCCTTAACTTAGCCTACCAACTTCACAGGATCACTGTGAAGATAAAATGGGATATTCCCCACAGACACTACCCTGGGATCATTGGAAAATATATTATGAAAAAATAAGCAAATCAAAAACAGGTGAATCTCAGACTTTATCATTAAAAAAATCTGGCTCGCTGAAGTCTGAAAGATTTTTTTCTTCCTGTGCACGGGGTGGGGGAATACAGTTCCCAAAGGTATGACTTTCTCTGGTAATGCTCTATATTTCAAGAAATGCACCCATTCAGAAAGGCTTTTGGTTTGTTTGATTCCCCTCTCCTAAATTGCCTAGAAGAAAGGGAATTGTTGATCCATTTATATGTATCTAGATAACCCAGGTTGTATCCAGCAGCACCCCTGCTTAGGCATCTTCCCATTCCTTTGAAATTACTGATTAAAGGGAAAATACACCCTCCCACCCACCCAAGGTAGGCGAAGTGTAGCACTTTAGATAATATCATAGGGGACAATTCTCAAATGAATTGAAGATAAGCAGCTTCTCCTTGCAAAAAGGACATTTCAACTCTTCTCGCAGAGACTGAATCTTTATCCAAAAACTTCTTTACAGTGTGCTGAAATGTTTATCTGTTTTTATTCAGTAACTGGATAGGGAAATGTAGGTATCGCTCAGACCTAGGGTCTCTTCATCAGCTGCTTAGCAGATGTGTTTGGGGCATTCCCATGGTGTGGTCACTGTAACCTTTGAAAAGGAGATATACAACTTTAAAGGAGGCATAATCCAGGGAGATGAAATTTGCAGTGACATCTCAGCACTGGGTGTTTTAGAAAATGGCACTTGCTATGTCACTAACACTCAATATGCCTTGGACCAACCTTAGCCATGCATGCTGTAGCCTGCTGTAATTCACACTACATGGAACTATCTTCGAAGAGGCCATGAGGGTGTTCAAGGGACTAGTTTGTCACACCCTGGTGCTGCAACAGTTGTATGCATTTCCAGGCCCAGTTCAAAGTACTGTTTTTTGTTTTTTTACCTTTAAAGCCCCAAAATGTTTGGACCCAGTTTATTGGTATGAACTTGCCTGTCCTTTGAAATTGGCATAAGAGACCTTGTGCTCTGGCCCAGCTTTAAGACCAGGTAGATTAGTGGGCACTGGACAAAGGGCCTTTTCAGTAGCAGTCTCCATTTTACAGAAATCCCTGTGCAAAATGAAAAGAATCATAGAACTGTAGAGTTGGAAGGGACCCTGAGGATCCCAGTGTTTCCCAAACTTGGGTCTCAGACTACAGTTCCCATAATCCCAGACCACTGGTCTTGCTAGCTAAGGATGATGGGAGTTGTAGTCCAAAACCAGCTGGAGAACCAAGTTTGGGAAACACTGATCTAATCCAAACCCCTGTATTGCAGGAATATGCAGCTTTTCCATATGAGGATCAAACCTGCAACCTTGCCATTATCAGCACCATGCTTTAACCAACTGAGCTTTGCATTTGCTCTGTAAAAAAGATGTTATATGCTTTAATAGTACTTTAAGATATAAAAATAATGGATGATAGCCAACAAAGTCATACTCAAAGTAAACTTTTTGAAATGGATGTATTGATTTCTGTGGGTCAGTGCTGATTGTGACTAATGTGGGCCTACACCCACTATTAATGACTACTATTAAAGATATCTTTAAAACAGTGGGGGCTTTTTACTGCTTAGTTTAATTGAAACACCCCCTTTTCACAGTAGACTGTGCCCAAAGTGGATGACAATAGATATCAAATATCAAAATACAGAAAAATACACACATTTTAATACAAACTTAAACTAATTCAAACAGAACAAATTCAACAAGTCAAATTCAATACTACAGTGAAATGATATAATCAAATACACAAGCAATATAAAATTTAATGGTGTGTGTGGATAGAAATAACTGTTGTTTGTCAATGGGGTATGAAAACCTGCTTTCAAGCAGCTTTCAGCTAACATGTCCATGCTCTGTATATTTAAATTGCTTCTATGTTGATGTCTTATTTTTAGCTACATTGATTTAATATATGATTTTTTTGCATTGTTTTAAATGGCTGCTGATACAATATTTATAGACTGTAGCTTTGGGGTAAACTGTATGGTTTTAACATGCTGTTCATGGGCTTTCTCTGAAAGGCGGTATACAAATGCCAGCATAATACATCAAGATCACAAATAACACCCCCTGGTCTTTCTACACTCCGGCAGCTGCAGCAACCAAATGTAAGCAACACTTTGGGACCTGGGGGAGACAGAGTCTGCACAGGAAGCTGCTATATGCTGATTCAGACAATTGATCCGTCTATTGTCTAAACTGACTCTCAGTGGCTCTGCATTTAGAAAGGAATATTTCCCATTTCTACTTGCAGATGCCAAGGACGGAACCTAGGACTCTATAACTTTATTCAGGCCCTCCCCCAAACGTGGATTTAAGCCTCTCAGTCTCTTCTTGTCAGCACTGGACATGGAGACTCAGAGACGAGTAGTGAAGCTGAATCTTTATTCAAGAAAACAGAATACAAACAGAGAAACCTGTGGGCAAGACCGACCCTGGTAAAGGAGTTGCCAGAACTGACGATCTGTGCCTCTTCTTCTTCCTCTCTCTCACTCAAGCCTGTTGCTCATTCGGCATCCCACCATTCTGTCCCCCTTCATCCTCTGATCTTCTTCAGTGTCCCACCACCACTCCCCTGGCTCTGATCCTTCCTCTTCTGAGGCTTCCCCAGGGGGTTCTCCGGCTGCAGCCTCCCACCACTTCTTCTCATCCAGCCAGTCTCTGACATTTCTAGACTCTTGTGAGGTGAACAGCTCCCTAGTTTAGCACCTGAACCAACACAAGGTGCTGCTTGTGCTCAGGGCTTATTTAGCCCAGCTAGCCCAGCATGCTCTGATTAGCAGCAGCCCAGCAGAAAAGGGTCTTTCCCATTTGAGGGTACTCTCAGGGGTGGAGAGTGACTGATTCAGCTTTCCGTCAAGGAGGTACTGACATCAGCAAAGGGGGGTTGGTGGAAAGTAGAAAAGATAACTCCTCTTTTTCCAGCCTCTCAGACTTTTTGTCTGCTACTGCATCTTTTCATTATTATTTTCTAGACATCTTTCCTTTTCCTCTTTGTATCTTTCCTCTTTATCTCTCTCTGCCAAGTTCTTCTTCTGCCTTCCATTCTTCCACTTCACTTCTATTCCAGACTAATTTTTATTTTTTGCTCTTGAATCATAATCATGGCTTCTATTTCAGACTGAGATCCTCTAGGCCACTCCTGCCACTACTGGGATTCTCCAGATGACATCCTGCTCATACATTTTCCATTAGCTCCAGAAGCCCTTAAAACCTTTTGTATTCAACTACTGTGCCCCATCAGCACAAGGATTTCAGCTTGTACAGTGGGACTGCACTCCCCCACCATGCCATCCCCATAATCTGCTGGAGAAGTTTGGGGCAGATTTAGGGGTCACATGAAGGAGGGGTAGAATGTGCCATTGCACAAGGAGAAATCATTGAGCTGGTGGAATGAAAGATTGAGCACTGTGTTGGAGTCCAACCAGTATTTAGCCGAAGAAATGTCACTTTTGAATAATCAATTGGTTATTTGTGTTTTTTTATGCTGCTCATTTTATTTCCACTACATTGGAAACAACTAGAATTAAGGAAACATTCACTAGTTGGAAGTCTGATGATCAACCAAGCTTTAAAAAAAGTCATTATCCCCTACTGAATTTTAGCTCTCTACTTTTCATCCAATTAAGGAGTGGAAAAAAGGAAGTATAGAACTCTTCTACTAAGGAGGATACTGCGCCACATTTAGCTCTACTCACTGTCACATTATCAAGTGGGGCTTCAAAGAAACGACTGGACAACCAGGGCCAAACTATATATTACAGTAACAGAACTTCTGATTGATTTCCTAATTCCCCCACCTGCTGCCAAGTACCTACCAGGTAGTGTCAATTCCTTCCGGCATCTACATCTACAGCAGTGACTGCAAGGTACTAGCATCCCTAGTAAATCAGTTTCCTCCTCTGAATATCTTTCTTCTGTGTCAGGCACTGATTGATGGGACATGATGACACATATGACTGCTTACTCAATGCCTTACAATGCTAGCAGGAAGCATTTTCTTTTCTTTTCTTCACATACATCTTAATATTTGCAACTTTCTTCCTATAGAGGATCTGTAGGGCTAACCCAAGCCATTACATTTTCCCCAAACTCTCCAATATCGAGCCATGTCTCAATTTTTATTTTGAAACTATACCATCCCAAAACTCATGAAATATCAATGGAATGAAAAGTGGAAAACGGCAAGCAAAAGCTCTTTGCAACTTTCTCACTTGCCTTAGAGAGTTCGTTCCCTTTCAAATATTAACCAAGGGTATGCTGCTTTAGGTGGGCTTCAAATAAATTATTAAACTTTATTTAGTGGATGGTGGAGCATTCTTCACATTGATTACAGGGCATGTCATCACATATAACAATAGGGTAAATAGATTGATGAAGGCCATTGATAATGTCCCCCTATGCAGAAAGTGTCCTTAAAATAAGAAAACTGAACACAATAACACATGAATACATTCAGCATGAGTATAGCTGTACACCCAAGCTGTGTTAAGTATAATTGTTTAATTGACACTGAAATGGGAATGTACAAACAACTGTACACATATACACATAATGTGCAAACAGCACCAGATATTTCTAGTATAACCCTACATAAATGTTCCTGGTTATTAATCTGTGTTTACTGAAAAACAGCTTGAATTTCCTGACTTTATAAAAAATAAAAAATAAAAAATTGTATACTAACTAAATATTAATATTGACTTGGGGTTTAATATTGAAAAAGGAGTGACCAGAACTCAGTGTTACAACCCATGATTTGCATGCAGAAGATCCCAGATTTAGACCCCCCATCTGCACCATACATTAAAGCAGTATTAAAGGTAAAGGTACCCCTGCCCGACCGGGCCAGTCTTGTCAGACTCTAGGGTTGTGCGCTCATCTCACTCTAGAGGCCGGGAGCCAGCGCTGTCCGAAGACACTTCCGGGTCACGTGGCCAGCGTGACGAAGCTGCTCTGGCGAACCTGCACCAGCGCAGCACATGGAACGCCGTTTACCTTCCCGCTATAAAGTGGTACCTATTTATCTACTTGCACTTAAGGGTGCTTTCGAACTGCTAGGTGGGCAGGAGCTGGGACCGAAGGACGAGAGCTCACCCCGCCGCGGGGATTCAAACCACCGACCATACGATCAGCAAGTCCTAGGCACTGAGGTTTTACCCACAGCGCCACCCGCGTCCCTTAAAGCAGTATTATACAACTTTAAATAGTCATGGTTCCCCCTCAAAGAATCCAGGGAACTTTAGCTAGTTGTTTTGTGATGAGCCCTTTATTTCCCTCATACAGCTACAAGTCTCAGAGTGGTTTAACAAGCAATCTCTGTTCCAAGGGGACTCTGGGAATTGTAGGAGGGAGAGAAACAGGGGTCTCTTAACAACTCTCCATGCACCTACAGTACCCAGAATACTTTGGGGGAAGCCATGGCTGTTAAAAGTGTTATGGTACTAAATGTATCGTGCAGATGGGGCCTCTGTCACTGACATCTCCAGTGGAAATGATCTGGTATAAGGTAATAGGGAAGATATCTGTAGATATGCAATTTGACCTTGTATACGGCAGCTTTGGATTTCTATCCTAGATCTACTGTGCTTTAGGAAAGCATGGGAGTCCAATCGCAGAAATCCTGTAGCTGGAGCTATCTTTGGTGAAAATTACTTGGGTAGCATTTACAGGTACAGAGCTAAACATTGCAAGATGCTCAAGGGAGATGCCAAAATGTCTCTGTATTTTATTATGTTTTGTTATCTGTGAATCTGGAATATTTATTTGACATTGGGATTTTGCTTTTGTCATACAAAGTGTGTAAGCAGTCAAGGTAAGCTAAGATGACAGCTAGCAATTTACCAGAACAACAAAGACAAGAGAACTAAGATCAAGATAACAAAGAAGCATATTAAAAAGTACTTGAAAATTCAAGTCATTGTGGCCTAATGATATTCCACCTGGAGGAATCAGCCGGAGAAATTTTTGAAGTACACACTATTAGATTTAAAAGATTCATGGTGCAACACAATAGCTTCAGAAGATGGTGAAGAGCAAACAGACCCATAACGCATATGCTTCAGTTTCAAAGGAACTTCACCAAAGGGTGTCCTTTATTATTGCTACAGGGTCAAGCTTCAAAAAGTGAACAAAAATAGCCCCATAAACAACAAACCAGTCGATATGATTTTTGGCCCTGGGGTGGGATCATAGAGCAGAGATGGACAACCTTTTTTTCTGTCAAGAGCTGCATTCTCCCTGGTATAACCATTCAGTCTCTTTATTATGGTCAGTGACCAGTACTGGGGAACCTGGGGCAAGAAGTGGAGACAATTATGGATAAAGCCAGAGACAAAACTGTTCTGAATTAACTATCAAAAGGTGAATAGACAATTGATTTTGTGTGTGTGTGTTTTTAAATAGTGTAATAATGAATGACTCAACATCAGCCTATAAGGAGGTATTAAAAATGATCCCTCTGAGGTCATCCCGGAATAGTGTTTTCATTACTAACTTGGATAAATGTACCACACTTACTAAACTCGCAATAAGACAAAACTGGGAAGGTTAGCTAATAGAAGACAGGATAAAGAGACAGATTTACCTTAATAAATTGGAATAATGGGCTGATTAAAAATGACATTTAAAAAGGACAGGCGTGTTACAAATATTTTTGTTTAATAAAACCCCCACAAACCCACTTAAAGGATGAGAAACAATTAGCAAATCAGCAGCCCTGGCAGATTTAGCAGTTATGAGATCAGCAGATATTCCTATTCAACTGTATAAATGGAAACATCATATCAAATCTTCAAGAAATAATAGTAGCACTTACTAACATGACCTTACTTGAGAGTACCATGTTCAGTGTTGTATATCACACTCATATGAAGTGTGTTGAGAAACTGAAATGGAATTCAGAGTGGAAGTAGAAAGAACCAGGAAAATCTGCTGTAGCAGAAATGCTAAAGGAAGATTTAGGACAGTCATGTTGGCAAAATTTAATTATTACAGAGATGCCAGAAAGAGAAGAGACAACCATGGTCAATTCAGGATCAGATCAGGAAAGAAGCAATGGGTTGGAAAGTAGTTTTAAGATAGTCTTGTTTGGTCTAGTAGCAGAATATCCTTGCAAGGGTGTTTTCAAGAAAAGGCCAGAATTTTCACAGTCATGTCTCTATAAGAGCCATGTAGTTCAAATAGCAATACTATTCATGGTGTTATACAATCCTTATATTCACTCCATTAATTTACAGTGTTATTGTACTCATGACATGCATAGAGTTTGGCATGACATGCAACTAAGAACAAATGTGCCTATGGGAGGGAAGAAAGTAGACAGATGCCATTTTTTTCTGTCAAATGACATGAGTAGCTTGGACTGGTGTATCATTATTAGATATTTGAGTGGAATAAAGTGCATCTGTTTGTATATATATATAAAGGCATAGGTGTAAATGTAGATGAAGCTGCCTTTATATGTATACTGAGTCAGGCCATTAGTCTTTCTAGTCTAAAAGTGTCGGTTCTGACCATCAGGTCTCAACAGGATAACTTTTCCAGCCTTGGTACATGAGAGCCTTTAAGTGGCAATGATAGGGAATATGTGTACTTTGGCAAGCAAGGGCTATACACTATCACGGAGCTCAGGTCAGAGAAAGCATTAGAGCAGAATAAAGATAATATTGGCAGAGTGCAAGATATTTCTCCTCTCATTATATAGGACATTTTGAGAGGCCTCACAATTAGACCCAGTGGCCACATCACTGTGATGTGTGTTTAATAACTACTTTGAACAAAGCTCTTTAAAAATCAGGCATAAGGGTTAGAGTTTCAGACACACGCTCGACACAATATATTATGCGAATTGCAAGAAAGGAAACCAAAGGTCCTTCCACAATTTTGCCTTTTGGAGAAATTCTGTAGGAAACTAATTAAAAAAATATGTGTACCAAATTGCTCTCTCGCCAAGAATAAATTGTAGCAAAAGACAGATCAAGGGGAGCTGTCCATTGCTCTGCAGAGCAGCATAAAGAAACACAACTCACCACTTGATACCTTGGGGCCAGAAGATCTGGAATTCCGTTTATCATAAGCACCGATTCATTTTCCCTAACTGTGTCATGCTTGTGAATCCTGAGGTTAATTTGTTAGATTATTCTAATATTCATCAAAGACTTTTCAGCGTCTCAAGCCTTCACAGTTTAATGTGTTCATTTATAGTGAACAGGTAAGAGAAATGAAAACTAATTAAATGATTTATTAAAAGTCTTTTAAAATTTACTATTCCCCAGTTTCACTCATTGGATCAGCTTAGCAACTATGGAGGAAGTGCAGCATACTTCTCATAGGAAGGTCAAAAATCAGTGATAGCTACCCTCTAACAATAGAGGACTCATTTTGCAAGGTCCCCATTTTCAACATGAGGACCTTGCAAAATGTGAGCATTTAAATTTCATATCATACATATGTTTATTTTAGGGTACCTGACTCTGAACCATTCCCTTTTTTTGCCCAGTATTAATAGGCTTAGTGTAGCCAATATACTGAAACACTAAGATTGAAAACATAGACAGAACTAGTATTATTAGAGTTGGGGCTATTAGAGTTAATAGTCTAGAGTTGGGGTTGTCAGGCTTCAACCCATTAGACTTGCCATTGACAAAGTTATTGTAGAAGCCCTGTAAACAAGCACATTCAATTTCCCTTGGAGTTTTGAAGCATACTCTGTTTTCAGAATGGCTTTCTTCAAACACAATAATGTTTATTTAATTGAATTGGCTACTATAGTTTGGGCTTTTATTTGAACCTTCATTTGCAAATTGATGTACTGATTCTAAAATACACATTTTACAGCTCCAGTAGCCATCAACTACACTACAAGAAAGAGGATACCTTTTGAAGATATAAAAACAGGCATTTTATATAGCTTAATCAGTTAGATGAGGCACTTTGTTGATATCTAAACATCAGAATAATGAAACCAACAGGGTGATTGAACGCATCACTTTTTATGGATGCACATCACAGATTAAGACCACTACCCAGAAATATTGGTATCTATAAGAAAATGTACGTATATGCAACAGTGCTCCCATGTTAGCATATAAATGTGTGCCAAATCTGCAAGGTATTTTGGTACATGCCAAAATAAGGACAAATTGAGGCCTCTATAAGACCACAGACAATATTTCTGTTGGACAGTTCCCCTGTGTGAATTTGTAATATATGTACCAACTGTGGCAAACTAAAATCTCTCAGTAATCCTGATAACAAAGTATCCATCCTGAAATATTTATACACCTGCAACACTAAAAAATACTTTATTTATGCAGTTCAATGTCCATGTAACTTGTTGGGATGACCACTAGAACGATTAAGATCAGCAGAGGATAAAACAAAAGTTGCACTGGGACGGGGGGAAATCCATGCACTGCTAAGCATTTTATAGAGCAACAACATGGTACCAAATTCCTGTTTTCAGTATTTTTACGCTCTTCCATTAAAAAAAAAAAGTTTAAAAGATTGTTTATTTACTGTTTATTTTATTATATTTTGGAAAGTGCCTTAGGATCACTATGAGTGATGAAGGGCAGTCTACAAAGCTAGATAATAAAATGGAAGTATGAATTAAGATAGGCTGGCCTTGAGCTCTGGAATTAACAAAATTATGGCATGGGTGTTGTTCCTATGCACGGCTATATATATCTGGAACACAGTGTGGCATATGGGTTAAAGTAAGTATGGTGCTCTATCATACCGATAGACTGAGCAAATTTGAGACGAGCATGAGGCAGCTAACTCATGCCTCCTCCTCACTGCCTTCTCTTGTCCATGGGGACATCGCTCTCTCTCCCGCTTAACAAGCCAGCTAGCAGTTACTGCCTCCCCCATCTCGCCCTCTCACTCCCACACTAACTGCCACCCAGTTTCAATCCTCAGCCTGGAACACACGGGGCTTCAAAGAGTCCCATAATCAACCATAGAGTCCTAAACCAGAGAGTCATACAATCTACAGATTTCCCCCCTCCCTTGCTTCCTTTGGTGATCCAAAACAAAATGATCAGATTTCCATTTTATCTATGGTTCATGGGAAATATATTAAATGCTATCAACTGTCTCAAGCTATGGATGAGAAAATCCAGGAAGCACACCCTTCCCCCAAAGTTCATTCTAGCACATTTCTAATAAGGCTCAAGGTGAAGTGGCTATGTTGGCTTTGTTATCAAAGGAAATTAACCTTATTAATTTGTGGCCTTGGGAGAGGGAAGAGGAGAGGCCTCCCAGCCTCTAGGGCAGAAAGCTTGAGGTCTCTGCAGGGTCCTAGAGTCCAACCTTCTCTTATTGAGCAATAATGAAGTTTTGGGAAGGAGCCCTCATGCCTCCTTCCGATGCTGCTGTCGCTGCCCAAAAGTGGGGCACCCTGAATCCAAACAGAACCCTGGGGCACCTGGCCAAAAATAGGGACTGCCACGACAAAATTGGAACTCTTGGAGGGTCTGCTCAATAGAGGACTCCATCCTTTAATCTAGTACTGAGCTTAAGCATCATGATTTAGGCTATTATGGCATCATGACTTAGGCTAGTATGACAGAGCAGTGCCAAGACAGCATGAGAAATTTACTTTATTCCTGTGTGCTGAATTTAGCTTTCAATATTTCTCTCTCTTTTGCACTGAATTATTGTCAAGCCTTTTAAAAAACGAAACATCTTAACCTTCCACTGCCCTTGCTTTTGGGCATACGTAACTAGCAATCATGACACTAAGTAAGAATGCTTCATCTGGAGACTCAAGTCTTGTCCTGAACTGAATGCACTTTCCATTAGGGATAGTATCCTTAGACCTGTTAGAAGAGGTAGGATTTCTCAACCTTATGAATATAAAAAGCTCACATCCTGGCTCCACTCATCATTTTATGTGAATTTTCAAAAGGATTGAAATATTGTGACCTTTAATTATGAATAACATTTTAGGGCTTAATAATAATGATGATGAATCAAAGTACTTGTAATTGTAAATACATATATTGAAATCTGCACAAAAAAGCACATGAAATTTAACAGTATATGAGAACTTCCTGTTCCAGTCAATGCCTCCTTGAGCAAGGTAATCCAGAGCTCTGTTTCAGTCCTGTATTCTTTGACTGTCCTTTGGCCCTGACTACTGGCTTGCTAATCATTCCTGTCTCCTGGTCTTTTCTTTGGTCCTGACTTCAGGCTCATCAATTGCTAATGGCTCCCCATTGACTGCCCATGGCCCAGCCCTGACTCCAGCCAGTTGACGACTCAACCCTATAGGAAACCGATTAAAAATACATTTCTTATACCTCTAGAAGCAAACACTCATCATTCTAGGCACATTTCCCCCCTACTCTTTTCTTGTGCAATACCCATCACTTTAGTGGGGATGCACAGCAGATGTTTGTGACGGATTGTGCCCCAAGTTGCCTACCTCTGAGTCACTTCCAAAGAAGAAAAAAATACAGATTCATCAATCTTTCTTCTGTGCCCATATCAGCATACAGCACATTTTATATTTTGCTTTTAAATTTATGGCAATTTGAATATTATTTTAAATTATGCATGGATTCCAGTCCAGTTGAAAAAAGGTTTCCATTCCAGGCACAGACATCTTTATGAAGTGCAGGAAAAGAATTCAACAGTGCTGCAATGGCTAAGAAAGCCTGTTAAAACTAGATGGCACATTTGTGAGGAAGAGATTTGTGTTCATATTTTGTGTAGACTTGGACAAAATTACTCGATGCACAGATCTGCCATATCCCAGAACTGCCTACCCAATGGCAGGAAAAGCAGCATATATTAATGAAAGGCTCTGACTTGGAATTCTATGTGCTCTGCTAGCAAACAAAAAGTCTCACTCTCTCTCTCACACACACACAATTTAGATCTCGGCTGGTCTACTTACGTATATTGGCAAATTATGCACACCTGGCATACAGATAAATGACAAGTGGATAAACCAAATGTTTTGTAGCATGGGAAAGGAGATTGAATGCTAGCCTGCCTGAACTACCTCATATTGATTTGATGACTCTGTCAATTACTTCTGGCACCATGCTTTCCTCAGGTCACTTCTCAATTGATCCTTTGGTCACCTGCCTCTGTGTGCATTCGGTTGGATTTATTTATTGCATTGGCTATCATAACACATGCATGGGATTGAGCATCCTCCCCTGTGGTGGGGGAATGGTGAACTGTCAGGGTCCAAAAGGGAGGCAGTCATAAGAGCCATCAGGTAAGAGAAGTCATGGATAAGGAGTTCCTGGAAGTTGCTGGGTCAGTAGGGAGATGCAATTGTTCCAAAGATCCAGGTGCACAAAGAAGTTGGAAAGGGAGAGCAGTGCCAAGGAGAAGAGAGGCAAACTGAATTCGTTTATCGAGCTCAATTATTTATTTGCAAACATTTCTGCACCACCAACATTAAGGGGGCGGGGAACATGGTGATGAATGGCATAAAGCCAACAATAAAATTACAAAAAAGTTCAAAATGTGTTATAGATCAGCTTAATACATTGACAAAACTGGATCACCCCATTGGGGGAAGCCTGGGAGAACAAGGTCAGTTTTAAGCAGGTGCCTAAATGCCAGCACTGTAGCATCGTGCTCTCTCTGACCCTGCTGATGAGAAGTGGACAGCACAAATTCCATTTATGAAAGGCCACAAGCCCAGAAGACCTGCAGCCAGGCAGCTGAAGTAGTCCCTGGAGGAATGGACCACCTGGGCAAAGCAAGGTCTACCTCTTCTTGCTGCTCCATTCAAGAGGCATAGTTTTGGAGTATAGCAAATATAGTGAGGAGGACAATGATATAAAGGCTGCACAGGTATAGCTGGCATTCTTACAGCAAAAGCCTATGCATATTTATTTGGAAGTAGGGCCCACTGTGTTCAATGGTGTTTACTCCCACAAATGTGTGCACAGGATGATAGCCTTGGTGTACCCAGCCATCTGTTTACCCCACCACCCCTCCATTCTTTGGCTGCCCAGACATGTTTATCTTCAGATGCAGATGGGACTGTGCTGCTCTCCTGCCCCAGCCGTAACTATGCAAAATCAGAAGAATGTAACCTGAGTATTAAAGTTCAGGGATTGACTATGTTAAAGCCCTATCAGCTCCTGTTTTCCAGTGCAGCATGGAAGGCCCATGTGCTTTCTTTTAAGATGCATTGTTGTTCTTTACAAGAAAGCAGCTAATTCTGTTTTTGGCCTGCTACGTTCTCAAGAATTTCTGCTCCAGTTGTCTTCCTTTCACCTCAGTTGTGAGCAGCCCATTATCTTTATGGATTGTGGATGCTGGCTACAACTTCAGGGTCCCAAAGCGATGCAGCATATCAAGCTCTCTTTTATTTATTTATCTGGATGTTTTAGCTGCTAAAGGATGTAAGAGTGCACTGCATTCTGTCAATCAGAGTTAATTACTGTAATGTTTCTTTTGGCAGGTCCTCCTTCAAACAGGTTGCCTTTCCTGAAAAATGATGTTGATTGTTGCCTGTGTCAGATTTTATCAGCACGCTGTGTCCATTCTATGCAAACTGCACACTTACAATTTCATAGAGGTATAAACCACACTAAATTTAGAACAGTCAAGCAGACTGAAAGACAGAATTTCTATCACTGTCTGACAGCAGTCAGGATTATTTGGTTTTATGTAAAAAA
The DNA here is from genome assembly GCF_965153285.1 of Podarcis tiliguerta. Classification (NCBI taxonomy): domain Eukaryota; kingdom Metazoa; phylum Chordata; class Lepidosauria; order Squamata; family Lacertidae; genus Podarcis; species Podarcis tiliguerta. The sequence goes on along the minus strand of NC_139540.1, from coordinate 34,865,111 downwards.
ATCTTAGTTATGTGGTTTGGATACTGTTGTAGTTTGTGGGGAGGGCAGCCTCCCTTAAATTCCTAGAAGCAGTAAAGGGTTAGAATTTAATCAAGTGCCCTGAATCCCTAAATCCAGCAGGGATTCAAGTGCTAGAAAAGACAGGCCAGCCTGATAATCGCTAACTTAACAAAGGTAAGGTAATAAGCCATTTAAAAAGGAAGGCCTCTGTGCCAAAAGCATATGGGTGAGGACCCACCATGAGCTCTGAGATAGTTAGCAGAGTAGCGATTAGGATTATAGTGGTGGTCATATGACCTAGGGACCTAGAGGTTGCAGTCTGTTAAATGCAGCAAGCTGTGGAGAGTCAGAGCCATGGCTGTGGTCTGTTTGGATCCAAAGCTACAGCTATGGGAGAAGCAAGAACCTTTTGGAGTGTCAGTGCTTTGAACTCCTCTGTTGTAGTCCCAGGTTGTATATATGTGTAAATAAACCATATATCATAAAGACACCACAGTCTACACCATGCCTAATTTCAAAAGGAAACATGAACTCTGGAGCCCTGTAATCTTGCACAACTCAGAGATTGGGGTGGCATGTAGCATGGGTGTCAGGAGCTGGAATTTGTGTTTCCTGGAGGAAAGGCCCATGAGTGAGGTGTGTCTATTTTTAATTTTATTTCTGCTGCTGTCAAACCTGACATAGTTTTGGGGTAAGAAAAATTTAGTTGGTGACTTGGCCTTGAGGTTAGTCACCCTTGTTTTAAAGTGTATAAACACACCTTGTCTTCCAGCACCCAGCACCTAATCTTTTGAATTCTTTATGACTTCTTGCTTTTCTACCCACTTGTTGGTAGATTGCAGTAGCAGAACTGGCTCCTGTCCAAGACAACTGTTCATTGAAGCTTCTTCACTTCCTCTTCTAACCCGCTTTTGTAGCCTTAGGGGACAGAGATTACTTCTTAATCGGAGAACTTTAGAATACGAAAACTATATTTGGCATCAGTGGCAGCATTTGAACCTCCTTGCATTTTGCAAATCAATACTCCTTTACCCTTTCTACTATTTCAGGGAATGCTTGCTCACTTGGATCTAAACTGGAGGTCACAGTTTGCTTTGAATCTAAACTAGGAAACCAGATACCACATAAAGTCCAAGAATGGGATGAGAGAATGTTTGAATTCAGCTACAGAACATCTTTTCTGATTTTCTTTTTGTTCTGATCAAAGACTCTTCCATGATGCATTAAAATGGACATTTACACTATCATTGATTATTTTTACTAACCCTAGTCTCAGAATTCATTGCCAGCATATTTTATCTTACCATTAACTAAGCTTTTAAAAAGATTCTCCCCCCCCCCAAAAAAAACCCAACCACAATGTTGTTATTCACTCTGTGCTATTTCATTTCCTCGTCATTTAGGAGGAGGGGGGACACCCAGCAGTTTGTCTCAAACAAAAAGTTTGTTCTTTTCCTCTTTCCATTGGAGAAATTCATGATAATTATTCTTCTGCACCTGCCTAATGGGGCTGAAGTAATTCAATTGTCATATTGGTGTAGATTGTTGCTTTGTGTAATGTATCACCCCTGCTGTTTCTCTTTTAAAAAATTCTATACTCTTCCATTATTCAGCAAGGCCTAATGATTACTTCAGCATTTGCACAGGCTGCACTATTTTGATTTTAATTGACTTCACTCTTTTAATTAAATACATTTGGTTTTTAACGCTGTTGTTGACATGCATGGTTTTGTCTTTATCAGTAGTTTCTTCCATTTGCTTTCTAGTGGTCTATGGACATTTCATTTAGTGGTTCATTTTAAAGAGGAGGCACATAATATGAGCTTTTGCATTTATAATGCAAAAAGAAAAAGATGATTTGGTAGCAGTTTGATTTAAGGAAGCTCAAGCATATATCCTTATTGGAATGGCAATATATAGATTTATAATGCTCAATATAGCTTCACTTAATATCTATCATTTCAGACGAACATTTCAGATACAGTGGGCATACACACTGGAGATAGTCAATACAATATTGTATGAAGATTTGTATTTCAAACATCACAGAACAAATTTGAAAGTATATATATATATATATATATATAGTTTTTATATAACTGGGCATGCAAACATAATGTGATTTTTTTAAAAAAAAGAAAAGGAAACTAAAATATTTTAAGAGCAATTCTAAAGATTACTGTAATCATCAAAGAGTTTTCTACAATACATTTTAATCAACTTCCACAATCTTTTAAGAAATACAATTTAATTAATATATATGTTATGCTGCCTTAAAACAACTAGGGTTGTCTTTCTTTTTAATCTGAAATACCTCTTTTAGGAATAACTTCTTTTAGAAACAGTCTCAGTACCCCCCCTTTAAAACCTGCATTATATAATTTATGGCGATAGTCTACAAATAAAGTATGAGTAAATTTTCTATTCATATGACAATGAGCCACATTAAGAGCAACAGGCTGCATGCAAGTTCCCATGTGCACCTCTCTCCAAACCACAGATTGGCACCATTAGCTTTGACAGCATACATCAGTGATGGCCAAACTTGGCCCTCCAGCTGTTTTGGGACTACAACTCCCATCATCCCTAGCTAACAGAACCAGTGGTCAGGGATGATGGGAATTGTAGTCCCAAAACAGCTGGAGGACCAAGTTTGGCAATCACTGGCATACATCGTATGTTAAGGGAGAAAGTGATGTCTGGATTCAGACCGCCAACTCTCACCAAGAGGTTCGCAGACTCTGCTAAAGCTCCCAGTGCTGTCTGGGTGTGCAGGATGCGGTCCAAGTAGTTGAACTATCTATGCAATGAGGCACACACAGTTTTCATGCATGCTCCAATGCTTTTCTATATTGAGCAAGAAAGGCTGCTGAACTTCCATAAGAGCTTAAAACTTGTTGTTCAGTTGTTACCAGGAAACACACGCTTATACAGTGTGGTGAGCCAAGGTTAACAGTGGAACAACTATGCATTGAGGGTCAGTGTGATGTAGTGGGTAGATTGTCAGACTTGGGAGAGCCCAGGGTTCAAAGCTTCACTCAGCCATGAAGCTTGCTAGCTGACCTTGGGCGAGTCACTGTATCTCAGGCTAAGCTACCTCACAGGGTTGTTGTGGGGATTAAACCAGTAGAAGGGGAACCTTGGAGGAAAAGGTGGGCAATAAAGAAACAGATTAATAAATTTAGAAAACACAGAGAGTCTTTTCAAATAAAGTAATTTAGATTGGGACTGTTGAATGCTGGGTCCACAATCCAGTTGAGCCAAACTACCGAGATCAAGTTGGAATGACTTAATTGTCTTAAGCGCTGCTAAGACATCAGCCTTATTCATTTGCAGAATGACCTGCCTGTCCTGCTCTCTACTAATTTGGCTTTAGTCTCCTTGGTATACTTTAACTTAGCTCAGTCAAGAAACAAACTATGAGGCACTTAACAGACTTTTGCAGGACCTGTGGCTCCCATGCCTAGGAGACTCAGGACCTTGAGGGAAAGAATGTCTATGGCGCATGGCCAGTGTGTTCAATAACTGTGAACAGTCAAACTAATTTCATCTGCACAAAAGGAATGAATCTATAACAAGAATTCCTAGGCAGGAATTGGCAGGCAGCCAGCAAAACATGAAGTGAGATGAATTTTTCTAGGTTTGTAAGGACTGGGCTGAGGGGGAGGAGGCTGGGAGAAGAGGAGGTCTAGACACAATAAATGTATAACTTCTCTAGAAAGTTATGGGTTTGGATTTTTTAAAATGGCACTTAATTAAGGTAACTGCAGAGAAAAATAGAAAAAGAAAAGCTGTGAATCATCTTATTCCTATGCAGGGAGGAATTAGGGAGACAGGCAAAATGGAACAGTTTGCTTGGATGAGCGAAAACTATCTATCTCTGTACGCTGATTTGAAACTTTATGAAATGGAATGTAGTTTTTACCTCAAGAGATTTTAAAGCACAGAAGGGAGGCTCTTTTGTGGCTTTCAGAGATGGAATGGCACCCTCACCTCTACTCAAGTGAAGATCTGAAAGTTAGACAGGTTCACAAGGGAACAGAAAGTCCTTGAGGTACTCAGGTTTTCCTAGGCCAATGAATGAATAGGCAGTGGTGGGTTCCTAACTGAAATTTCTGAACAGGCAGCACCAAGTAAAGCACATTGTGGCAAGCTAGTGTGAACACTATCAGCACATGGATGAATATGGCCAAATCTTGTTTTTTTCCAAGTAAAGTTGCAGCTGACCAACCAACACTGGTTAAATGTGCTATAAGTGATGAACAACAACAACAACGAAACAAACAAACAAACACCCAATCATCCATCTACAAAGCTGAACTGAAAAACACTCACAAACTCCAAATCTGATTCTTTAGGAAGATTGTAATTCCATCCAGAACAGGCCAAATCTTAATTTTCTGGTCAATGATAAACTGGAGTTATTAGAGTAAATTGGGAGCGTTATAGTAAAAGGCTTGCTATAATGGATTGCTGTGATGTTGAGGGAAAGCTGAAAGTTACATCCAGTAAGCACTATCTAGTAAGCAAGAGGAAAAGCAGAGTCCCAGAGTCTCCATTACCTAGTGATATTCCTATAATATCAAGCAAAGAGAACAAAAGGGCAGAAATGGAACAAATGGGGATAACATTTAATAAGTTAAAGGTGCGTGTGTATGGCATGTTTTAAGTGGATATTACCAAAGAGCCACTTTGTCACTATAATATAAATTCTAGTATGAGTGGGTGATATCCAACTGGAATTACCCACTGGAATTAACGAAGCAGGTAAGTTAGTCATGCCCAGTTTCTGATGTTGATGGGCTACAACTCCCATCATCCTTGACCATTGGCTGGGGCTGATGGAAGTTGGAATCAAACAACATCTGGAGGGCTACAGGTTCTCAACCCCCGACGCAGAGTATGCAAGACTGAAAAGGCAATGCATCAGAGCAAAGAAGTTTCATGTGAATCCTGATTTTGTATCCTGTTACCCAACAGCAGAGCATGTAAGGTATCATCAATATATGCAAGGAGTTGAAACACCAAGAATGGCTCAGACCATTTTTGAAAATCTGCCACAGGTTGAGGGTGCCTGGCTTTTCTTAGCTTTCTGATCTGATTCAATGTGAAGGATGGCTTCACTCAAATGGCAGTGATGCCTGCTGGACCAGTGCTGCCTATTTTCTTTACCCATCCACTAATTTTATTTTCAACAATGCTTTTCACCCCATTGGCAGACTGCATGCCATAACAAGAAAGAGACGGGCCCTGCTGTAAGTAATTAAGTCTACAAGAGCAGTACTGCTTATTTTTCATTGTAGCAGATAATCAGAATGCTGTTGGCTCAAGTGTAAAATGCAGAAATTAATGATCCCATATAATACAAATTAGAGGATTTTGTGTGTGTGTGTGTGTGTTTGAAGACTAAAGGTAGGAAACCTAGCTTCACTGCAAAATGAAAGAGTCCCTATGTAAACAGATATGGAAAGATAAAATTAATAGGCAACAAATGCATTAATATGCAACACAATTAAATCATACAACACTAAAAAAGGCAGAGCTGATCATAATTCCACTTGAAATCTTTCTCAACACCATCTTTAAAAGAGTACACATGGAATTTTATGGTTACACTTTCTTTATTTTTGTTCTGCAGCCAACATTTGCATATTGGCTCAGTTGTGATCGATGGGAATTCTGCATATGGCTTCAAAAAGTTCAAAATATTACACCCTTGTTTTCACCCTCCATAAAAGCAAATGCGCTGATCATCAGAATACAGTTTTACACAGTTTTAAACTAAAAGCAATAACTATCTAGACTAACTTTCAAAACTGGTCTTTGGAATTCCTAAATGAAAAAAGAAAGATTCTAGAGCAAGAGGGAAATTACATATTTTGATAAACTTACCTGGGTAAGCAATGAAATAACTTAATTGTTTGCAACGCCACAGCAACATAGCTGTCAATGTTTCTCTTCTTATAAGGGAAATTCCCTTATTCCAAATAGGATTCCTCGCAAGAAAAGGGAAAAGTTGACAGCTATGCACAGCAACCTAAAGATTCAAACTAGTGCTGTGCTAAACATTTCCCCTGCATTTCCTAGCAATTAATGAAAAAAGAAACAGACAATGAAAGAAACTGAAATTTAAAACGATCAAATGGGAGAGAAAATTTAAGTAAAATCCTCATAGGTGGAGCAGAGGGTTTCTGTTACATTTACTTTTGAGGTGGATGAAGGCTGCTTGTGAATGTCATTTCTTTCATTCTACAATTCATCTCACTAGTGGGGTGTACTCTGCAGCCTCTCCAAGTGGCTGTGCTTTAGTTAAAGCCCAAGAAAAGACACCATAAGAGAACTCCTCTCATGAGGCTTTTTCAGATGAAGAAGCCTGGGCAGCCAGGGAGGCTGCAGGGTGCTAGAGAAATGTTCACAGGGAAGAAAAGCACATACACACCACCTTTGGCCCCTTAGCAGAAAAAAAGTAAATTAGTGCACACCAAAATTCTAAAGAAATTCCCTGAGCATTGCCTTTCCCTTAAAAAGTGCCCCGAGAATGAGATTTCAGGGACAGGAGGTACTGTTGAGAAACTGGAGAGCAGATTTCAGCACAGCACTAACTAAAACAATTGCAAGTCCCTTTGTGTTTAGGTTTGGATCACATTACTGAATGGCATATGCCAAAAGTTTGAGTTTGAGTCATTGAATAAGAAAATACAATATAAATTAGCAAACTGGCTTGGATTGTAAACACAGGGAAGTGTTCATGGCGTCTGAAATCAACAACAAAAAATAGCAATCTGTGGACACAGAGCGTAATGATCACTGCATCTAAGATCAAGAAAGAACTACTCAACTTTCACAGGAAACACCTGCTTTTTTTTTTTAAAAGCCCTGCATCTGTGCAATGATATTGGACAGCTACTCATATGTGCATCCAAATATTAGCATTTTTTTCTGTTAGAAATATTATCATCATAATTTTCTAGTGCAGGAAGGGAAGCATTCTTCCTAGTTAGGGGGAGATGAAATCTCCAAAGTGATGTATCCTAGCAAAAAAATTGTGATCAGTGACTGAGAATGCATGCCTCTAAGATTGCGTCTGTTCACTGGAACAGAAAAAACATGCTTCCAACAGATCATTTAAATTAAGCAACCACATTTCCAGGGACTCTTATTTGAATTTTTAAAATGGCTGTTTCCTACATTATACGCCACATCAAGTATCTTCACAAGATTTTTTAGAAGTGTTACAGACAATAAGCATCAGTCGTAAAAGTGCCTTTAGTGCCTAGCACCTAGAAATGTTATTTGTGCTTGGCTCCTAAACACTACAATCTTGCACAGTGCTGGTGATAAATATGTATGGCAAGTAATGCTAGCACTAACATTAGCAGCAAAGCTAACACTACTAGCACTAGTAGTAATGCTAAAAGATCATCTCACTCCTTATATACCCAACTGATAACTGCTCTTTTCAGTAGAAGGCATTCCACCAATACCATCTCACCAAGGTATCTGTTTTGTACAATATAGGAATTGGGTCTTCAGCTAAGTGATACTTGCCATTTGGAACGCCCCTCCATAGCATATCAGGCAGGAATCATTTCTATTAGCTTTTTGGTGCCTATGGAAGACCTCCCTCTTTCAGCAAGTCTTTTAAGTGTAGAATTTTTATTCTAGTTTGTATCTGTACTAGATTTGAAATTTCATCTATGAAATTGTTTTCTATGCTGTTGTTTTTTTAAGTTATTGGTGCTTTTATTGGTGAATCATAGAATCACGGAATTGTAGAGTTGGCAGATCATCTAGCGATTCATAAAGGGAAAGAAATAAACAATAATGGGAATATAGCCATTTCCTCAAAAGTTGACCAAGTCATTGTGCTGAAGGTTTGCTTCTTCACTGACGCCTGTGGCTCACTTTGTGAACTTGACCACTGAGGAGTGTTTTATAAACAGAAGGAATTAAGAAGAGTCCCGTTGGATCAGTACAAAAGTCCACGTAAACCATGAATCTTGCTCTCACAGGGGGAGGTGGATGCTTCCAGAATTCCCTGAAGCAAATTCTGTCATTATCATCCATGTCTTGGACACATTTTCCACTAAACCTTTCCTTCACTCTGCTCATGGCAGTCTTCTGGTATGAAGAATCTTGTTACATTGTAGAAGACCTGCAAAACCTACAATAGTATATATTAATGATATTAAGTGTTTTGTGCTCAATTCTACATATTGTTTTGGCCAGAAATAAATGGCATACTAAGGATCGAGGGTGGGGTGGGGGTGGGGGCAGATGGACAAATAAATACTATTTCCTGTTGACATTAAACACACATTAACTATATATCGAAACAATAATTACAGGAAAGTGCTGATTTCTACATTCTAACAAAATTATTGCTTCTCTGTACTTGATATAAAAGTCTCTCAATAAGCCCAGATAAATATCCAGTGGTAATTTATGATGCTGAGGGTGTCACAATAATTTAGGGTGGCAGTCGAGGCAAGCAGGCCTTTTGTCCATTTCATCCTCACACTTAATTTACAGTTGCTTTTCGAGACCTATTTTTGGGGGAGTTTGTTTCCCATCTCTTCCATTTGGTGCAAGCACTGCTTTCCTATGAATCTGTCACCTGTTTCCTTTGCAATCAATAGTACATGAGTATACTTGCTACAAGATTAATTTATCTATTCCTTTGGACCAGAGCCATAGTGTAAAGGCCAGTAACTCAGTGGGCAAGATCCCACAATAAATTGCATCAAGCTGGAAGGAATCATCCGTAAATACCATCTTCAGGTTCAGGGCCACTGATACTAGCTTCCATTTAATTTAATGAACTGCAGGGTGGGGGACAACTTTTATTGCCTTTTGTTTTTCTGTCTGGGAAATCTACGAAATATAGGCAAGTACAGATGGATCACATATTAAAAATGCTTTGTCTGAAAAGCTTGGTAAAAAGAGGACCCATGAAACCATTGGAATGGAAGGGGAGAGGCAAGATTTTCCCAAATGGACATCTGTTTGTTTAAAATCTTATACTTCTCTACTACCAGCCATGGGCACGAGGTGGGATTTTTAAATCTGGATATGTATAAAATGGGGAAACACCCTACGAAAACTGGAGAAAGAGCACGATGTAAAGGAAATAAAAATAACCCAGCTAAATTTAGGCTGCTAAATTGTAGGTAGAACCACAATTTCATTCAGGGAAACATGAAATATTTTTGTTTGACTCTTTAAAGAAAAAGTTGCTAACTTAAAAAAAAAAAAATCTGCCAGAGTGGGATGCAATTCACAGACATGGTTGCCCCTTCTGAGGGGATGAAGTCGGCCAACTTTCAGAACAACAGGTGCAACCATCCTCCTGCAAGGGCAGATTTTACAACTTTGAGGTGGGTAAAACAGAAATCACTTCACTTTCTTTCAGTATTTTGTGAGTGGGGGAGAGGGTTGACCAGAGGCAGAGGGATAGGGGAGGGGTTGTGAATGGGGGGCTGTGAATGAAGCAAGTAGGGATACAGTCTGTGTGTGCGCATGCACACACACCAGCTACACCTTTTAAATCAACTGATAGTGCAATCTTATACATCTTTACTCACAGAGCCTAGGACTTGCCAATCAGAAGGTTGCCAGTTCGAATCCCTGCAATGTGGTGAGCTCCCGTTGCTCGGTCCCTGCTCCTGCCAACCTAGCAGTTCGAAAGCACTTCAAATTGCAAGTAGATAAATAGGTACCGCTCCGGCAGGAAGGTAAACGGCGTTTCCGTGCGCTGCTCTGGTTCGCCAGAAGCAGCTTAGTCATGCTGGCCACATGACCCGGTAGCTGTACGCCGGCTCCCTCGGCCAGTAAAGCGAGATGAGCGCCACAACCCCAGAGTCGGTCATGACTGGACCTAATGGTCAGGGGTCCCTTTACCTTTACCTTTACTTCCCACTAAGTTCAAATGGGGTTAACAGGTGAGTGTGTATAGGATCGCCAGCGTGGTGTAGTGGTTAAGAGCGGTGGACTCGTAATCTGGTGAGCCGGGTTCGCTTCCCCGCTCCTCCACATGCAGCTGCTGGGTGACCTTGGGCTGGTCACACTTCTCTGAAGTCTCTCAGCCTCACTCACCTCACAGAGGGTTTGTTGTTGGAGAGGAAGGGAAAGGAGATTGCTAGCCGCTTTGAGACTCCTTAGGGGAGTGAAAGGCAGTATATCAAGTCCAAACTCCTCCTCCTCCTCATCATCATCTTAAAAGGGAATTTGGAACAATCTAACCCAGGGTAGGCAATGTGGTGCCTCCAGATGTTGTGAAATACAGCTCCCATCTGCCCCAATTGGCATGGCAAATGGTCATGGATACTAGAAGTCCATCATCTGGAGGATGCCATATCGTCTACCCTGATCTAACTGATGTGTTGACTAGCCTCTATACATTTTAGCCCTATAAAGAAGTAATCTGACAGGCAATGAGAAACACCTTCAGACAGCATTGATGAAGCAGAAGTTCATTCCAAAATAAGTAAATAAAATGAAGTGGTGGACTACTGAGGGGAAAGAACCAGCCTTGAGATTTCTCTCTCGTTGATCTGATGTAGCTCTTTGGGAGCAGAGTGTGCTCTGATCAAGGCCGTTGGACTGCTGTTGTGCCTGTGATAACAACATTATGTATCTTCTCACCCACAGTCTAAGGACAGATCTCTATTCTTTTTAACAGGGCTTCTAAATTTAACTTGCCACCAACTGTTTTGCTGCAGAAAAATTCAGCTGACTGTGAAGTGGAATCTCTCAAAAGAAAGTCTCACACTTCACAGTATGCTTTCTCTGCTACAATAACAACAAAATAAACCCCAGCCAAAATGCTCATTTGCTCTACCTGGCAATAGAAAATAAGAGTACAACTTGATCAAACTAGGAGAGTGGATTTGTAGTGAATTGGTAGCTAATTTGCCAAAAGCTCATGAATAATTCAAGCGAGATCAAGTGACAAAAATATTATAACTTCAACCTTCATTTTGCCTGCATGCTGACATAATCATCTACATTTGAAAAGGGATTTTTAAAAAGTTGTTTTCTTCCATAATGCCAAAACTGGCAAAAGGTTATTTTTATACTTACAATTTGTTTTCCATAGTGATGTGTTGAAAGTGGAATAAGGAGGATAATGTATAATTTGATTATATCATTTTTTGCTACTGCTGCTGTGTCATTTTGGCACATTTCTAAACCTTATTAGGAAGAGCTCAGTTTGTCTGGAATAAGGCTGGTTGTATATAGCTGCTATACTAACAGACTTGATAGCATGCATCTATAAAATAACTTCCTTCAGGTGAAGTGATGCTGTGTTGTTGCTGTTAGGTATCAATTTTGTCCTTTGTTAATTATGATAAATATTAGGATGACCGTGTATCCTACTTTACAGAGATCTGTCCTGTTTGAAGAGTTGTTAGAGGTCAGTCCTCTGTCTGAGGCAGTCCTCTGTTTGGAGGGCTGTCTGATCCAGATACAGTCTTGGATGACCACCAACACTTAGCAGCTGGACAGCAAACTGAGCAGAAACACAAGCCACCTGGTCACATCTTCCCTAGTATGGTAAGATGTATTTCCATTTAAATTACAGTAATAATTTCTGAATTTGCATCTATACGTAACATTAGCTAATGAAAATGTACGTAAATCTGTGTTCTCTTTGAAAAGACTTACAGAAACTGCTATATAAATTATTGCTAAAAATAAATATTTTACGCTTGATTTTTTAATACAACTTACAAAGCATTTTCAATTATGTTATTGGCTTTAATACTATAATTTATTTTGACAGCATCCCTGTGAGGTAAGGTAATTTAAGTTCAGTTTTACAGATAGGAAGCTTAGAATTAAGAAAGAGTGATTTGCCCAAGTTCACATCACATAGGAAACATTGAATGCTGCTTTATAATGAGTCAGACAGTCAGTCCATCTCACTCAGTAACCGGCAAAAGCTCTTGGGGATATCAGATCTCTGCCACGAAGATGCCAGGGATTGAATCTCAGACTTTTCATATTCAAGGCATTCATTCTTCCATAAAGCCAAAGACCTTCTCCACAGGCATTGGGAGGTGTAGTTCTGCACATGCAAAGGAATGTGTCTAGAGAAGTGTTTTGTCCATTGAAGTGAATGGGAACATGTCTGTAGACTTTGTGTTTTGTAAGTGTAAAGTGTAGCTGGGTGAGATTATACCTCTTCGATCCATAATGATGTATGACAGAGGTGTGGAAACAATGGGTAAAGAATCCTTATTTTCTAATTATGTAGATTTGCAGGGGGGGAGAAAGACTATAAAACAAATTTTGTGTCAATTATCCTGCCCAACTCCATTGGAGCAAGTAGTAGATTTGTATAATTGTGATTTTACTTCATCAATGAGAGTCATACAAAACAAATGTGCAAAAGAAAACTAAAAGAAACTGAAATCTGCTAGAATACCTTTTCACTTGTCTGAAAATATTTTGCATATTGAAATCATTATAGTGCATATTTTAGTTATGATTCACAATTACAGGGTGGCAAGCCAAACTGGAAAAAATGGAGAAACTTTAAACAACGACCTTTTCTGTTAAGCATCAGGATTTATGTTTGCCTTGCCAAAGTCATTTGGCGACGGCCACCTACATTAGCACAACCTTCGTCCCGGGCTGCATTCACAAGCTGGGAGTTTAAAGGTTAAGCGGAGTGGGGAGGGGAGGGGTTTTCATGCATGCCGTGCAGCCAAAGTCTATAAGAGGAAAGTCAGAATTTATAAACTGTCTGAAAGATGCTCCGTGGAGGCATTTAAAGGACTGGTCTATCATTTCAATTAGGGCCAAATAATTGCCCCACATAATAATCATTACAGGCTCGTAAACCACGGTGCCACCCAAGATGTTAACAAGCTGGCATGGTTTGAGCATCAAAGACAGAGGGGGAACTGTGTTTGCATGTTTGGCACACCGACTAATGAGGAAAGTCAATTGGTCCTTTGTCTTGAGGGTCTGAAGAGCTGTGCTCTAATGTTTGGTTTCTTGGTTGGCACTTGTTCAAGTAATCGCTCATGGCCTGACAAAGCGGCACTTGTGTTTTATTAGTGGCCATGCTGAACTCTCCTGCCTGGGCTGTGTTGTCTCTCAATAGAATGCGGCACCAAAGGGCACACTTATTTGAAAACACTAAATCAGAGCATGATGACCTTTGCCCAGCAAATGCAACTAAGACAACAACGGAAATGTTTACAGCAGTTTCTCCTCTTGCTGGAAAAGAAGTGAGGAAGCCGGTAGGTAGGTGATGTGCGAACTGACATTTACAACATGCCGAAAGAAGAAGCAGAAAGAACTTTCGGGAGATGTACACTAAGCAATACATTTCAAACAACAAACACACACAAAACAAGGCAGGCAACAATTTAAGGTTGTTCAGCTTACAGAGATGCTGACAAACTGTTGACTAATTAGTTTTTCCTGATCTTACTTTGCTAGGCTCAATGTAGCTAAGCTTACAGAAGCTCCCGATGGCTTCAAAACCAGAGACCAGGTCTACACCTTGTTTGCTAAAACAATGATATTGCTTCAGATGTTCCATTCATGACTTCAACGAGTTTCTTTTTTTGAGGCATTTACCTGTACATTTCAGCAATGTATCATCAGAGTGTGCATCGGCTTTACTTAGGGGCTGAATCACGAGGCAAATCAAGGTGATTCAGGGGTCTTTCCTCAATTACGAGTCCAAGCTTAATATATATAGCCCCCACCCCAGTCAGATCAGGGTCACCAAAAGCCTCATGTCGTAATGTTTTTTCTGTACTTTTCTGAAACTTAGAGGTCTATGATTTTCTATAGATCTATGTTTCCCTAGCTTTGCAAGAAGTTATGCTGACCACTTGTGGCCTGTGGAACACTGAAGAGTTCTGGGTTGTTTTTGTTAAAGTGCAGCAGAGGATTTTTTAAAAAAAGTTAAAGGCTTTATTTGTTTTAAATCCTATGTTGCTCTTCTTTAACTCACTCTCTCTCTCTCTCTCTCTTTCTCTCTCTCTCTCTCTCTCTCATCAGAGCTCTTCAGAACTTTAGAACTATTGAAATAAAGGAAAAATAGAACCAGAAAGAAAATTATAGTGTGAAGCTGCAATTTATTTATTTTTTTACAAAAAGTACAAGGAAAAATGCACACCACCTGGTCCCCTTTCTTACTTATTATAAAGTATGAAAGAGCAAGAGACAAACTCTTGCAAGGGATTATGGAGGAAAGTGAATCACTTTTATTTTTCCCCACAAAAAGCCCCTGGACCTATTGGTCTGCAATTTGGCAGACTTAATCCTCTCTGGAGGGGCTCTTGTGCCTGTAAATTTCATCCACTTTAGCCAAAAAAGCTGTTATAGCCATTTTTAGACTCCCCGTTGTAGTAAATGTTGAGCGCAGCCTTGTTTCATACAGAATGGCTCTGAACCAAAAGTACAGACAGTTGTGGTGACAGCATAGAGTTAATCAGAAACTGATTGAAATTTTTAAAACCACACACATACAGATACAATACGTATCTTGGGGCCTGCGCATACTCCTAACACTACCCTTTCCTCTGGAATTGACATCATATGTTAATTGTTTAAATGAGGAGTCTACATGCTATTACTGTCAAATCATACTTTTCCAGTGCTACCTTGCTTTGTCCTCATGTTCATTCAGATCTGATCTGTAGCTTTTTTCTTAAAACATATTTGCAATACTAGTCTCTACAATGTGGACAGGCCAAATGCAATGGAAGCTTTTGGGGGTAATTGTTCCTTCAAAATGAAAGTTTCTTTTTGTTGCCAAGAGGGGGCAGTGGGGTGATTTTTATTTTATTTCTCTCTCTCTCTCTCTTTCTTTCCTTCATGCCAGACAAATCTCTTTTTTATATAGATAAAGCTTGGTGGATCAGGGGAATGCCTGGTCATAGTGTACCTTGATTTCAGTAAGGCTTTTGACAATGCCCTCCATGATATTCTTGTGGAGAAGCTGGTAAAATGTGGACAGGGTGAGATAACTGTTAGGTGGCTTGTAGCTGGTTGACTGACTGAACCCACTAGCAGTTCCTTATCATCCTGGAAAAAAGGGAAGAGTGGGGTACTACAGCGTTTTGACCTGGGCCCGTCATTGTTCAACATCTTTATAAACGACTTGGATGAAGGTATTGAGGGGATGCTCATCAAGTATCAAGGCGCTATCAGGCAAGGAATGTCCAGAGGGAGAAATTGACTTGTCAAAAATACACTTACAAGTTAGGGAAAGATATGTCCATCAGTCCTACATATCTCAGCAACTCCGATGTGTGCACTTGATGAGGCAGTTGCTGCAACAGAGGGGCTCCTCTCCCGAGCTCAGCTTACATATCTCCCCCACCTGAGCTGCATGCAAGCAGGTGCAGACTCCACCTACATGCAACCTTCTGCTCCTCCCTCTTCAATCCTCTTCTGGTCCTGGGAGACAGTGGAGCAGGAGAGATGGGGTCAAGAGGAGGAGGAAGTGTGGAAGCCCTTGACTCTACATCAACCTCACCAATCTCTCCCTTCTCCTGCACCTGTTGTTCACTCTTCAGTCCTGCAGCTTCTTTTGACTCTTACTCGTGTCTCCTGACTATTACAGGTTCCCACAGTTCAATGAGCCCTTCATCCAACCCAGTCTCCAACACTGCTACTCCTGGTGCCCACCCATCAGAATTCAGCCACTGTTCTTCAGTGTCCAGCCAGTCGCTGACATCAGATTTGTAGATGACACCAATCGGAATTCTAGTTGACTTCAACAGATTGGAACGAACTGGGCCAAAACCAACAAACTAAATTTCAATAGGGACAAATGTAAGGGTTCTACACTTAGGCAGGAAGAACCAGCTGTACCAATAGAACATGGGAGACACCTCACATGCAAGCAGTACATGGGAAAAGGATGTAGGGGTCTTAGTAGACCACAAGCTGAACATGAGTCAACAGTCTGATGCAGCAGCAACAAAAGCTAAGGCTATTGTAGGCTCCATCAACAGAAGTATAGTGTCCCAATCAAGGGAAGTAATAGCACTATTTTATTCTGTCTTGGTCAGACTGCACCTGGAGTACTGTGTCCAGTTCTGGGCACGACAATTTCAGAAGGATATTGACCAGCTGGAACATGTGCAGAGGAGGGTGAGCAAGATTATCAAGGGTCTGGAAACCAATCCTAATGAGGAAAGGTTGAGGGAACTGGGTATGTTTAGCCAGTAACGAGAAGACTGAGAGGAGATAGGATAAGCATCTTCAAATATCTAAAAGTCTGTCACATAGAGAATGGAGCAAGCCTGTTTTCTCCTGCTGCAGCAGCTAGGACCCGAACCATTGGCTTCAGTATACAGGAAAAGAGATTCTGACTAAACATCAGGAAGAACCTTATGACAGTAAGAGCTGTTCAACAGTGGTACAGACTCCCACGAGAACATTAGAAACTACCTTTGCTGAACAAATTTACCTCTGAGTAGACAATGATGAACAATATAATGCTATACCATTGGGTGAAACTTTCCTGATGGTGGAAAAGCATTGCTATGGCTGTGATAAAGGGTACTAATGCAGAAGCAACCAAAATAGGCCCTCTTCATTTAGGTGCTATTTTATCATGTAGGCAACTGCAGTATTCTGAAGAACAGTTAATTGCTTTGCTTCCTGTCTTTCTTGGATGGAAATTTTGCAAATCCACATAAACAGGAATTGCTGGCAATGTCTTGATCATATCTGGCATGAATTCAGTCTTTATATTTGCTAAGATGCAAAATTTGAAAAATGCATAAGAAGACTTAACAATTCTTCATTTTGTGCATTTTCTCTTCTTGATTGTACATGACAGAATTGGAAAATAAAATAAAATCCAAGCCTTGGTATTCTCTGTGATTAAAAATAAAACAGGAAGTCTTGTGCGAAGTGCACGACACTGACCTGAGCTTAGTTTAAAAGCAAGGAGAGGAAAGGGATGGGTGGGACATAAAGTAGAAATTTAGGCCACGCAAAAGGAGAATGCATTTGCACTAAAAGAATCTATGTGGACACAAAGTGGTAAGGAGTATGTGAGTCTTCTTGGGAAGGAAAGAATTGATGTAATCTCCTCTCAACCACCATTCCACATTGTTCAGTGGGAAGAAAGGGCATCCCTGAAGTTGTGCTAAGAGCAAAACCTAAAAGCAGAACACACCATACAATTAAAGTATATTCAAATCACATGACTTTCCCCAAAGAACCCAGGGAACTGTACTTTCCCATCACAGAACTACAATTCCCAGCACCGTTAACAAACTACCATTCCCAGGATTCTTTGGGGGAAAGACATGTGCTTTAATTGTATGGTGTGAATCTGCTCTAAGTCTCTAATATGAAATGCCCACTATTTAATAAGGACTAATAACTAATGATGGCAAAGAAGCATTCAGGATCCTTTATTCAGAGAACTAGAACCACAAGGTTTTGTTACAGGATCAGAACTTTAATATAGCCAGAGAATAAATCTTAACAAAACAACCAACAGACGGAATAAGTTTCAAGCGTATTTTTACACAAAAAAGTCAAAGTATGTCCTGAGCCATATGGCCGATTATTTTTTACCAGCCATATGGCCTACAGCTTTTTAACAGCACAGACGCTATCCCTAGATTGTTTAGTTCATTTCCAAGGCTACTTTAATTGCATTTTAGTATGCTGGATATCTAAGCGTGCCTAAGTTTAGCATATATTCACAGAAACTTGTAAGTTACTTTTACATACCTACCTTGCTACATATTACATTGAGGTTTAAACTGAGTAATGGTGGAGCAACGAGGTCTTTATTATATACATTGCAGCAACATGCCAAGAGTTCTCTCTCTCTCTCTCTCTCTCTCTCTCTCACACACACACACACACAGAGGGGGGGAGAGAGAGGCTGCTTTGTTGTAAACCTGATTTTAGTGAAACACATATTTTTATTAATCTTGCACTTACAATGGAATGGCAGCAGTGGATTCCCATTGCCTCTCTATATGAGCACTGGAAGAAATTGCCATATACAGTGAGTAATATAGAGAACTGTGCAGTTCTATGCCATAACACATTGCTGAGCATGGCAGAGCACCCAGTCCCAGGGTTTGTTTGTTTTTAGGCTCTGAGATCAATTGTTAGAGATCTTATTTACTAAGTGCAGCAACGCAAGGAGCAAGTGAACATAATTTTACCATGAAAATCAGTTTCAGATTTGGCGAATGTCATAATCTAATGCACAGACTGACTTCCCCAAAACTATTAAACCCACAGAAGATCCTACAGGAGAGTCTTTGGGCTCTCCATCCCCATGTAGCATTGCTTCCACTGGGCTATTTCCAGGGACAGGGCACAGGGAGTGGAAGGCACCATGGATGCTGGTTGCAGCTCTCATGCCAGTTCCAGAAGATGGTTCTAGAAGAGGGCACTTTTGCAGACCCGCTCAAACAGTCCCTGAGGATGTGGAGTGGGAGTAAGGTCTGCAAACTACCGGCTTCCCGTGCAATTTAAGATGCAACATTTTTCATCAGGTCATACACACTTGAAAGGCAAAGCTCATTGTACAATGAGGACACTTTGACAATGGCTACTAGTCACAATGGCTATGTTCTTCCACCATGGCCAGAGACATTATGCCTCTGAAGAGCAGTTGCTGGGAATCACAGGGAGTCAGAGTGCTGTTGCGCTCATGGCTGACTTGCTGGTAACTATGAGAACAGAAGGCTGGATTAGATGGCCCACTGGCCGGATCCAGCAGGCTTTTCTCATGTTCTTATGCCCCAAAAGAGATTCTGTGTGGGCATTAGCCTTCCTAGAGAAAGAAGAAGAAGAAGAAGAAGAAGAAGAAGAAGAAGAAGAAGAAGAGAAGAAGAAGAAGAGGAGGAGGAGGAGGAGTTTGGATTTGATATCCCGCTTTATCACAACCTGAAGGAGTCTCAAAGCGGCTAACATTCTCCTTTCCCTTCCTCCCCCACAACAAACACTCTGTGAGGTGAGTGGGGCTGAGAGACTTCAAAGAAGCCTGACTAGGCCAAGGTCACCCAGCAGCTGCATGTGGAGGAGCGGAGACACGAACCCGGTTCACCAGATTACGAGTCTACTGCTCTTAACCACTACACCACACTGGCTCTGTGAATGAAGTCAGGAAAGAGATTGTTTCCTCTTTAGTAGTATGGATGTGTATACCTTTGTATACCTTAATATAGAAAGGCATCATCAGGGTCCAAAAGATACACACAATTATCTTATCATATCCACCATCCAACCACCAGAAAGACCAGCAAAAGCAACAGGGAGGCTTTAAAGGCTTCCAAATGCACTGTGGCACAAAGCTTCCAGAAGCTCGGGTCCACTTTGGTCAGATTCAAAAGAATTAGCTTATTTGGAGAGAGAAATGCTGAATGGCAAGCTCCTGAGATTGCTGACAGCTACATTGGCTTAATAGCACTGCTGCCTTCACCGACAAGTGAAATGGATATGCATTGTTTGTTTGCTCTGTGTGCACCAGGATTCGAGGAGAATTCCATTCATTAGTGCCCACTACAGGACACATCTTTAAAAATAATTAGGCGTAAGGATAATAGATGAGATATTACTTCAGCCGTTAATTCTTAACACTTTTCAGCGTCCCACAGAGATGTAAGATAATGCAAATAGACCAACGCACCAAGCCAGAATTCAACACTGAAAAGCAACGTCCTGTAAGTTCAAATAAGCCAACTAATTTCCAGTCAAACGAGGTAATTTCTAGGCAGATTCTTCTGATGATTTTCTCTGTTTGTAATTTGCATAATTAAATAGCTTGGTGTTTCAAAGCAGCCACAGCAGTAAGGTCAGAGGGTTATATGTTAAATAGCAACAACCTGGGCTTTTAAAAAAAGAAGCAGAGAGCAGCTGATCTCCTGTCACATAATTTTCTCCTTCTCTCCTTATTTTCCCTTTGGGGTGAGGGATCACAGACATTGTACTTTGGCAGGGGAGCAGTAGGCCCTTTGTGCTTTTGCAAGCAGTACAGGATCACAGATGTCCTTGATTATTGAGAAATCTCTTTTAATGATTTCTTCTCTCCTCCCTCCCCAAACAGCAGGTCATCTTTTTGACACGAACATCTCCTTTTAAGACATACAACACTACGTTTCTAAAGAATATAAAGGTACAGAGAGAAGGAGGGAAAGCCACACATTCCATTTTTCAGGTTAAAATTAAAATTTAAGGATGAAAACTCCAGTGCTCTTAAAAATGATGTTGAACCAACTGGTTCATATAGATAAACAGATTTCATAGAGATGCCGTTCATCCTGTTTTTCCTCACATGAAGATCAACTACTATATACAACAAAAAGGGCATTGTGGGGACATTGGCTTGTTGTTCACTGTTTTCATCTTCTCCAACATTTCTCAGGTAAAAATAGAGACACCCTATTCCATCCCCTCCAACATTTCTCCAATGAAAAGAGGAACATCGAATGGGAAAGCAGGACTGTACAGGATCAAATTAGAAATTGGAACGGCTTCTGTAAGGCTGAGACTTTCCCTGGAAAATCGGAACACGGGGGGGGGGGGTCTGTGTTTTTGCTCAATGAATGGAGGGACACTGCTGTCCTGCACTTACAGAAGAGGCCCTTCCATGAAGTCTGAAGGGGTCCTTCTGTGAGTTAAACTCTTGTTCCATTATCTTAGAACAGAATTGGAGAGCCTTGGGCACAAGGCTAAATGTGGCCCTCCAAAACTCTCTATAAGGCCCTTGAGACTCTCCCCAGGCCACACCCCTTTCCCAAGGCTGCCTACACCCCTCTCTCCAGGCCACACATCTCTCAGACTCTACTTCACACCCTTCTTGATTGTTTCTTCCTGGTTAGAATGTGTCCTTCCAGCCAAGCCTCTTGCTTGCCTGGATGGAGGACAGAGAGGGTTCTGTGAGTGGGTGTAGAAAGTAGCCTACAGTACAAAGGTAAAATTTACATTTGTTGCTCTGCTTACTTTTGCCTCTGGCCCCTCCTACCATGCGGAGCAAGAAACTTGGTCCGCTGAAAAGTGGTTGCCCAAAAAGAAATCTCTGGGAAATGTTCCACATCCATGACTTATACAAAAATTGGTTATAACTCCTTCTTATTTGATTTTTATGTTTATTTGTGGTTCGAGGACCCCCAACCCCCGTGAGGTGGAAATAAACACACAAGGACGCGTGGTATAAGGTTTATGGGCATGGAAAAGGCCACAACTTTATTGGTTACTGCAATGCAAAGGTATTGGCTTAGGCATTGGATGACCACAGCAGAGGGGTTGAATCATCAGTAGGGTAGGCGGAGCCAGTTGATGCCTATCCAACTATAGGCTCACCCCTGATGTCACCGGGGTCGTGCCATGGCCTCCAGCCAAGCAGGCATCGGACAGAATACACGACCGCCGGATTCCTTTAACGGAATACCCAAATCGAAGGCGTAGGCGATGGCCACACCTAGCCTTCCCACACAGCATAACACCCAAATCCAATGCCTAACCTACCCACCAATACCACAAAAGTTGTGACGATTGCTACGAGGTAGGCGAAAAAACCTATAGGCCTAATGCCAACAGGAAAAACTCCTACCAGGCCCCCAGACAACCGGGCGACCAACCTAAGGTCCATAGCAAGGCCAGAAGAAAACTTGAGCCCTGAGCTAGAGGGAGTGGAGGGTGGGTGACTCTCGAAGCAGCGACGTAGAAAGAGGCTGAGGAGGGGGCCGGCCCCAGCATATATACTAAGGTCAAGCCCTCCCCCTCTACGGGCGGCTCCAGGTGGGAGCCGCCTCCTGGGCGTGAGGCACCGGCCAGGTGAGCCGGAAGAAGCAGGGGCTCCCGCCCCTGCGTGGGCGGGGTTGGGGCTCCCGTCCACAACCACTCCCCTCCCTTCTGGGAGGAGAGTCTTTGTGGTTCGAGGACCCCCAACCCCCGTGAGGTGGAAATAAACACACAGGGACGCGTGGTATAAGGTTTATGGGCATGGAAAAGGCCACAACTTTATTGGTTACTGCAATGCAAAGGTATTGGCTTAGGCATTGGATGACCACAGCAGAGGGGTTGAATCATCAGTAGGGTAGGCGGAGCCAGTTGATGCCTATCCAACTATAGGCTCACCCCTGATGTCACCGGGGTCGTGCCATGGCCTCCAGCCAAGCAGGCATCGGACAGAATACACGACCGCCGGATTCCTTTAACGGAATACCCAAATCGAAGGCGTAGGCGATGGCCACACCTAGCCTTCCCACACAGCATAACACCCAAATCCAATGCCTAACCGCCACCCGAGCCGAAAAAGGCTTGCCGCCAATACCCTCAAAGCCGTAACCAATCCCTAACACTCCTGATTACGCTGTCCAACCATAAGTCATTCCCCTTATCCGTGAGGTGAACCCCGTCATCCTGGTATAAGGCGCCATCGCCAATCCGGATGCGGTCATGACTGATAACTTGGCCATACAAAAAGCGCACCCAGCGGGACACGGCCCGGTTCAGGACTTTCCTGGATCTTTCAATGGCCATACAATTCTGCGCACCGCGCCAAACAGTTCTTTTCAGGAGGGATGACCAAAACAACGTCGTTCCGGGGCACAAAGCCGCAATTTCATCGATATCAGTCCTTATGGCCCAAGATAAGTCCACGCTTTTCCTGCTCACAAGATCATTCTCGCCCAACTGAATGATCAGAATGTCGGGGGGGCCGAATGCTGCCACCTTCGCCCTCAGCAAGGGCATAAGCTCCTGCCAGAGCATGCCTCTTCTGGCGTACCAATATACACGTACTCCTGGATGCAAGCCCAGGTTGGCGGTGAGGCCCCGGCTGACAGCCCTCTTGTGGGCCCAGTGGACAATACTGTGGCCACAAATCCACACGGTCTTCCTGAAAGCCACTATGAAAATGAAGGAGAGAGAAAAAGGGTAAGCGGGGGAAGAAATAGGCCCGAATTCCGAATTAACGCATGTAAGTTTTATAAGCGTTAGACTTCCAGCGGCCCAATTCCTTAATTCTATCAGCAGGCAGCCCCAAGCACGCGGCTGTTGTGGCGGCACCGATCCTAAATGAATGCGCCGCGTAATCCTGTGAGGGTAAACCGCACGCGTCAATGGCCTTGCGGAGTACCCTTGAGAACTGGTGTCTCAACAGAGGAGACCCGTCCTCATGGACCAGCAGTGGACCGGGACCGGGAGGGCGCAGGCGGAGGTAACGTCTGGTATCCTTAACCGGGCATGGCCCGGACTCCGCCGAAGCTGTGAGTTTTATTAGGACCCCCCTACCAGCCTGATCCGTCTTGGACTGACGGATCCGAACAGTCATGCCTGCTTCGGACAAGTGGACATCCTCTATCAGGAGCCCGCGCATAGAACCATTTTTAGCCGCCTCGGCCACCACCTCGCCCACCCGGAGGGCGCCGAAAAAGGCGATGGCGAAGGCCGCCGAAAAGAGTCTGGCCTCGAACTTAGACATGCAAACCGTCCTTAGCTTTTCCCGTATCTGGCTGAGCAGCCCATAGGAAATTGGTTTGCGGCCTGTAGCCCTGGATGGTTGAGATCTACCCCATCCCTCTATTGCTCTACGAACTAGGAAGTCACAGCATGTTTTTTTTTTTTTTTTTTAAGGTTTATGCAGTGGTTGCCCAAAAAAGTGGTTGCCCAAAAAGAAATCTCTGGGAAATGTTCCACATCCATGACTTATACAAAAATTGGTTATAACTCCTTCTTATTTGATTTTTATGTTTATTTATCACATTTTCAGTGAAAATGGAAGTGGTGAGAATAACTCAGTTATTTTGCCCCAACTAAAACATTAACTCAAACTACTTTTTGCTCCATGGAATGAAGTTTACTTTGGCTCTGTTCTGGCCAAAATAGGGGTGGGGAACCCTAAAATTAATTTCAGAAATTGAAATACAGTTTGCTTAAGTTTCCTGTTCACCTCTCCCCCAACCTTTTATAGCTTACTGGTGAGCACAGCTTCATGTGAACATAGATTTAAAAAATGCATGTGGTGTTTTAATCAAAGTTATATGAGGGTTGGTAACCTGCATGAAAAATAAGGAAAAAGACGTAAACAGAAAACAGCAAACTGTGCAAATCATAATTATGTATTCTCATAATCCAGGAAGAAATTCAGATATGGAGATAATTCTGTAAAAGCATTGGAACCCTTGATCAAAAAGGGCTGGGTAGGGAGTTTCTGCATTCTGCATGCACTTGGTTTCTGTCCTGCTAGGGCCTTGTCAAATTATTTTGCAATAAGGATTAGCAATATTCAGACATGCTGATGCATCTGCTTTCATGTGCTTTCAGTTTTAGGCTTTAGTCAAGTCAGCTTGCTTCTACTGCAGTTTGGATTCATTGATACTTTGGGGTGGAAAGAATGGCGCTAAGTGAAGTTTACCCACTACACACACACACACACACACACACACACAAGGAAACACATTTCTGTGTCCCCATTGCCTAGGCCAGGGGTGAGCAGACCCTCCAAGTGTCCCTATTTTCCAGGGATAGTCCCAGATTTACAGAAACCGTCCCAGTTTCTGATTTGATCCCAGAATGTCCCACTTTTCCTCAGGACATCCCTATTTTCATTGGAGAAATGTTGGAAGGTACGGGTGAGCAGACTTCAGGCTTTAAGCCTTTTTCTAGAATACTAAGAACCACTAGCCAGCACCTTTAGAATTAAAGAAGCTGGAGTCCAGAACTTGCTTTTGAGTAACTGAACTAAACTGAATTTGTTCCAAGTACAAGAACTGGCCTTCCTCTGCCCCCATCCTTCTTCATTTCAACAGTTTAATTTTTGAGGGCATTTTGTTTTCACCACTGCTAAACAATTGGGAGTCAGAAAGCCTTCTTGGTGTGCTTCACATCATTTAGAGATCACCCAGTAGATCCTGATCTCCCTTGTGCTCACCTGTGGCCTAGGGAACAGGTCAATCTCACTCTCTTCTGGTGACAGCATTGTGAGTTGTCTAGAGAACATATGGGCACTTGCCCACTTTCTGGTGCCATGATACAATACAGCTCTATAAGGTAGGAATAGATCACTTTAACTGCAAACAGTCATGGGATCAAGGTTTTTTTAAAAAGAGAGTGAGAGAGAGAGAGAGAGAGATGCACTGGTTTTCTTTAGAATGGCACGTTAGGGGATTAATTGCTTTTCCATCTTTCCTCCAGTAACAGCACAAGTGGTGGGACAGAACTGCCCTCCTGACCCCTGCATAGTTGCTCATTCCAGTGCTAGGACTGGAAGGCATCAAAGCCAGGGCAATATGGGTGTACCGGAGAGTGTTGGATTAGTCTCACTAGTGCACCCATATGATCCCAACTTCACTGCCACCTGGCACCAGCTGCATCCAGATAAGCAGAAGCTTATCTTACCATTTGCCATGGTGAGAATGAACCGTAGAGGGGAATTGGAAAACCACTAATGCAAACTGCTTTAAAATGTGGCTAGGATCTTTCTAAACCAGGCACCCCCAAACTTGGCCCTCCAACTGTTTTGGGACTACAAAGCCCATCATCCCTAGCCAACAGGATCAGTGGTCAGGGACGATGGGAATTGTAGTCCCAAAACAGCTGGAGGGCCAAGTTTGGGGATACCTGTTCTAAACAAAGAACAGCTGAGGGCAGGAGATTTGAATCAGGATTGCAGTGCCTGGGAAGGAAATAAGGGCGAATTTAGTGGTTCTCAAACCATTTTGGGCCACTGCCCCTTTGGTTGTATAAACTCCTCCCCGGTGCTCCCTATCCTGCAAAAAGCATTTTTCAGAATAGTGGTCTGCATAACTCACCAAGGAAGATGATAGCACAATAAAATTCACGACAGTAACAATTAATTGCACATTTATTCAAAATCCAATTAAATCTCTTTAGTTTAATTAATTCAACAAAACTGATGAACTTGATTCACTAAAATCAGCTTTTCAATGTCTGATAGTCATTTATACCTCCTGCCCGGCCCTGCTGTCCCCTCACCCTGCCCTTGGTATTCCCACCCCCAGGGGGGCTGCACCACCCACTGTGGGAACCACTGGGTTAACTTATTCCACTCACCATTTCCTAACCGAAACCCACCAACACTTAATATGGGGTGGTGATCTGTCTGACTTTAGTTAGTCCTCTGTTTGAAGCATTGTCAATTCTCTATTTGGCCACTTATACATTGGCCCCAAACAGGAATTGCATCACCGGAAAGGACAAAAAGAGGGAGACACAGGTTTCCATAAAACTAGCATATGCTAATGTATAGGTATAGATGCAAACTTAGAAATAATTATTCTGATGTAAATAGGAATGCAGTATATCTCACCATCATGCAGCAAGGTGGCCGGCTCAGTCTAGTGTTGATGGGGAGCTTCAAGGCACCTGCTCTCCCATATCTTTAAACCAGCCCTTCAGATAGACTGGCCCTTTGTGTCAGTTGGTAGAGCATGAGACTTAATCTCAAAGTCATGGGTTTGAGCCCCACATTGGGTGAAAGGCTTCTGCATTGCAGGGGGTTGGACTAGGTAACTCTCATGGTCCCTTCCAACTTTGAGAGAGAAGGAATAGGCAGAGAATTAAGGGCACAGGGTTCTTAATTTTTTTGCTGTTTGGAAACTGGATTTTTATACAGGGATATTTTTTTTTAAACATATTTTCAGCTGTTTCTACAAATTTCATGCCTTTCGAGGTGACAGGCTATGGTCTCCTTCAGACTGTCGGTATATTGCAGGATGGATCCAAGTGCATAATGGAAAGGTATATGTGTGCAATTAAAGTGGATTAAATTGCTCTGGTACCCTAACACAACAATTTCCCCCTTAATCCTTAGGAAAGTGGCAAGGAAATGCACTGAAAAGTGTGGGGTGGATAAATGATTAATGGAAAGATGTATAAACACCCTACAAGCAAATTAGAATGAACGTTCACTGTTGTATAACCTCCCCACAAACAAATCAGAACAAAAGCTCAGTCAAGAACATGCACAGTCTAACCTCTGTGTAAGATTTATGCAAGAAAATCAGGTTTATTTTCTGAGTAGGTCATCTGGAGGAGCCCTATATACCACAACAAAACTCATGCAAGCCCAACCCTATACATTTAAACCAAGTGAAATGAACAGGATGAGGCTAACTCTGAATAGGGATTGCAGTCACAAATGTAACGTAAATGAAAATATGAATGATGAAAACACCCAAGCATCTTGTGAAAGCACTGCAATGATACTGAGATGTGGTAGCCAAGGTGTGCTTTTAATAATGTGTAAGCTTCAAATTCCAGACCTTCAAATTCCAAAAACAAACATTTTATTCCATACAGTGAAGGGAAAAGAAAATAAAAAATACAAGAAAGCCAACTAGCAATATATTTTTCATAGTTAACAATTTAAATGAGATTAGGACACAATTAAACCCCTTTCTCTGTAAATGCGGCTGATGAATATGTATAGCTTGGAACTGATTTTTCTAATATTTGTAGGTTCATATTTTTAAATAATCATAGAAATGGGATCTTTCAGATGATCAAGTAAGTCTCCGAGTTCATTTCTATCAAGCCTACATCTCCCAGAAGAATATGCTTTCCCAGCATTGCCCCATTCCCTTGATCCAGCCCTACCTCAAGTGCTTTAGGTAAGTCTCCTTTCAGTTCTCTTAATGCTTCACCCTCTCCTATCAATTCTGAGCCATTTCCCAGAATCCCACCAATTCTATTCAGCCTGTGGATTTCCCCAACTGACTTCCCCGCAAATACAGGATTATGCTTTCTCCCCAATTTCTAAATAAACACATGTTTATATGAGATATCAATCCACATTCCGATCTGTATGCTGGAGTGAATTTAGAGATGAGAAAGAGAGAGGGAGAGGGAGGGAGACAGAGGGAGAAAGATGCAAAAAGGAGGGGGGAGTAGAAGGGGGGGGAGAAGAAGAGGCAAAGATGATTTGATCATAGGACTGTCACTTTAGAAAGGTTGTCATGGTATTCCTGGAAAGCACAAAGATGCATGTATCTACATGAGCTAAAGGGACTTAATGCAATGAATACTGTGACCTATGCCCAGGCATAAAATATAAATGCCAAATTCTGGGCGCAATCCTGCATGCAGAGGTTTGTTTGGAAAAAGCAACAATTGCGGTAGTTTGGCAAATTCCCTTAATCTGCTATGTTATTTACTATTACTAGGAAGAAATATATATATATATATATACACACACACACACACACACACACACACACACACACACAGACAAAGTGACACATTTTCCATTCATAGTGCCGTCCTCTGAAGCAATGGCATGTCAAATAAAGTGAACCCCTTCATTCACTACTGGGGGAGAAGGTGTAGGTAAGATGGCTGTTTTGCAGACAACAAATGGGACCCATTTTCTCCTTGCTATACATGGGCCTCGCACTACCGAGAAGCTCTGCTCTGAAGGCTGAACGAACATGGAAGCAGATTATGTGTTACAGGGACATTTTGATGTAAACATCCTCTTCTCTCTCTCTCTCTCTCTCTCTCTCTCTCACACACACACACACACGCCATACTATTAGTGGAGATCAAGGTGATCTGCTATGCTCAGAACTCCAGGAATGTGAAGAAAAGCAGAAATATTTTCTTTTGCCGTTTAGATTTTTCAGGAGAACGGAAACGTAGTTCAATAAGGCAAAGTGATCCAATGACAGCACATTATGCTGTGTGCAAACATGACATATTTAATTAATATCACACTCTCCTTTTATAAGTCACCTAAGATTTGAGATTGGATAATTACCTTTGTACAATGTACAGCTGCTAAATTTCTCAGGTAAATGGTACCCTATGCACATCACAAACAACTGCATTTATACTAGAACATTTGTAAATGTCAGGCCACAGAAGATATTTTTTTAAAAAAACCTAGTGTGTGTGTGTACACATCAAGTTGTTTGCTATTTTGTGGGATTTTTTTTTTTAAGAACGCATTTTGAATTCTTACAGATAAAGCAAGGCCTCTGTGCCTCACACCTATGCAGTAATCAAACACGATTAAAGGCAGAACAAACAACCAAAACCAGCATTAAATAGATCACGGATTTGCTTGTGGGTCTGTAACAGATGCTTTGTTTATCCAGTTGCAAGTCTGTCAAAAAGAATCATTCCTGTGATGCTGCTTATCACGCTTTTAATTCTGCTCAGGCATAATGGTTTGCCTTGAAAAAGCAATTTTTTTGGCCCCATTCTATCTCACTGCCCAGCATTTCAAAGCAGCAGAATGTGTGCGTCTCTCTCTCTCCCTGTGTATGTGTGTTTAAATGCCCTTTTAATCAGATTACCCTTGGCGAATGTCCCAAACTCAGGCTGAAGTGCAGTGCTTGTGGTTTCTCAGCAGCTTACACTAAGCCTGCACCATGGAAATAATCTACTTTTAAAACCCAGGAAACAAATCAACTGCACTAAGGACATAAGTCACTGTCATTAGGGAATGATTAGGCTAAACATTTTTATACACTCTGTAGCCCAGTTCCATGTAGCTCATGATCTGGGTACAGATAGAAGAAAAAGACACCGGTCAATGGATTTTCGTGGACTTGTTTGACTGTCTCATACCGAAGAAGAACTTTGATCCTTGCACAAATTCATTCTGGTTTCCCTATGAATTTGAGCATAATACACACAAACACACCAGGCTTTATTTTAATATACCTTTTTCAAAAAAACAAACCAGACTTTAAGCCTCTTGTCTTGCCCTTAAGGTATGGGAGCTTATGGAAAGGAGGTAGCCTTTTGTAAAGCACCAAGTATATTTCAGGCTAATAATAATAATAATAATAATAAGAGTTATTACTATCAACAACAACATTCTAATTTTGTTTGGCTAGGCATTAACCTACCACAAAAGCCCTGTCAATGGATATTCACTTATTGTTTTATTCAAACCCTTACTTTCTTTAGTTCATTATTTAGGAAATGTTCTGTTTCACCTATTTTCCATTATATTTCAGCTTCTGTTATGTCAATTCCTGCCTGACCCCAGTAATGAAAATATTTATGTAGAAATTCTTTTTCTCCCATTTCCCTTAATTTTTCTGAAGGCAATGAAAGGGGGGAAAGAAATGTTTGATGTGACTGTCTAATCAAATGATGTGGCATGTGAGGCAAGCTTTCTAATTTGGAGCCCACACATCCCAAGGAAGAAACAATCGAGATGGCAAGGGGTAATGAATGATGAGGAGCCTTATTTTCCTCCACACGACTGACTGCAGATCTGACGCAGATGAGATGTTCAACTGGGTCAGGGAACCAGCCTGGTTGGTCTACTATTGAGCTTCGGTTTGGACATTCTGCAGAGGGGATCATTTCTAATTTATGAAACATGTCGTTAATCCTCCGTTTGTCAGAACCGTCTTGACAAGAATGCAACCTGACAGTTGAAATATTAATATTTATTAAATACCCTTTTCTTTTGGACACTGCAGGAGAATTGCATATCAGTGGCAAACATCATCTAAGTCCTTCCCAGCCAACGAAGGAAGGAAGGAAGGAAGGAAGGAAGGATGGATGGATCACAAGGCCAGTCAACTCAGTGGAAAAAAGTACAAGGGAAGGAGCAATCAATTACTTAGCGTAATCCTTGAGAAAGGCTTCGTACTATGTGTGTATAAAATACTCCTCTTTCAAAGCATATGTTTTTGCACTCTTTCTATCCCTCCCACTCCCCCCCCCCCCGGTCTTCTTTCCAAGCTCATAAATAATGCATAGGCTGATAAATATGCAATTTCAAAAAGTGCAGACACCGCAGCACATCAAAAAAAAAAAAAAAAAGAATGAAAAAAAAAGGTTTGTGCTTTTCACACACAAGACCTGAACTGCACTTAACAGATGACACATTTTCCAGAATTAAAAAAAAAAAAAAACCCGCCCTTTAATATCTATCTATCTATCTATCTATCTATACACACATGCCAGTGCTACGGTCTTTTGAGTGTTACTGGCCTGGATTCTTGTCTGAAATATTGTGAATTACGTGTGTAATAATGTAATGCAAAAACAATTATTTTTCTTTTCTTTTAAAAAAATCACATTTAAATCTAATCTAGATTATCAATTCATTGCAAAAAAAAATTGCATTTGACTGCAAGTATCCTATGTACTGTACACCATTCAATAGATAAAGACCCACAAAGGCCTTCTTTTACTAGCCTCTCTCTCTCTCTCTCTCTCTCTCTCTCACCCACTCACCCACCCACCCACACCCACCCCTTTAGTAATAACCATAATTAAATCACCCTTGGAAATTATTTCAGGAAGTGCTTTAACAGTATATGGTTTTGCTTGCTGCTCTCAAGCAGGTAAAAGCCACCCAAATACCATATATATATATATATATATATATATATATATAGTTCCATTTTGTAGACTAATTGCTTGAATACAGCACTGAAACAAAATGGTGGATTCTCTTTTCCACCCTAACTCAGCTCAGTGCTGACACAACAGAGGAGAGCAACGTGGAAGCATGAAAATGGCGCTCTAAGAACACTGGACATAAAATCAGCATAACACAAAAAGGCATTTTAAAAAAAATACATACATACAAGCACACTGAAATATAAGAATTCACTGCACAGGTTTCGTGTTGATTTTGCTACTTCAGTTTTGCAACAGTTCAAACATAAAAACGGCTTCCTTCTGTGAAGGGTGACCTTTTGGATGAATACTTAAATTGAAAACACCCTGGGTAAGAAATAGACCACAGCATTTAATTTGGACTGGCTAGTTGGATGCCTATATATGTACTGTACAATAATTTCAAATTTAATTAAATCACACTGCTGACGCCAGTGATCTCGACACTGTAAGGATGATTAATTGCATGCTTAAATGAAATATAAAGCTGCCTTTAAAAAGTAACATCAGTGCAGAACCCCGAGAAAGGCAGTCTCTGATAGATTTACGAACAAGTGCCTGGTTGTGTCTCCTGTCACTGTTAGGAAATGGGCCCTGCATAGGAATAGAAGAGCTGCGCCAAAAAGATAGCCTTTGATGTGGGATCCTTCCCGCAAGGCGATTTTGAGCGAGCAAGCCCTCCCCACACCTTCCCAGACATACATCTCCTGATATGACTTCCTATCTTGCCGGAGAGTTTTCACAATTTGCATTGTCATCGTACGGAATGGCCCACACTCGGTATACAAACAAGATCTGACACACTGTAATACTGGGACTCTCCTGTCACAGCAAAGCAGCTGGACTGTTATATATACCACTTTGCTTCCATTGTATTTCAATTCAGAGCAGCAGCAGCACAAAGGGCCTGACAGGGCTAACCACGGATTGTCACCTTGATTTGTCCAGTCTAGCCGATATGCAGAGGGGAGGGAATTAGATTCTCCTGCTTATGAAGACAGCAGAGAAACAAATAAGCTTACGTACGACGTTTCCAAAATTATGCTATCTGAGAATCGTGAAGCTGCTCTGTGGGCGCTACGTGGCTCGACAGGGGGAGGAAAGGCTCTGTGAACCTATTCCAAAAGACAACTCTATAGCAATATATATTAACTAACTCTGTGGGACAGAAGGAAGAACCATCTGTACCAGGCTTAGCACTGATTCTTGGTGAATATAATGGTGCATTTGATGACAGCTTCCCATCCTACATGCAGTGCTTTTTTTCTAAAAAAAGAAATGTTATGGGGTACTCTCATTTTCCTACTCATATTGAAATACTGCCCCTCAATGAGGCCAAACTTAGATTCACATGATGTTTAGGGGTATGCGCACCCCCAGAAGAAAAGCACCGCCTACATGTAAATTATTTGGGGCACAGAGCCTGGCCACAATCCAGAGAACATTTGGAGCAGCTCAAGGTTTCAAGTGTGTTATTCAAAGCGCTGATGCTGAGCATTTAGGGCCGAAGCTTGTTCTCATGCATGTGGATGTATATTAGGGTTGCCAGGCACAAAAAGGTATTGAGCTTTTTTTGAGGGGGGAGGATGAATTTCCATGCAGGGATTGTATTTACTGCATTGCAGTCCATGCCTCCTACTGTGCAATGCACATGATGGGCTAGTTATGGTTTTGTACACAGCAGCGCACTGTGAACAAGCTGGTGCAAATGGGTGTCCTCTGGCCTAGTGCACGGTTGGCCCTGTCAGCTGTGGCAGACCTGGCAACCTTTTTTGAGGTTCCCTCTCCCGTGCTTCATCCAGGCTTTCAAAGCTGGAAATGCTAAACATATGTTTAGTGGCGCATGCGCAATGTAGGAGCACTATCTGTGCACCGCCCAAGTTCTCAATGCAAGGATTTGTTTATTTTTACTACACAGTACTTCTGTGTGCACGCGCATGGAACTGATCCCGAGGACCAATCCATATACAGAATCTCATATCTGTTCTCAAAATGCCTCTGCCAGATTGGGGCAGTGGGGTTTTCGCAAAATGCATATGCAGGCAAACCACTTCACTAAGTGCATCTACAAAAGGACCCACATGTGCACCAGCATGTAAAATGGTATTCATAGCACATTTAAAACGTTTACCCACAAATTATTATTTTTTAAATGTAAAATACAACTGTTAATCTACAATACTTCCAAGGAATTAAAAAAATAAAATAAAGGAAAACATAAAAGTTCCATCAAGTGCTGCAAAGAACTTTATATATGTGTCTGTGTGTGTGTGTGACAGGGAGAGAGAGAGAGAGAGAGAGAGAGAGAGAGAGAGAGAGAGAGAGAATGGGATTTTCCAATCTATGATTTTGTAAACAAGATGGTTTTTGATGGTACAGGATTTTAAAATCGCCATTTGCCTGCGTTGCATCTGCTTCTTTTGTAACGGCATCTGATGTCTACCCTCATGCAATTTTGTGACATCTGAAAGAAAATTTTGGGAATTATTCCATGACCATTCACACTAGTCGAGGCCACTGGAAAAAAATAGGATTACACCAGAGTAGGCAATTATTGAACTGCCACAATTTGAGCGCCTGAAATCTGACTTCTGCTGCTTATCAGCTGAAGCAAATTCTTAGAATAAATAAGCAGTATACAAAAACAAGGAAAAACAATTATTTTTTGAAAGGCTATTCTACAAATATTTGTTCTGCTTATTTTTGTTTTGCTGGTTGTTGTTTTTTAAAAAATAAACAGTCCAGTTTATTAAGTCCAGGCTTTATTTAAGTATATTAAATAAATAAAAATAAAAAAACCCTAACATATAGCTTTCCCCTAGAATGTACAAAAGCCTTGTCTCTAAAGAAAACACTTTCAGAAATTCCACCTTTATTCATCTCTTTATTTATGAGGTCAGGCTTTATCAGAAGATGCACTGTTACACATTACAATAATCTGTTCGTTTCTGAGCATGCAGTATTTTAAACAGGCATGGAAGGCTAAGCGTATGTAATGTTTGTCAGGTCCCAGCATTGAATTGTAAATCGAGTGATCTCGCAGTTGTATGTGTGTTTGGTTCCTCCATTTCCTAGTTCTATCAATAGCGGTTAAACATATACCAAAATGCAACATGCTGCTCTTATGTGTCTGAACCATACGTGATGAGCTACAGCAGGGAAAAAATACAAAATAAAAGCTTACCCATATATGGTAATGCTAACATGTATCCATCCATTCATGGTACAGGTTTCAGCCCAAACGATATCCCTTCACTGTCATCTATCTATCTATCTATCTATCTATCTATCATGCAAAAAAGAAGAAGAAAAGAAGACCCACATTATCTATATAGCAAAATTGTTTAGGGAAACCTAAAAGCACAAAAAGAACCATTTATTGTCCAAGGAGAAAATTGTACAGATTTGTCTTTCCACAGAATTCTAGGCAGCCAACCATAATAGCTCTTTGACAGTTCACCTGACTGCAGCGGGAATGGTGTGTGTGTGTGTGTGTGTGTGTGTGTGTGTGATGCTTATGGTGGGTGACAGAAAGGGGCCATTTGAAGTGCCATTATGCAGTTTACATAAGATGATTTCAGCAGATTTCATCTTTATCCAGTTATACTATCTACATTTGGGAGGGTTTATCTAATTGTGCACGGCTCATTAAAAAATAAAATAAAAGTTGTGTTCTTTTCAGAAGATGGCCGCATTCTGTGTTTAAAGAAGGGATTTTCTCCTTGACTTTGGCACCCTGTTTCCCAATAAGAGCCAGACAAACAGGGTTGCCCATGATGGTCCTTATTTGAAAAGGGTGGGGTGTTTGTTTTACAGACGCAGCTATAACTGTGTCCATTTACATAATGGTTGGGACAAGCACATTTTAGCTTCTTGTGAAAAAAAGAAGAATGTACTGAACATGCTTTCGATTTAAATCAGTTTCAACCTCGAATGGGATAAAGAGGTTCTATTTAAATTCCACAACAGAAGCTCAGGCCCTGACCAGTCCTGTTCGTCTAATTGTTTCAGGTGAAGCCTGTGGGACTCCAGATAAAAGTAATAACTTCTCAAATCATTTAGGGTTTGCAAGGCCAGATTATTAATCCTTTAATAGTCTAAATGACTTCAGAATAACTTTGGAGACACCCATCCCTGACAGCATTGGCACAATATGATTATGGAAACAGTTAATCTTAGAAGGCTGATAGGCTAAATCTGTTAGTATTGTTTCCAAATTTGGGGGGGGGGGGAGATAGAAATTGCAATAAAACATGAGTGAGTGATGGTGTTTGGAAGGGGGAAAGTTTTGTACTCCAAATAATCTACAAAGCACAATAGTTTGGGAGTTTTGTACAGCCTTATCCTATAACTATGGATGGAGCATATATTTTATGTACAAGGTATCTATATATTCATATCTTACCCCAGTCTCTATTGTTAATGTGTTTGCCAGAGTGTGGAAAGCAGGATAGGAAAAGCTAGGCACGAGGTGCATAGAGATGAACAGAAATCACTTCACATTACAGATAAGTATGACAAGCTCTATATTTTATATATATACCAAGATAAAGTTTCATAAAACAGAATGGCAAGATATCTGAGTAAGTTTGAATCTCTTCCCAGTGATGACATGAAAATAGATGCTTATTAATCCTGTGTTTTGTAAATAATTATCCATAGCTTTATGGAAACCATCACATAAATCTGAATGTGTTTTTTTTTCCCTTTTTTCTTGAGCGTATTTCTATTTGAAAGACAGTTTTCCTATTACATGATTTAGGTGGATCGAGGATTCAAAACATACTAATGTGCAAATGATGCAAGACTGCAAGCTTTACAGATGCTGTGTAGTCTTTTCAAAATAACATCTTGGACAAGATAAAACAGAGCAGCTGCATTCCATGGGTAGTATATTATAATGGTCTAGTTCCCACCAACAGATAAATAGTTAATATATGTATTCAATATTTAACATGTTATTTAAAGCAAATCTTTCACCATTTCTGTGCCTGAGAACTATTTTTGTACAAACACTTCTTGCAGAATGCATAGTATAGGTGAGATGCATTTGGCTCCCCAACCGCACCAATTACAGGATTGAAAACAAACACATTAAATTATATTTGCAAAAAGTCTTGCCCCAGGGAGAAGTATATTCATCAAACCCACTTATTTGCCTTTAACCAATATAATTTTCTTTATAAATGTGTTGAAAAATTACTCTTGGATCTATTAGTGCTGCAGTCCTAGGCAAGTCTACACAGAAGTAAGTCCCATTACATTCAATGGGGCTTCTTAGGTAAGTGTGTACAGGAGAGGGTCATGGGGTATGTAGCAAACAGCATTCCAAGAGGCTCCCCATTAAAATATCATAGTCCCTGAAACACTGATTGAGAGCACAGCATCCCTCTACTCCCACAATACCTATGTCTTTGAAGGAGAAGAAAGAATACTAAGCTCTACTGTACAGTGGTACCTCAGGTTAAGTACTTAATTCGTTCTAGAGGTCTGTTCTTAACCTGAAACTGTTCTTAAGCTGAAGTACCACTTTAGCTAATAGGGCCTCCCGTTGCTGCCGCACCACCGGAGCACGATTTCTGTTCTCATCCTGAAGCAAAGTTCTTAACCCGAGGTACTATTTCTGGGTTAGCAGAGTCTGTAACCTGAAGCGTATGTAACCTGAAGTGTATGTAATCCAGGTACCACTGTATTTAAGAGCACTTGAGGCTGCCCTATATGGAGCTAGTGTTAGAATTCCTGATCTATGATTGCAGTCATGGGATTTTTGTCTGTCACATGATGGTGTATGTTTTGACTCCACCGAGTGGAAAGTGACGAAGACAGGATGTTTGTGTTACTGTGTTCTGTGAAATGGGACTATAGTTCTTTGTTCTTTTTCTCTTTGCTGTCTGATGCTAGAGAGAGAGGGAGCCATGTTGCAGTGCTCCGTGTGTGTTTATATGTAAATAAAGTAGATCAGCCAAAATGCTGAGTTGCTGAGGTCTGTTACGCAACTGCACAAACTCTGTGGATCCCTAAGTGTGCCAGTGTCGGTTGGCATCGGTTGCTGTGATGTTCGGGCAGAAGAAAGAAGCTCCTGAACAATCGACCAGGAGGGAGAG
Source organism: Podarcis tiliguerta (assembly GCF_965153285.1). Taxonomy (NCBI): domain Eukaryota; kingdom Metazoa; phylum Chordata; class Lepidosauria; order Squamata; family Lacertidae; genus Podarcis; species Podarcis tiliguerta. The sequence goes on along the minus strand of NC_139540.1, from coordinate 34,827,651 downwards.
AACATGCCAGTCGGGCATGTGTCTCTACCAGGGTCATACTCGAGTGTAGGCTGAACTCCTGATAGCTAGACCATACATCAGGGGCATAGCTAGCTGCACTGGCACCCGGAGTGGTGAGGACAGGGCGAGTCGCACACGGGGATGGGCCGATCTGCGCATGCGGGCACCGCGGCAATCCTCCCAGGGAGGCAGCATGGTGATCTGCCCAGGGGGGCAGTGCAGCAAGCTGCCCACAGAGTCAGCCTGGTGGACGCAAGCCCCACACTGCCATTTTGGGCAGCGCGGGGCCCCAAGCCACCACATCACTCCCAGGAAAGATGCGTGGTTCCAGTGTGCTGCAGGGCAGGCCCCACGGTAAGTGCCGCCCCCCACAGTGTGCCATTTTGTCACTCCCTCAGGGATGACATCCGGGGCGGACCGCACCCCCCACCCCCTTCCTACGCCCCTGCCATTCATCAAGTATTGTCTATACTGGCTAACAGAGCCTCTTTGCAATAGGGTTGTCTCCCAGACCTACCTCAAGATGGCAGGGATGGAACCTGGGACATTCTGATGCAAAACAATGACTCTATCACTGAGCTACATTCCTTTCCCCAAACTCCTCTTCCCTTCAAAGACCCTTCTTCCTTCCTTGCTGATCTAAGGACTGCAGCACTGATGTTTATTTATTTTGCTAGTGCCTTTGCCACACAAACGCCTATCCGTTTCAAAGTTAATAAATTGAAACCATTTTAATCTCCCTTTTCTTCAGCATCCCTTCATATTTCCATGTGTATATTCAAATTCAATAAACACAGCAGATAAGTATTTAGTTAAACATGGGCATTTACTAGGAGAAGATAAGTCTCTTGCTGGCTAGCTTTTGAAATTCCCAAGCACTTTAGCACTGGCTGTGATCCAGAGGTTTTATACATGTACTATTGAAATATGTGTGCATCAAAAGTTATCCTGTGAATTTCCTGTTCAATAACTCCCACTAAAACCCCAAACTGTTAAGAGGGACGATATCCAAAAATACTGCACATAAAATACAGTTCTTTTCTTTGCAGTGGAGCTCCCACTGAATCTCCAAATTGCATCTGAAACATGGAGGAGGGTTTTTCAATAAGCTGTTTGTGGGGGCCATAGTGAGTTATGATCCTCAGATGAAGGGCAATATAGAAACTTAATAAATAACAAATAATAATAATAATAATAATAATAATAATAATAATAATAATTTGTCACCTATCAATTGATTGGAGATCATATTGTCAAGATCATCCCCAGCATGAAGGGGCATGACACTGTTTGCTTCAGAAGCAAATTCAAGAGCAGTAATTATTTTTCAGCTGCTAACAGCATTTTTTTAAAAAAATGTTTTGCTTCTGGTACAACAATACTGTATATCTATACTTATCTCTCCCTCCATCCCTCAAACATATGTACTCTTTCTCACTTATCTGGACCCAAACTTTCCTTTGTCTGAGGTTGACTGGCTGGAATCTTACCTTTGCTTGAGTTGACCTTTGCTTCCTGGGTTTTGAATTGGTATTAGTGGTATGTGGCCAAGTGTGGCTGGATGCTGTGCCTACCAGGTACACACACACACACACACACACACACACACACCTACACCTGACCTGGGCTAGAATCCTGTCCCCTAGGTGGGGCCACTGTCTTTGACAGAACAGGCTAAAAATATTGCGATTTTACAGACAAAAAGTACATCTGAAAGCCTGGTGCTTGGAATTCTAGACAAAGGGCTTTGTGCATGAATGCAGCTAATAGAGGACATCCCTTAACAAAGCCAGAAAGATAACTTGGAGGAAGCAGCCTCTACTCTGCAAAACACTAGGAGAATCTGCAGCAATCATATCGAAAAGGACAAATTCATCCCTCATGTCTCTGCAAGAACAGCACAAAATACAGCCCAGGAAAAGCAGTCTACTAACTTTTAAATTAGTCTGCAGCAAACAGATTTACCCTTTTAGAAAATAGGCAGCTGATGCAGAAAGAGATTTGTTCAGCTCACCCCACAGTGAGTTGAAAATAAGAGTGCCAGCAAAACAAACTGGGTGCGATACCCAGATTGTGCAAGATCTCTACAATTCTGTGATACTATGTGACCACACCAGTAGAGAGCCAATCTTAAATAAGTTCAAAATAATGTAAGGGGGTGCTGGAGGAATTTTCATGGCTGTTGCACCAAATTTTAAGCTCTCTAAACCTGTTTCTAACACCTCCCCCCAAACCTCTCTCCCTTTTTGCCCCTGTCCCCTAAAATTTGAAAACAAAAGTCTGCAAATAAAAACTTCCATCCTAATCCTAAATTCAACAAATAGTGACGCATTGTTTACATACCATATCCTTGAGAACGCTCAGCACATTCTGGTGATTTTCCAGCAAAATGGTTCTGTGCCTATTCTCCTTTTATCTGTAGAGAAATAGATAAACAGAAACAGGTAAATCTAGAAGATATGTGTACCTTATAAAAAGAAATCAAAATTCATTGGCTTGGATACTAAGATTTTTAAAAAGTTAATGGAAAGAATATCAACCATCTCCTTTTCCCTCCTGCTGTCATTTGCAACTCCCTAAAAAAGTCCATTCAGCCCTCTGTGTAGTCTGAGGGGGTGCAGATTTCTAAAAAGTAACATAGTTTGGTTTCCAGTCCCATATGTTGGAATTTTAAACTCTATTCCAGATCTGCAATACTTTTCCATATTTTGCAACTTACCTGCTCAGCGCTTATCTCACATTTTTTTTTTATTCCCAGCTTTCTAACAAATGCACAAGGTGGTGTATGCTTTTCATAAACCATTTTGAGGGTGGGTGTTTTTTGTTTGTTTGTTTTTTTACAGTCTAGTGGTATAATAATTTTAGGGGAGGGGAATTAAATAAATAAATAAATAAATATGCTCAACGTTAAAGCAGCAAAGCATAATGAAGAACAAATATACTGAAAACCACACAGCAAGTCTTAAAAAAAGTGGAAGCAGCATAAAAGACAGCCCAGAGATGATAATCTACAAAAGCTCACTGAAATAAAACTATTTTCACTGCTAATCAAAAACCAAGTCATTGAGCAGCTGCACAGAGCTTCCTTGTGAGTTTGTTGCTGAGCTTGAGTGCCACACCTAAAAAGGCTCTGCCATTGATTCCCACTTCGTGCATATAACTTGCAGGTCTCAATGACTTTAAACTGGTGTATAAATTCAAACAGCTCTCCAGATCATATCATGCCTAATCTAGCCCAATGTCAGTATAAATGGATAGAAAAGGCAAGAACATTCACCCTCTGCATATGACATATCTGTGGACAGTGAGCTTGTGATGTGAATTAGTAAAATAATGTGCCCTGTTCCAGTCTCTGAAATATACCTAACTTCATGCACTAAGCCTAGTCATGTATAAACTACACACATGCGCACGCACAGACACACACAGGAGGTGTATGTAAGATCAGTACTTGTGAGGATAACCCATCCCTTCTCCATGGTTTCTCAACTGTCCACTAATATGTTGCCTGCACCAAACAAGAAAGGCTAGGAGAGGAAATCTGGTGGTTTTCTAGATGTTGCTGAGCTTCAGTTCCTGCCAGCCCCAGCCAGCATAGTCAACAGCCAGGATTGACTGTAGTCTAACAACACAGATTCCTTGTCCATGAGCTAGGAGGTGGAATTGCCATAAAGTTGAATGGAACTTGGGTGGATGGCAATAATGCCTTAGACAGAACAGGTTTGCTGAGAGAGGGAAGAATGCATTTGCTGCATTTAAAGAGATATCAACAGAATTATTTTTAAGGAATATCAACAGAAACTGCATGAGGTCTATGAAGCTATTTTTTTTGCCTACGATCTGATCTACAGGAGGTCACTTGAGTTAAATCGCTGAGAAATTGTTATGACAGCTCTTTATAATGTGTTAATTTATAACAGAGATGCACTAAAAGTAAAAGGGATGGCACAAAAATGATCGAAAGTTCTTTTTTAAAAAATCAAGAGGGTTTTTTTCATGCTTTGAAAAACATTTGTTGGAAAGGATGATATATTTTATTTTAGACCTGTGGAACTTGAGTTTAGAAAAATGTCTCTGCAATAATATATGCCAAGCTTTAAATATTTCATTCTGCAGTGTGATATGGGTAAGAATACAGGTTTGATTTCAAAAAACTAATTTTATGTACATTTGATGGATATGTAAGTCTTTTCTAGAAGATGTTGGAGACCTGTACTGTGTGCTCCATCACGAAGCCATAGTCTTGGACATTACAAGGGATATCCATCATGCTGCTTGCATGGGTATCTGCTAATATTGGTGTGGGTGTGTGGGTGGGTGTGGGTGTAAGACAGGGTTCCATTCAGCCGTGAGGCTCCCCAAACTTCACAGGATGGAATCCTGTAGGGTATTTAGTTTGGGTTTTTTTACTTTAAAACAGTGAAATTCCATATAAAGAACAACATGTGGGACTGTTCTTTTCAGCAAATCAAGCTCCATGATGTTATTTCAGAAGGGATTCCTTCAATATTAGCAGCGAAAAGGATGGGTGAGAAAGGGAAAGTTATAAAACAGACCAATTTAACATTAGTCATTATAGAGACAGTTTTTAATTATCTGCTAGCCTACTAGTTTAAAGTCTTAAGCAGAAATATGTTCCTTACCTTTTGAAATGAATTAACGAACAAGGTGTAGAGCAAATATAATTCCTTTCTGAGTTGACTAAGGAAAAGAATTACACATTCCTTAATAAATTCGCTACAGTCAATCTATAAATTCCACAAAAAAGAATACCGATGGTAGCATAAAAGGCCTTATCAAATTCAGCACGCAAAGCCAACCATTAGCATCCTCCCATGGTCCTGAGAGCCAAAACCATTTCATCACTTTATAAATTTTAATTCAAGGTTCACTGGTTTGGATATAAAGTGAAAGTGGGTGGGTGGGTGGGGGTCTACTTTTTCAAGTGCAGGGGATCCCTGCCTTGCCTTCTTGCACTTTACCACTTGAAGACAACCAACCAGCAGCAGCCAGCTCATGTCTGGTACCAGAACCAGGCTGGGAAGGGGAAAAGGAATGAAATAGAGAGGAAGGAGATAAGGTGGGTTACATATTTTGTTACTATCTGTTGGGCACTCTTCAAAAGCAGACCCCCCCCCCAACCCCATATTATATGAAAGTCACCGAGCGTGTTTTTAGCAAACATATGCACACCTGGTTTGGCTTTCCCATAGAAATTTCTGGGGGGCAAATGTACATAGGCAGCTCTGATTTACAGATAAAACTCTTACCTAGACATTGTCAGGATTCAGGTCAGTCTTTGATCAGACTGAAATGGGTGGTACTCAGTTTGGGTATCAGGTCTTCATTCTGAGGGCATTTCCTCAAGCAGCTTTCTCAGAAAGAGAATTGATCTTGTGCTTTACCTTTTGTGAAAACTGAGGCAACAGAGCTACTCAGAATGGCTCTGGGAGGAGCTTGGCTCAGTGTGGCCCATGGCAGTATGGAACCAATGCCATGCCCCCACCATCACATGACACCCTATGCCAAGCTCCCTGTAACTCTCCCCTCTACCTCTCAGCAAACACTAACAACCGGCTGTGTTGGTAAGCTGGGAGAGCAATGGAGTCTCACATGGGCTGCCTCACAAATTATATGAATTCATCATTACTTGCCTGTGCTATTGGGAACAGTATTGTTGGCGAAGTGTGCGTAGTTAATAAATAGGTTCAGTGTGGCAGTGTGGCAGTATTAACCACTTAATAGCTATTTATCTCAGGGGTGGGTGAAGACGTGGCTTACCAAAGTTCACTCCATTGCTAGCAAGGTGATGGCAATATAAAAACAACAGCAGCGCTAGTCTTATTTTGAATTTCTTACAGACTGTGGCATTTTCCTGGTCAGTCATCTCACCAGAAGTACCACCAAGTTTCTGGGCTACTTGAATTCTATAATAACAGAAACTATTTCTCATCTGTGAAACTTAGATGGAGAGAGGACCCTTCTTCCTGTTTGTACTATAATTGGGATAATTATCTGCTCTGCTTTTGCCACTGGTTCTCAGAAGTAAATGTTTATTGACTGGACTGCAGAGTGTACTTGATAGTTGATTTAGCTCCATTAGCTGGTCCATTATAGTTCAAGCTGTTAGTTTTCAGAGCCTGGAATGATAGTCTTACTCCAACTTCCCTTGGATAAGGAGATTAATTATAGAAAGGAAGCAGACTTCCTAGTGGGAGCTGGTCCACTTGGACAGGTGTGCTTAACAAGTTATTCATTAGCTTAAAACTGCACATGCAGCCACTTCTCAGCTGTATACAAATAAAAAGTTTCTCCTTAGCAACCTTTCCTACCCACAGGGCACAAGCCTCATGCAAACCACAGAATTGTCTTAAAATTTTGCAGAGGGCTGCTCCAAGTTTAAAAACTCTGGAAGCAAACAAACAAAAAGATCAAATAGTATTACATAAATTGTGATGGCTCACTGGTATTCCTTAGTATCACATACTAATTTTTGCATATTGCCTCTGCCATTGACATCATTATCCCTGATGATGTTTGCTATTTTCTACAGTCCGGAGAACTATACCTACTATCCACATATGGAATATCTGGGGCGGGGAAGGATGAGCAATTCAAATATGACAACAGTGAAAGGAGCACATATAAAATACTGGCATATTAGTGTAGATCTGGAACAATGCTGGTGGTGATAGATGTGTTTAAACCATCCTGCACAGAGCTGTTGACTAGGTGCTCAGCCCCAGTTTAGGATTTGCTTCCCAAGTAGCAGATTCTGACTGGTGAAGATGAACACCCCACTGAGAACTGGTCTGACTGATTGGTTACGCCTGGTCACTTGTCTGCACTGTCTCCCTCCTCTGAATTTGAGGACTCCCTCTCAGAACTTACTGCACTGAAAAAGAGTACCTCTGTGCCACCACCTCCAAAAGGAGCAGGGTACTCCCTGTACCCACCACAGCCGTTGCCACTGTAATAGGGTCATTCCCTCTTTGAACACCAGCAATTTCTTCAGAGAGGGAAGAGCTAGAAACACCAACCTGGCAACAGGGCTACTTAAACCCTAGATTGTCTTCAGATATTCCATTGTTGCAATATTCTTGTTTTTTGGTGCCTTGTATCCAGCCTGATAGCACCCGGCTCCACAGTGAGCAGCTTGTGGTGCTTCTGAACACTCTGGACTCTTGCTGAGCTTCACCAGTACCACCTATGGGGCCCAGCCTGGAACAAGATAGTATCTATCCAGAAAGATGCAAATAGATATCCCTCAGTCCCTGAGCCTGGCTCCTCAACCCACCAGTGTCCTCTAAAACAAGTATCTGGTGAAAGCACATAACTAAATGATGTTGAATAATATTGAAAGTCTTGCTGCATTCATATTTGTTTCCAAAGTTTTTAAAAAATAACAAGAACAAAGCATCAAATGAAGTAGTCTTAATTCCCTTCACCTTCTCTGTCTTTAAAAGCTGCAGCGGCTATCTTTCATCCAAACACCTTCTTTTTATTTTCTTTATTACACTTATATAACACCTTTTTCCTCCAAAGATGGAGTACATGGTTCTCCCTTCATTATTTTATTCTCATAAGAACCCTGTGATGTAGGCTAGGCTAAAAGACAGTGATTGGCCCAAAGTCACCCAGTGAGCTTCTGGGCTGAGTGGGGATTTGAACCCTGGTCTCCCACTCCAACACTCCGACTCAGAGCTTTCCAAACTTTTCATGTTGGCAACACACTTTTTAGACATGCATCATTTCGTGTCACAATAATTCAGTTCTACTAGCAAACTGAAGGTTAAACTAACCCCTTTCCAACCCCGGGAGGAGAGCAGGGAGCGTTTGTGTGACACACCTACACACTGCAACTGACACACTAATGTGTCATGACACAAAGTTTGGAAAGCTCTGCTCTAACTGTTACACCAAACTGGCTCTTTACAGAACAGTAAAATATATTTTAAGTACTATTGTATAAAAATATGTTTATCTTTATATGTATATAAGTATGTACGTATGTATCTGTATAAAGTAGATAAGGGGTGATAGTGCTATTGGAAGTGGCTGCTTCCTACTCAACTTTTGTTTTGTTGAGATATTTATTGTTTATGTCTATCAAATCAATACAATCAATTTGCTTCTCATAGTTGTGGTCCTCTCTGCTCTTCATGCCTCATTAATCACATCAACATGTTTGTTTTTAATTCACTAATTTCTCCCAGAGTCCCTCGTACATGAATGGCGTGCTGAAAGGCTGAGGAGTGATTCATCTCAGCTAATTTTGTGGGCTTCACTTATCTCACAACTATTTGAAATAAGAAATCTCATTGTGGTTTTGTGGTGACAAGAAGCATGGAGATCTCAACTCCAAGTAAAAACCTACTAAGGATAGCTTCAACATTGGGCAGAGAAGCGATGTTTCCTTATGTAGTCAAGTAACAAAAACAGATGCAGTTGGGAATCATTCAAAACAAAGGAGAACAGCAGCAAAATATTGTCGTGTTTTCCTGTTCAGGATGCCAGACATGCTATGACCTTTTCCTGGACAATTGTCTGTTCACCCTTTCCATTTCCACCCCCACCCCCATTCCAAACAGTCAGTCAGTATTGCATGCCCACTGAGCATGCTTAGTTCTCATCGGTCTCAGTCTGCATCAATATGTTAGGAGTGATCGTCCCCTTAGGGTCTTTTTCTGAATTCTGTGAGCATTGGGGTTGGCTTAAGCCTGTTGATATCCCATTCTTGTGCACAGACAATGCCTTTTGACTACTGAAGGACCCAAAAGTTCATTTTTACTTTTACCTTATAAGATTCCTGGTAGGTTATATACAGCTTAACCACAAGCCAGTCCTTGCACTGAGACAGCATAGACCATTGAATAGCAAGTTGTATTGGGATGAAAGAGACTGGAGTTTGAATCCCACATGCCATGGAATTCCTGGGTCTAATATCAGCGTGCTGCAGAAAGTGTCACAAACAATTCTGGGCCTACAGATCCAGCCCCTGCTGTCTGCCACATATGCAGAACAGATTATCAGCACTGTCAGCTGTAGTTGTAATCAGGTAAAGGCTATGCTCAATGAAGTGTAGGTGGGCAAGACACAGTGATAACAGCAAGAACCTTTATTGAACTAACAGAACTGGACAACAGGGGCAAAGCAACAGCTTATATACATTTCTGAAGGCCTTGGCCACTCCCACTCCCAACGTAATTGGTTGTCTAAACTTCCAAGCTGCAAATCATGACTCAGAATTTAAGGGCCAATGGCAGAGGCCCAAATCCTGAAAAGTTCTGTGATTGGATATCATGAATCAAATCAGAACACAGGAGTTCAGAATCCTTAGACCAGAGCTCAGGCAAACACAGACCACTGAATACATAACAGTCTATGATACATAGAGCATGCTAAAGCTAAGCCCCTTGTACATTGCCAAAGGTTTTGAGGGAAGAAAGATGGGATATAAATGTGAGAAATCAATAATTTCAGGGGAAAGACTTCCCTGGACAATGCTGTTCAGCTGTTCGGTTGTGTCAGGGGCAGCCCATACATTAGGTTTGTTGTTGTTTAGTCTTAGTCGTGCTCTTGGGAACTCTCACTTTCTTCTCAAAGCTTCTCCTTTTTTTATGTCTATGGAGTTTTCTTGGCAAAATACTGGAGTGGTTTGCCAGTTCCTTCTCCAGGTAGATCACATTTAGTCTAAACTCTTGGCTATGACCTGACCATCTTGGATGGCCCTGCACGGCATAGCTCATAGCTTCTCAGAGTTATTCAAGCCCCTTCGCCATGACAAGGCAGTGATCCATGAAGGGATACATTAGGTAAGGTAAAGCTATTTGCTTCAGGCAGCAAACTCAACCCCCACCCTGCTTTCCTCCTGTCTATGCCATTGTGCTCCTGCCAACCCCTCTGAGGCTTCTCCTGTGCTGCCTTCTTTCCCTTATCCCCCTCCCCGCTGTGTTGTGGTGGCAGTGCAGGCATAGCTGCAGGTGAGGGTACAGTTGCAGTGACAGGGCTGACAGCAGTGTGAGCACAGCTGTGGGGGTACGGAGGGGTAGGGGTGGGTGGGTTGCCCAAATCTGCGGCAGGGGGCATCATTGTGAAGGGAATTCCTCACTGCCTGTTCCAGCATCGTTCTGTTTATCCAGGAGAGGAAATCACCCCTGCTGGTTGACAGTGATTTTGTGGTCTTTGGTCAATCCCTCTCTCTTGCTTAGTTCCCCACATATAACATGATAACATTCTCAGCTACCACTACCACTGCTTTTTAGCATAGTAGGAGTAATAGTAACGGTAGGGCAAATTGTTTTTCACCATGAAACACACTTAAAACTATTTCACAGGACGCCGTTTTGTCCAGCGGTAATTTTTGTTGATATTTTAGTAGACTCATTAGAGTGCAGGTCTCCCTTCAACTAATTATGTTAATAACTTGTTCACTTCTTAAAACACAGGTGCAAAAGTAGGACGTATTCAAGTGCCAAGAAGCTTATTTTTATTCATAGAAAGTAGAGGGTTTTCTTTAATAAATGGAGATTTTCTCATATAGATGCTGATTAGCTATGGGTCTATTCTACATAATAAGAATAGTTATATTGGCCTCTGATATTGCTTATCTACTAAAAAAACATATTATGTGAAGTGTGGTAGTATTATTCAGTATTTGTATATGTCCTTTATCATACCAGTTTCTATGGCTCTGAGTTGCTTTTGGAGTTCCACACTAATGTCAGGACAGGCCTATTCTATGTATTATTTCGAGAGGGGATAACTCGCCACCAAAACACCATCAAGTTTGGTGTCAGTAGAAGAGTACATGCTGCAAATATTCATTTCCCCCAAGGAATCACTTTAAAACAACTTTAAAACTTTGTTCTGCCTTTTTATATTATTTCCTCACATTTCTAGTTCCCTTTGTTTGCCATAAGCTTACAAGCCTACCACTTAGTTTGACAGTTCTAAAAGGGGAAAATCTAGAAAGAGTGGGGTGTTTTTTATCTATAAATTCTTTCAATGGCAATTTTCAGTATCTTTAAAGTACTGTATCCCTCCTTGAAAAATTTCTTAGAGTTGTTACAGATTAAATAATTTCTTTTGTGTGTCCCCCCCCCTTTCAGTTCTGTTAAAATCACCCTCTGCATGGGTATTATTTCTAAGCATAACCAGCAAGTGGCACTTAGTCTCTTTCTGTGGTTTTATATTGCTCTCATAATAAAGCCAGCATTCTCTTTAGAGGGATTAGGAGAAGGCATGTTATATTTGGGTGGGCAAGAGACAGACAACGGTCTTGGAGTCCAGGGTGCATCAATTCGCATAGGAGTGGTGCTCATTCATTACTTTAAGTGAATGAGGCTGAGCAATGTGGGGCAAGGACTTATATAAACTTCTCCCTAGTCTTGTTTAGAAATTTCGTAAGAACAAAAAATCCTGGGTCTTCTGAGATTTCAGACTTCTTTTACTCTCAGCTTTGACTTGGAGCCCTCCTGTCCAGTGGCGTAGCGTGAGTTGTCAGCACCCGGGGCAAGGCAAGTAATTTGTGCCCCCCCCCGCTGCACTGTCCCTCCCCCAGATAGTCCCTCGCTCTCTCTCCGCACCACACCACATGCCTGGCACCTTCCCCTCCACAGTGGGCGGGCGACCCGGCGGCTCGGATCGGATTCGCACAGCCAGCACTGCAGTGAGAGAGAGAGAGTGAGCCAGGTAGGGGCAGAGAGCTGCGAGTGCGAGTGCTCCCCCCCCCAGATGTTGTGCCTGGTGCGGCCGCCCCCCCCTGCACCCACCACGCTATGCCACTGCTCCTGTCACCATGAGATATCTCAGACAGATTGCTGCATCTGGGATGTTCTCCTGACCCCCATGGCCACATCCCCTCCATATGTGGTGTGGGAGATGGCCGATCAACATTTTCCCCTGCCCTGCAACACCCCTCCTTCCACCACAGACATTGGGGCCTATTGCTAGGAGCTCAATAAGGCAACTGAAAGTAATGTTGTTTTCTAATCCTGTACCATATTATTGGATTTACTATGTTGTGGTGTAAATGCATGGGGGTCCCCCCCCCCCGAGTTATTATACTTTTGGTTTATATTGCCTTGTAAGAATGAACACAAAAGGCTCCCCGCCACAAAGTAGAGCTCACAAAATAAACATTTCATTTGCATCTTAAAAACAACCACCCTAAACAGATATGGAAATTATGTGGCCCATTCACTCAGCTCCCTAATAACTTGATATTCTATCTCCCCTAGTTTTAATGTTTGCCTAATCTTGAATGATAGGGCTAAAGAAACTTCCTGTTGTCTTTTTCTGCCAGCGTCTGAAGAAAGTCTCAAATAAACAGGCAAAAGAAGGAAGGGAATCCCTATTGCAGAAATTAAGAAGTAAAATGCAGGGATTAACCTCTAGTCTTGTGTGCCTTTATCTCTAGTCTGCCTTGCAACCAAAGGAAGACAGTTTAACCATTAAAAAAGATTAAAGGTATTAATTAGGCAATGCGATAGAAACCTATCACCCCACTGTCAGAGCAGACCAGAAATAAACCTTCTGCCAGATTAAATTAAAATATATATACAACTTTAGGGTTTGGTCTAAACAAAAGTCCCATGGATCAGTCTTTTATATTCTTATTGCTGGCTAAAAGATTAAACTGAAATTGAATAAACATTGTGGTGTATTTGTGTACAAAAGGGCAAACCAACTCCTTTCCCTTCATATCCAAGCACTTTATAGCACTTCAAGCAACAAATATAATCACATTGGGATTTTATATGTAAACAAAACAAAGGGAGAAGATTAACAGAAAGCTTGAGCTAAGGAATCTTGAATTGCCTCTTTTCCTAAAATGGCTCTTATAAACTACATTTTAATTTTACATAAACTCTTTAAAATGTTATTTTCTGAACTAACAGATATTGCAGTGACTGCAGCTACAGACCAGAATATCAGGGCAGATAAGATGTATTTGACAGAAAATAACTAATGGAAATGACAAAATATTCAGAACAAAAGACACTTTGGAGATCATGTTATTTTGTAATTTAAAAAACCAACCAATTTTGTTTTTCATGCCACAGAGGATTGCAAAAAGGTGATTCTTAAGGATTAAATAAGGCCACCTGAATTTGTCTTTTCTCGGCTTCAAATTAGACAACCTCATAAAAAGGATAGATTGTTAATAAAATACATTAATCTCATCCTGTGGTAAAGGTGACCTCCTTAGAAAAATAGATTATGATGAAGCTGGAGAATTACAATGGACGATATTAAATAGCTCTATCTGAAATATGTTAAAGGTTGCTTCTAAACAGCAAATTGGAAAAAATGATAGTAAATGTCAAAATAAAATAAAAATACTTTGGGATCAAATAAAGAGCTGAGCAAAGTCAAGTGACATTTTTTACATAAAGGTAGTATACACACAAAGAGACAAATTCTGAACTTTGCACAAATGTTTCCGTGGCGTAGGTCATCAGTGGCAATTACAGGGCACCAGAGATCAAATCCCAATCCCACTGTGTTCTGTGATCTCTGAACTTTCATTTAAGCTGCAGTTCTAAGGTGGGTAAAGAGGACAAAATAAAAAGGATTGAGATGGCAAAGCAGAAGTGATGGGGGAGAAACAATATTATTGGCTTCTGTCTGTCTGGAGCAGGCTTCCTCAAATTTGGCCCTCCAGATGTTTTGAGACTACAATTCCCATCCTCCCTGACCACTGGTCCTGCTAGCTAGGGATCATGGGAGTTGTAGGCCAAAAACATCTGGAGGGCCAAGGTTGAAGAAGCCTGAGAGACAATGGAAGAGTGTGCCATTGGTGCTAAAATCAGTTGCAGGGGGTGCCAACAAACTGTTGGAGAGCTCCAGTGCCTGCTGTGCCTGTAGAGACCAATACGAGAGAGGTGTGCTTTACTGCAGCTAAGGCAGATGAAGGTGTCCGGTTTCACTGGCGTAAACGTCCCATAGCGTTTCTTCTCTTTGTGCTATTCCCAGCAGTCATTTCTCCTCTAGTCATTGCTGTGGATACCCAGCCTGACTTTCTCCCAGCAGACTGTGGTCATCTGCAAGGGATTCCCAAGTGATGGAGTTAATGTTGCCAGCCTTCATGTCCCGTTTGCAGACATCTTTATAATGCAGAGTTGGTGTGTCAACAGGCCTGGTGCCTGAGGCCAGCTACCCATAAAGCACATCATTGGGAACCCTGCCATCTTCATTTCTATGTACATGACCAAGCTAACATAGACATCACTGAGATAGAAGTGCAAACACGCTGGGAATGTGGTTTTGGAATCAGCACTGGCAAGCTGTGGCATGGGGAACAATGGCGGAATAGGCAAAATCAGCCATAAAATTGGCAATGACAGTAAAACCAACAGTGATGGCAATGACTGTTAAAAGGCCATGGAGGGTATACAAAGGCTGCAGTCAGCCTGTAATCCATGGGTTGCTTACACGAGTGTTGAGCATGGTTCACAAGACTCCCCTATATTGAGATTGCCCCTCTTCCCCCATTTTCTTACAAACATGTATAGACATACACACAAACTCCTCTGCACGTGTAAATGTGTGCATTGAAAGTTGATTCAAAAACCAACTTTCTGCACTCTAAACATTCCAAATTCAGCTAAGTTTTCTGCTCTTTAAATGACTTTAAGTGATCTGCTTGTCAATAAAGTGCCACCTGTGAACTGGGTAATTTTTAACTGGTCGCTGCTCAGCCCTTAATGTCATTGGTCTCAGTTATATTCACCAAGAGTTCAATATGTGAAACAAACAACAAGGAGAGAAATGTCAATTTTTACAGGTGCCCTTTCTAAATTCAAATAACTGTGAGAGGAAACAAATGGCTAACTTTTCTGTTAATGAATTCTCATATTCTCAATATAGTATTCCCTTAAAAGCAAGTATGAAACAAAATCCTTCAAAGCTTGGTTGCCCACTCTACCCTGTCAGGTGCTCTCTCAAGAAATGAACACTAGAAAGCTCTCTGTTAAAGTTCTAGTAAGCCTGGTAAATAAATAAATATTTATTTATTTACTTAAGTCTGATTTTGTACTTCATTGATGAAATACAGTTGGATCTAGAAATACATCATTATGTGAAATAATGAAACCTTCAGAATTAACACTAGGCATGCAGTCTCATTATATTCTTTCAGATGTCTGCTGAAACATTTCTGTTTCAGCAAGCCTACTGGGCCATATCACCTAGTTATGTATCCTTCTTCATAAATTTTGCTGATTTCATTTGTTTGTTACTGAAAATTGTTGTATACTGCTTTTATGTACCCCGATTAGGAATATTTTTTTTATTAAGGAGTTTATAAATTCTTCTAACTGGAATAAATATTTATATAACTGACATCAGAGAGTTGAAGAAACCTGAAATGAAGATAGGGCTGAATATGACTGGAAGTGTGTTACTCCCCTGTTAAGGAAAAAGAAAAAACTTCATAGGTTCATTTCTGGGCACAATTCCAAGTACTGGTTATGACCTATAAAGCCCTATATGACTTGGGCCCTGGTTACATGAAATATCATATTTCCAAATGCAAACTTGCCTGGGTACTAAGATCCTCAGGTTAGCACGTTCTCTCAGTTCTGTAACAGAAACACAGTTTGTGATTCGAGGACACACCACCTGCTTGAGGATAATAAGAGACACATGGACACAGAATATTAGGTTAATGGGCTAAAAAAAGGCCACAACTTTATTGATTACAGCATGTGAGAGGTATTGGCTTAGGGCATTGGACACAACAACAGAGTGTGACTCCACCCCCTCAGGAATGGGTGAGTCTAACAAGGGTTGACCACCAGTAGGAGGAGCCTGTTGATGCAAATACAACTGTAAGCTCCCCCTGACGTCACCGGGGGTTGTGCCATGGCCCTAGCCACCAGCAAGGGTGTCAGACAGGATCCACGACCGCCGGATTCCTTTAACGGAATACCCATAAAGTGGAGAGGTAGGCGATGGCCACACCCTGCTTCCCAATACTCAAACATATTCCAATGCCTAACCGCCAATACCTAAAGGTTGTGACAATTTGCTATGAGGTAGGCAAAAAACCAAGTGGCTGGTGCCAATTTGCCAGTTGGATAAAAATTCCTACCAGGACCCTTGGACAACCAAGGCGACTAACCATAGGTGCATAGCAAGGTCAAGAAAAAGCGATAAGCTAGAGGGAGGGTGGGTGGGTGATCCAACAAAAACCAGCAGCGCAATGAGGAGGAAGCGCTGCTGTGGCCACATTTTGAGCGGCTAAACCCTGCCCCCAAGCCTCCCCCAGATTGGATGGCTGCCAGGGGGCGCGGCAGCCGGGCCAACAGAGCAGGGGCCGGAACGCCCCCTGCTAAAGGCAGGAAACGGCTCCCAATCATAACTCCTCCCCTCTGGAGGAGAATGGCTTTGTAGTGATGTCAGAGCCAGTTCAGTCGCTGCTCCCATATTGTGGAATTTCCTCCTAAGAGAGGTTAGATTGGCTCCCTCTTTGTTATCCTTCTGCCAACCGGCTAATACCTTCCTATTCAAACAGGACTTTGAAAACGAAGCTGCAGTCAATGCTGATCACTGGGCTGCTGTCATGGCAAATTATATTTTAATTGCTGCCTTTAAAAGGTGTGATGTATTTTAAATATTGTTTTTAACGAGTTTGTTTTTATTACCCTGTATTTTATAATTGATCTTTTTTAAATGTTGCAAGCTGCCTTGGATCCCAACTTTGGAAAAAGGAGGGATATAAATGTATTAAATAAATAAATGTTAAATAACTTTATTTCCCCAAAGTCAAAGACAACCTGAACCATTATTGGAACATCTCTGTTGAATCACCAACCAAACCCAGTTTTGTACCCAAATCAGTTTAGCTCCCTAGCTGATTCATTTCATTATGTATGTCCTGGCTGATACTGAGAGTCACAGTTACACCAACCTTTCTTGAAAATGTGTGGCAATGCAGTAAGTAAGCCACAGTCAGCTTCCGAAAAATCTAATGCTCAGCCTGAAATCTAGGTCAGCCAGTTCCAGTGCATAAAAACATTCTCATTTTACCAGCAACATACATGTATTTCTCTCAAAAAAGAAAACATTAATAAGCACCAAAGATGAATGTGACAGTGTATTCCAAAGAGTTTTCTAATCACATTTAGCTATCAGAACACATTTCATTCAGTCATGAGACAACAGGCTACATTCCATAGTCATGTGAAATGTCTCCCCTCAAATCCCTCTCCCACCCCTCCACTTAAGATCTTGGTTTCTTAAAAAAAAGATGGCACAGTCGGTCAGAAGAGAGAAACAAAACCTTGGCAGTCAAATGTGCTGTTATGTGGTGACATTTTACTTAGTGTCAGTGGCAACACTACAGTATTTTGAATTTCTTACATGTGTATTTTAACTGTGGCATCACTCCTGAGCATATTATGGCACCGATCACATTTAGCAGCTTTTAGTATGACGGCTGATAATTATTCAATCTCCAAAGATACAAAGCATCAAGACATAATCCTACTCTGCACAAAAGCTGTTTTGAGTTCCCTTTCTAAGGTCTGGTCTGAAGGAACTGTGCTGTCCTATATAAACCAAATGCTCATCCCAGGCCAATAGGGCATGTCATTTCCAATTATTACAAAGCCAGATTAAGCGCCCTGTCAGCTTTTTCAGGCCAGCAACTCCAACAAAGCCTTCTCCACTCAAGGTAAATGGCAACAATGCCTGTTGTTACCACCCTAACCTTCCCACTCCCAGTCCTTAATGTTGCATTTTGTCAGGCTTCCCACTCCCTTCAAAATATTAGCAATTACTGCAAGGAAAATGCTAAGCAGTAATTTAAGACCATGTATCCTCTGACCGCATTCTTAAAATAAAACCCTTTTTAAAAGAAGTATTATTTTAGATTCATAGCATGACCCATCCTGTAAGCTTGTGGCAAGTAGCGATGAATTGAAATGAAATTTGCTGCTTGTTGGACTAGATGGACCTGATCCAACAGGCCCTTCTTATGTTCTTAAACTCACTGAAGTTCCCCCACCATTATTGACATCCCATCCCCAATTTCCCAGCTTAACCAGAGGCCCAAAAGCCATCAGGAAGAGCTGTGTCACTGGAGGAACTGTGATTGTATTGCCTGCCCTTTAAAAATAAAATAGTAAAGGAAGCCACTACCTCTTCTCCAGGTTGTATAAGGAGCCATGGTTCTGGGAAGGGGTTGCTTGTTAGGCTCTTCTCTTGTACCATTTTCCTGTTCTCAGTGCCTCCCAAGTAAGTGCTTTTTGCCCATGGAGAAAAATGTAAGGGCACTTTGTGGGTACAGTCATACCTTGGAAGTTGAACGGAATCTGTTCGAGAAGTACAATCGACTTCCAAAACGTTCAGAAACTAAAGCACAGCTTCTGATTGGCTATAGGAAGCTCCTGCAGCCATTTGGAAGCTGTGGAAGCCCCGTTGGATGTTCGGCTTCCAAAAATGGTTTGCATACCAGAACAGTCACTTCTGGGTTTGCGGCATTCAGGAGCCCAAACGTTCGAGAACAAAGCGGTTCGAAAACCAAGGTACGACTGTACTTGTAAAGGTTTATTGTGCAAAAAATTTAAAAGGCTAAAAGTAGGGGTCAATTCAGAGTTGAAAAATGGCATGGAGAAAGACTTAAAAACCAGCACCATGCCTGCTGACTGAGCCTTCTCTGTGTTGGCCCCCAAGCTATAGAACACCTTCCCCTCTGAGGTACATCTCACATACTTCTGTTATACATTTTCCTTTGGCAAGTCACAATGCACCTCTTTGATCTCTTTGGGGGTGGAGTACTATAAAATCTTGCTGTTGTCCTCCCTTCTTCAGTGGAGGAGTGTTGCTAAAGTTGTTAATTACGATTTCACTTAATTTGCTTTATTGAATTGTATGCAACACACCCTGGGACCTTGAGGTGAAAGGAGAGCAGTAGATTCAAATAAAGAACTCTGAACACAAACACAGACCAAAAATCTGAGCAATCTGATCGTGGTTCTCCCACAGTCATGTCTAATTTGGCCCAGGCAGCAAAGTCTGGACTTCTATGTCTACAGTGGGATGACATTTCATAACTGGGAAACAGTTTCCTGCTGACTGAGCTTGATGCATAGGTGACACCATTCAGATATCTGAGATTCTAATGAGACCCACCAATAGAAGTGATATGGATGATATATAGTCAAAGTGCAATCCTAGGTGTGCCTATTCAGAAGTAAGCTCTACTGAGTTTGATAGGACTTACCCTCAGGTAAGTGTGCACAGAATGTGGCATAAGTAATTTAGGGGCTTATAGGTTATAACCAGTATATTTTTCCTTTTTGCATTCTGAAAAAGGCATACAATTTTGCATCCATCCACCATGCACAAGATGTTTAGCATTCAGGGTTACATCCAAACTTAGTTGAACTTGGCCTTCACAGAAGTTGATGGAACTCAAATCATTTGTCGTTGATTTCAATAAGACCTAAGTTCAACTAACAGTCTGGATCTAACCCATATTTTCTTTTTTAAAAACCCACAAGATTCAGCTAAGCACTTTCTCTTAAAAATAAATACAGTACTGACAAAATAAATGCTCAAAATATATTTGGCCATAGATGGTCACAAACAAAAACTGCTCAGGATCAACTGCCTAGTTATTCCTTGTTTTCCAAAGCAACATTTTTCATATATTAACATGTTGGTTCAAAGACCTCTGAGATTAGTGAGAAGCTGGTCAACGTGAGTTAATAGAGAGATTTCAGCAATGGCCACTTTGCTCCATATTACGTTTAGAATTCTGGTGTGTTTTCCCCGCTCCAGTGTGGATCTCTACTCACTGGAAAACTGACAAAGAGCATCAATTTATTATCCATTATGAATTAGAGCCTTCTTTATGCAGTTCACAACACTAGATTTAAGTCCATGGCACTCTTGCTGCCCTTTAACAATTATTGTCAGGATTATGCAAATTGATTCCAAAAGCTCAGTAGTGTTTTTAATTTAATATGCACTCTTTAGCCTGTGATCAATTATCATTTGCAAACAGAAAAAGTGCAATTTTTAATATGTTGGAATAAGGAAATATAAATGCAGAATGGTTGTTAGAGAAGGTTTCATTATTCTCCATTAACATAACTAATATTTTATCAATTTTTGCATTGCCTTTGAATATTATAAAACACGCATTCCTTTTCAACTATTTGTTTTACATATAATTGACAATAAGAACCAAGACTATAATATTTTTATTGTTATAATATATACAGATGTTTACCGTATGTACAGCTGAAATATTTTTATCTAGCCTTTTTACATCCCTCCCCAAGGTAGTAAAATCTGCAAACCCTCCCACCTCCTTGCTCACTGAGGTCTGACTTAAAACCTTCCTTTAACTGTATACTGTAAAGCAGATTAAATAATCCTTTCTCAATTCTAGGGCCGTCTTCACATAAACGTATTAAATATGTTAGACATAAAATTGTTCTCCTTTTGCTTGTTGTTTCACATTCTGACTTAATGAAGACAGTGACATCAATGTAAAAGAAAAATAGACAGATCCCTGATCCCAAGGAGATTACAGTTTTTAAGTAGAGAACAGGACAAATTACAGAGGGGTTGGAAAGCAGAGAAAAGTGTAGCAAGGGATGAATGTGGACAAATGGCATTGCATGTACTTGGAACAAGGGTGAAGGATCGATGGCCCTCTGCATGCTTTGAACTACAACTCCCATCATGCCTGACCATTGGCCATGCCGGATGGAAGCTGGCATTCAACAACATCTGGCAGAGCACAAGTTACTCATTCTGATAAAACATGTTTACAGTTGGGGGCGAGGATTAAGCTGTGAGTCCAAGCGTCTTGCAGAAAAGATGGTTTGGTGGGGGATTTGAAAGGAGGATAGAGGTGGCACACCCACACGTTCAAGGAGAATTTTTTACCACTTATAAGGGCTATGGGCTGGATTTGGATGAACTCCAGACTGAGGCAGGGTACCTGGGAGAGGTTTTGAGTTTGTCATAGGTGAAGTGGGGTCTGAACGAGTCAGTATATGTTGAAGTGGGGACCTCGAAAGTACTGACACAAAATGGCTGCCACTTCTAGAAGAGCAGAAAGGGGGAAAGGACCACACAATGATGAAGGAATTCCCTGTCATCAAAGAAAATGGTATCTACTTCAGCCACCTCCACGCTCACTCACAGAGAAAAGCTATTCTTTGCACTTCTCTTCTGTTCAGAACACAAGGGAGGGTGAGTGTCCTATCATGTTTAAAGGGACATGTTTAAGGGGACATATTAAATATAGGAGTCCAAGTCCATGCAAACAGAAACTGAGCAGGAAAAGCAAACAGTTCCTCATGCATCGTGAATTTTGCAGGCATGGTACAAGCAGCTGCACAACAATAAACTAAGTAACACATTTAATTTTGCCCTCACTTCAAGTCCTTTATTGTATTTGGGATATGAATGCAATAAACCATCTTTCTTCCAAGGAACTCAAGGTGCATACATGGTTCCTGCCACCCCTATTTTATCCTCACAATACCCCATGAGGTAGGTTAGCCTTAGAGACGTTGACTGGCCGAAGGTCACCCAGCAAGCTTCATGAACACATATGGGGATTTGAACCCTTGCAAGTCATAGTCCGGCACTCTAACTACTATAACACACTTCCCCTCCCCCCTTAATCTCTCTAGATACACATGTCTCTACCATCCCTCTCATCCTGGCTGATTTTTGTAGGTTAGACTATAATCAGCCCTACAGTACGCAAAAGCCAATGTTACATGTCTGGTGTGAAAATAGAAATGAAAACAGTCAATTTCCCCAGCATTTGTTTTGTCACAAAGGCAGTATTGCATATTTGGTACTGGGAGTTGGTGTGAGGAGGAAGAAAAGCATAGTTGCTCTTCAAATAATTGTCCCCAGATGACCCTGCAGATTTTCACATAGAAATCTGATCAACGGTTAATACAGCTTGAAACAGCTTTAGCTTCTGCTAGGTGCTCCCTGCTGTGAGCACTGTTCAATAGCAGGGGGCTCAGTCAATGACAGCCCAGCTCCCAAGGGACAATGCTCAGTGCCAGGAGCTATAGATTAACAATAAGTAGAGGAGAGGACCAGTTTAGTAAAGAAAAGAAAACCGAAGAGGGGGACACCACAACATGTCAACCTGCTCCATGAGTGTGCTGGTCCCACTGATAATCTTGCAGACCAACACAGATCAACACAAAATGGGGAGCTCCGATATCTTAAACTTATTCCCTGACCACAACACTTTTTAATATTTAGTCATTGATAAAAGTATTTCTATACAAAACACCAGGGCAGTGCACAGAAATATAAAAATGCTTTTCTTAACCCCATTCATAGCAGTAGAGACCAATTGTTAAAATGATTGCATACTCAAAAAAAATTTAAACAAACCTCCCAGGCCTGTCAGCTTGTGATCACATATTTCTGTGATCTACCTACGAGTCCTTACTCTCTTGTCCCTGTCATTACACTTTGTGGAAATGTACCTCTTTGCTGTGTAAGTGGAGACAGCACCCTGAAAGGAAAGGAAGTCCTGCGCCTGACAGCAGGATATTTTTTTCAGGGTCTTGAAGAATACAAATACCCTCTGTCGGGGGTGGAAAAATCTATCCATTTCAGTTTTTCTAGGTTTTTTATTTTTCCAATTTTAAGTTCAGTTCTGCACATTTGCAGATCAGCTTGTGAATTTATTTATTTTTTTACAAAAGTTTCCATGAAAATTCACTAGCATATTTCTCCTAATATATGCTCTCTCTCTTTTGGCAAGTGCTTTTCACTAATACAATGCATTTTGTATGTTTTTTTCATGAATATAATGTATTTTTAATGCACACTTGACCCTAGTGTAGGCATTTCTGTACACATTGCATGTCTGGAGAACTGCATCGCAAAATTCAGAGAGAGGTGAATTTCAAAAGGTGGCTGTGTTTTGGTTTGTGTATTGTTCTAGGAAGAGCAAATTTAGCAGGTTCTCCATTAATTGCAAACTGAGCCAAATTTCCTCACTTTCCCTATCCACTGTGAATAGGGGATCCACCAATGCTATTTCCTGACAGCAAGTTAGTGGCTAAGTGATGTTGGCTTAGTTCTGTTGTCTGTTCCTGCAGTGCAGTTATCCTGTCCAATGGGAGCAAGAATCACAGACCTAAGAAAGGAAGATGACTTCACAAGGAACCGTGGAAGCACATTATCTGCATTATGATTAATAGTGCCCAAATTAAAGGGAAAGTTTCCATCTTGTGTTTCCTTTTGGAGAAAAAGATAGCCTGGAGCCCAGTTGCATACATACATTTATTATAACCTCTTGTAGAAAAGCAAAGTATGAATGCAAAAGTTTTCCCTGTTTCATTTTTATTTTTTAGTAAACACAAAAGTCTAACTTCCTGGAATATTACAAGAATTTGTGACTCACAGCCCACCCTGAGGCAGGTTTATCCAGGAGTAAATCCCACCAGCAAGTGAGATGATATTTGAAATATCTATATTGCCTAGAGGAGCATGGTTCTCTCAAGATGTTGTTGGACTCCAACTTCCATCAACCCCAGCCAACATGGCCAATGGCTAGGGATGATAAGTCCAGCAACATCTAGAGGGCACTACATTGGCTACCCCTGGCCAAGAGTAAACTATGTGGTATCCGCAGATAGGTAGATAGACAAATAGATCTACTTTCTTTGTTTATTTCCCCATACCCAGTCATCTAGCTGCTCTCTCATCATGAGCACTGTGTGTGCTTCCCAGTGTGACCTCAGTTGCTCTGCAGCTCATATTTGCTATCTAATTCAGAAAACATATCCTAGAGACACTTATTATTGGTCTATGATAACCATGCACTTTGCCAAAAATTCTAAGGCATCTTACATCTTGATGCTACTGAATGCTTTTTGCGATTCAAAATATATGTTCCTGCGGGTAAATGACATGCTCATTTCTTTTCAACAATTTTTACAAGCTGTTTGCTATTCTGTACCTCCCAGTAACTTTTCCACTCCATATGGGGCCTGATGGAAAGGTCAGTAAAATCCATTGAAAGGGCTTGCTTTCACTGCAGGAATTACTGGATGCAGCAAATTCTGATTTACATAGATTAGTCCAGAAACACGGGAACAAGAGGACAGCATAATCCATAGCCCATAATCTCACCAGTTTCATGCAGCCTTAAGAACTCTGTACATCTGCAGCCCAGAGTAAAAATCCAGGGCTACTGTAATGAGATTTCTGAGTTTTATTTTATGTTTCTTCCATCCTGAGATGGAAAAATAAAATATTTCCTGATCAGTGGACTCACTGCCTTGGACAAACAACCTATATCCAAACCAAGCCATTGTTGCATCCAGCAAGGGACCAGTGATGCACATGGTAGTGATGCCATAAGGGGATCTACATTCCCATCTGCATCTTACCATGTACGGTAAGATGTACCTCTACCCAGGTTGTGCAGTGCTGATGTGGATAGGCTATTCTCTGAGTTCCTCTCCTGCAGAGGTTCCTTTTGGATTTGAAACACAATGAACATGCAAATGGAATGGAGAAACAAAATAAAAAAATGCCTTCCAGTAGCACCTTAGAGACCAACTAAGTTTGTTATTGGTATGAGCTTTCATGTGCATGCACACATCTGAAGAAGTGTGCATGCACACGAAAGCTCATACCAATAGCAAACTTAGTTGGTCTCTAAGGTGCTACTGGAAGGCATTTTTTATTTTGTTTAGACTATGGCAGACCAACACGGCTACCTACCTGTAACTAGAAATGGAATGGAGGTTAAACATTTTATTAAATAGCCAAAGAAAGCTATCGGATGCCCCTTTGTTTGCCAGGATCTCTGTCAGCAATGGGCATGCCTCCTGAAGCTGGAGATAAGAGTTTGATAGCACTTTCTGGATCTAGCCTACAGTGAAGTTCTTTTTAGCAGAGGTGGTCTCAGGGCTTATATACTGTTGTGGTTGCAAAAGTTACATCTTGTGTTTGGGTGACACATCCATTTCCTCCAAACTAAACGACTTCACTGTTGGCAGCCAACCAACATAGATAACTTTTGAGACTGTCTGATACCCCCTATTTGAGGTGCCAGCATGGGATTGGCAGGAGCCTGTTCTAGAGATTAAGATTCCCACACCTTGTCATCTCAACATATATCTTTTTGTGGAATATATGAAATCAGCCCCCTAAAGGGCTCAGGTCCTGGATTCTAGGCATGTAAGGAGCATTGTTGTACCCCACCAAAAATTTCCTCAAAATAGCACTGGTCTTCCTTTAAAATCCAATATATCTGTCTGTGCTATACTGTCACAAACAGATTGAGGTCAATCAATTACTCTATGATTCTGGCAGATGATGCAATTGTGGTTACTCTACTGTGCTTCCCCCACCCTATTTCTCCTCCTATACCCTTCCCCTTATCCCTTTACACTACACTGTTAGGAGGCAGAGCCACTGGAGTGGCTGTACCCAGGCCCTAGATATTTCTGCCTAGGGAGGCTCTTTCCCTGATGTTCTTCTTTTTCAGCACAAAAAAATCTTCTTTAGAGAAAAGAAATTATGAACAGCTGCTGTTCTCAACTTTTTAAAAAATCTGCTAGTTTTATCTACTGCTTGGGTTGTTGTTTTTCTTCCAGCTGCTGCCTTTATTGTTTTAAATGTGTGTGATTCCTGTTCCTTTATTGTGCTTGCATTTGGCTGATAGCCACCTTGAACTTTTAGGCAATAGATATTTTAAATAAATAAATTGCATGTGGTAAATTGAATCCAGATGCACAGTGGGTTCACAACAGCTGGGCCCTTGCATGTTCTTGACACATACTGTCAGGGCTGGCTCCTGGTCCCAGCTCACAGAGGACCAACGCTGGCTGGTATTTATGTACAAAAGTCTTTATTGAAGTACAGTTTCCATTTCCACGCCGCAGCGCTCCAGCTCTACGTCTAGACTTTAGACCGGCGAAGCTCCATCTGAGTCCCCTCCCCCTGTACACCAGTTTAAGACTCTAGCTTTACTCCACCTCTTCTTTCTCCTCTGGGTCCTGCTGCCCTCCGGGGCCCCTGTCTCCCTGGATTCCTCTGAGGCTGACGATGACCCCCCTGACTCCTCCCTCTCTCTTCGGCGGGCTTTAGGACCTGGCTCTCTTCCCGGGCTGCCCACTGTGCCTCCCTCCTGTACATTTGAACTTGGCGCGCGCGCGCGTTTAACTTTCCTGATGACCGTTTCCTCACTCCCCGACGGAGGTGTGGTCAATCCTGCCTCACGTTCTCCCGCTGGCAGCGCTCCACCTGATCCCGATGCCTGGGACTCCTCCCCCCTACTGCACTCTGGGGGGGACGTGGGCCCTGATTTCCAACTGCTACTCTCTGAGTCCCCTCTGCCCCCTTCTTCCCGAGGTGTCCCCCTGGGCACTCCCCTTGCCCTGACCATGGGGGCCCCTTTCTGTGAATCCTCCGAGTCACTGGAGAGACTCAGAGACCTCGGACTACTGTCATCGCTGACATTTCCTTCAGACTCCTCCCCCTCGCTCTCCGTTTCCTCCCTCTCCTGTGACTCTTCTCCTGAACCCCTGACATCCATCCCCCCCTCGAAGCCCCCCCTTCCCCCTCCCCTTCCTCCGGCGGGGGTGCTGGGTGCTCCGTCGTTGTGGGGGTGAATGGTGGATACGGTTCGTCCCCCGTGGCGTGCATCCAGTGAGATAAATCCGGCTCGTCCTCCGTGTCTCCGGCCACCTCGTTCTCCTCTGCTTCCATCTCCGTGCCGCCATGCTCGAACCCAACGTCCTCCCCCATCACGTCCATGTCCGTCACACCCTCGTTCCCCTCTGGGTCCGTTGCCTGCCAAGGGCCCCTCAACCACCTCTCCTCTCCTCGATTGTCCCACCAAAACGAGCGATCTGAGGCAAACCCCGAGGGCGAACCCTCCGGTGAACGTGTTTCTAATGCTGGTTCTTCGTCCGAGGTGAATCCCTGGAATGTGCTGGTAGAAAGCGTGGGTGTGAAAAGCCAGTCGTCGAAATACTCGGCTGGCATGGGCCTGTGTGGGAACAAGGCATGAAACTCCTCTTTGAGGAGAGGCTCGTCCAGGGCATAGTCCGGCACCCAACTGTTGGCGCTGGCCGGGGTACCTTCCCTTGCGAGAAAATATTCTACTCCCTCTTCCCCCCATCTCGAGTCCAAAATCTCTGTGACCTGGTTGATGGGTTCCCTTCTTGGCGACTCCCTCCTCGGGGGGGTCTCCCTATACTGGTCTGGTGCCGTGCCCTGCGCCTGAAATCGGTGAGGTGCTTTGTAGGGCGTGAGCACCGACCTATGGAATACTGGGTGCATTCTGGATCCCTCCGGAAGTGTCAACCGGAAGGCCACCGGATTGATCTGTGCCTCAACTAGGTAAGGTCCTAGCTGCTTATGTCCAAGTTTCTTCTTAGCTAAGGATCTGGTCGGCACTGCGTGGGCCGCTAACCACACCCAGTCTCCCACCTGTATGTCTTCCCCAACCCTCCTGTGCTTGTCAGCCTGCAGTTTGTATGCGTGCTTTGCAAGCTCTAACTGCCTCCTAAGCTGCTCGTGAACTTCCTGCAATTCTGCCGCCAAGACTTCCGCTGTCTGTGGTTCCCCCTCCCCCAGTCTCTCTAACCCCGGGAAGGTTCTGGGATGCCTCCCGTTGTTGGCGAAGAACGGCGTCACCCCTGTGGACACGTGCTTCGTGTTGTTGTAAGCGAACTCAGCGAGCGGCAGGTAGTCCACCCATGTCGTCGGCTGTTGATTTGCATAGCATCTCAGGTACTGCTGCATGATGGCGTTGACGCGCTCCGCTTGGCCGTTGGTCTGCGGGTGTCTCGCCGACGCTAGGTTGATCTTGACGTTCAGGAAACCCATCAGCTTCTGCCAGAAGCTCGAAATGAACTGGCGCCCCCTGTCGGACAAGATAGACCGTGGCAGCCCGTGCACCCTGAAGACGTGGTCTATGAACATTTTGGCGGTCTGTTCTGCCGTGGCCACCTTCGCGCACGGAATGAAGTGGGCCATTTTAGTGAACATGTCCACCACCACTAGCACTGCCGTTTTACCCCTTGAGCTGGGTAAATCCGTGACAAAGTCCAGGGCCACCCTCTCCCACAGTTCGCTCGGGGTCTGTAGCGGTTCGAGCAGTCCTGCCGGAGGCTTGTGCACTGACTTGGCCCTTTGGCAGGTGTCGCACCTCGAGACGTACTCCGCGACTTCCCCCCTCATCTTGGGCCACCAGAAATCTCTGGCAACGAGTTCTGCCGTCTTCTCTTTGCCAAAGTGCCCGGCGGTTGGCGCGTCGTGCAACTGCTGCAGTACTTTCGCACGGAGTTCGTCTCCCGGTACATAGAGTGCTCCTCTGCGGATGAGCAATCCGTCCCGTATTTGGAACTCGTTGTCTTTCACCGTTCCCTTGCGCACCTCCTCCATCTTGGCTAGTGCGAAGGAGTCCTCCTGCAGTGCTCGACGGACCGCCTCCAGGTCCACGGTTGCGGAAGCGCACGCCCACGCTTTCGGGGTGAAAATGTGCTTGGCTGCTGCTGGTGCCGCTTCTTCGAGGTATTGCGGCTTTCTGGACAGTGCATCTGCCATGATGTTGTTGTCGCCCGGGATGTATTCTATCCTGAAGTCGAAATCTGCAAAGAACTCCGCCCATCTGATGTGCCGCTGGTTCAGGAACCTTGCCGTGCGCCAGTACTCTAGGTTCTTATGATCCGTGCGAACCTGCACTGTGTGTTTGGCCCCGATGAGGAAGTGCCGCCACGCCTTGAATGCTGCATGAATGGCCAGCAACTCCCTGTCCCAGATGGTGTAGTTCTGCTCTGACTTGCTGAGCTTCCTAGAGTAGAAGGCACACGGTCTCCAGTCCCCATGCGGGTCCTCCTGCAACAGTACGGCGCCCACGGCTCTGTCTGAGGCGTCCGTCTCAACTCTCAGCGGTTTGCCGGGATTCACATGCAATAGCTGCCCTTCGGACGAGAAGAGACGCTTAAGGTTCTGGAAGGACTGCTCCGCTTGCTCCGTCCAGATGAACTTCTTCTTCTTGGAGCTGAGCGTGTCGGTAATGGCCGCTGTCTGCATTGCGAACCCCTTGATGAACTTGCGGTAAAAGTTGGCGAACCCCACAAACCGCTGGACCTCCTTCCGATTGCGCGGGCTCTTCCAGTCCAACACTGCGCGAACCTTGGCGCTGTCCATGGCGAGCCCCTTGTCCAACAGCTTGTAGCCCAGGAAATCCACCTCCTTCCTGTCGAACTGGCACTTCTCCAGCTTGGCGTATAGCCGATGCTCCTGCAGTCGCTGCAGAACCTCCTTGACGTCCCCCTCGTGGGTCTCCTCAGATTCCGAGAATATCAGGATGTCGTCCAAGAAGCAGACGCATTTCTTGTAGAGGAGACCCGCCAGGACGTGATGCATGAAGGCTTGAAAACAGTGGGCGCCATTTTGTAAACCGAAGGGCATAACTCTGTATTCATATGTGCCCAGGGGCGTGAACATGGCAGTCTTCCACTCGTCCCCCTCCCGTATGCGAATCAGGTTGTACGCCCCTCGCAGATCCAACTTTGTAAAAACGCGTCCTTTCCTCACCGTTGCAAGCAGGTCATCTATTTTGGGCATAGGAAAGGCTGTGGGCTTGGTCTTTGAATTTAAGAGCCTGAAATCCACTACAAGCCTCTTTTGGGGCGTGTCCTTTTTCTTCACAAAGAATACAGGACTGCCCCCTGCTGCTTTCGACTCCCGGATGAAACCGCGCTTCAAGTTGAGGTCTATGAACTCCTTGAGCTCCTGCAGCTCGTCTTCAGACATGGAATACAATTTCCCGGCTGGCAGCGTCGCCCCTGGTAGGAGGTCAATCTGGCAGTCATAGGGCCTGTGGGGAGGCAGCTTGTCCGCTTCCTTCTCGCAGAAAACCTCCAAAAACGCTGCGTACTTGCGTGGCACTGCTTGCAGCGTGCTTAGTTGTAACTGCGTGTCTTCCCCTCCTTCTTCCGGGCTAGGAAGAATGCAATGTTCCGCGCAATAGGAGGAACCGAAGGTCAGTTGGCGCTGGTACCACGCCAATGCTGGACTGTGCCTGTGCAGCCAACTCATGCCCAAGACCACCGGCGTGCCCGACAGTTTGGTGACGTTGAAGCTGATGACCTCTTGGTGATTTCCAATCCGCATCACCAGTGGCTGCGTTTGTTGCACCACCTGCCCCCCTAACAAGTCTCTGCCATCCACCGTGACAACCTTCAGGGGCAGCGTGGCTGGTAGCAGTGGTATATTGTGCTGCTGAATAAAATCCAGTCCTATAAAGTCGGCGTTGCTGCCGGAGTCAATGGTGATCGGCACTTCCAGAGTGCTTCCGTTGGGCAGTTGGAGAGACGCTGTAAGCTGCACCACTGGTTTGGGTGGGAGGGGGTCTGTGGGCTGCAAAATCTCTGGGGATTGCTTCACTGACTTGTCTGGCTGGACCCCAGTGCTTCTTCCTCCAGCCAGACTCTGCCGTTTCCCTGCAGTGGTTCTCCCTGGTAAGCTGGGTTTGATACTGTTGCAGAGGCTGCAGTGTGCTTATGGAGCCTCTGGGGACACTCTTTCGCCATGTGCTGGGCACTGTCACAGATGTAGCACTTCCTGTTCCCTCTAGGAAGCTTCGCTTTGGCTGCTCCCGGTGGTAAGGCTCTGGTAGCTGACTGAGCCCTGGCACCTCCAATCTCCATCGGTTCTTCCCCCCCTCCTTGGGGGGGTGTGGATTGCGCACGCGCTGCATCTTTGGGAAAAAGGGGAGGTGCTTTCGCTGGTGTACGTCCCCAACGCCCTTCGTCTCTGTTCCATGGACGTTCTTCCAAACGCACGCCGATTTCCAGCGCCCTCTGAACCACTTGTTGAGTGGTCTTAGGTCTCTCTCCCCTTGCAATCTCATCTTTCACATTTGCATTCAATCCTTCCCAGAAAAGGTCTCTGACTGGAGCAGAATTCTTCTCCCACCCCAGCGCGTGGACTAATGCAAAAAAGCGGGCATGATACTGCCTTACACTGGCTTTGCCTTGTTTGAGACCATGTATGTCTCTTCTGGCAAGATCGACGTCTATCTTCGATAAAAAACATGAATCCATCGCTTTAATGAACGCATCCGCATCTTGGAGCGCCGGATCCTTATCTCTCCATAAATTTCTCAGCCACGCTTTGGCTTCCCCATGCAAATGGGATAGGATAAACCCCACTTTTTCTCTTTCATCTCTAAAGTCCTTTTCCAGCAGATTCAGCGCAAAGAGCAAGTCTGCTCGGAAATTAGGGTACTGTGGTAAACTCCCGTCAAAATGGGATACCAGACTGCCTCCCCTTTTCCCCAGCCCTATGCCCTCTGGTTTGGGTCCCGGTTGCCCTTGTCTAGTGAGCATGTCCAACCTGGCTTGGAGATCCTTGCAGACTGTATCCATTTCCTCTTCCCTTTTTCTGGAGGCACGCACCTCTGCGTTGAGTTGAACCACAGCATTTCGCAGGTCTGTCCATTCCTGTTCTGTAGTCATCTTGTCTGATTCTTGTGAGCTCGCAAAGCACCACTTCTCTCCCCTCGCTACGTAGACTCACGTTGCGAGGTTCTTGGTGGAAAATCTTTACTGAGATGGAGCTTACTGTCAGGGCTGGCTCCTGGTCCCAGCTCACAGAGGACCAACGCTGGCTGGTATTTATGTACAAAAGTCTTTATTGAAGTACAGTTTCCATTTCCACGCCGCAGCGCTCCAGCTCTACGTCTAGACTTTAGACCGGCGAAGCTCCATCTGAGTCCTCTCCCCCTGTACACCAGTTTAAGACTCTAGCTTTACTCCACCTCTTCTTTCTCCTCTGGGTCCTGCTGCCCTCCGGGGCCCCTGTCTCCCTGGATTCCTCTGAGGCTGACGATGACCCCCCTGACTCCTCCCTCTCTCTTCGGCGGGCTTTAGGACCTGGCTCTCTTCCCGGGCTGCCCACTGTGCCTCCCTCCTGTACATTTGAACTTGGCGCGCGCGCGCGTTTAACTTTCCTGATGACCGTTTCCTCACTCCCCGACGGAGGTGTGGTCAATCCTGCCTCACGTTCTCCCGCTGGCAGCGCTCCACCTGATCCCGATGCCTGGGACTCCTCCCCCCTACTGCACTCTGGGGGGGACGTGGGCCCTGATTTCCAACTGCTACTCTCTGAGTCCCCTCTGCCCCCTTCTTCCCGAGGTGTCCCCCTGGGCACTCCCCTTGCCCTGACCATGGGGGCCCCTTTCTGTGAATCCTCCGAGTCACTGGAGAGACTCAGAGACCTCGGACTACTGTCATCGCTGACATTTCCTTCAGACTCCTCCCCCTCGCTCTCCGTTTCCTCCCTCTCCTGTGACTCTTCTCCTGAACCCCTGACACATACGATCATGATGGTTAGATGCAGTCACTTTATCAGAAGATTGATGGGTGTAGAATCCTGCCACAGAATCTAATCCATCCTATTTCATTGTGCAGATCTCCTGTGTTGGCTTGTGGTGGTTACCACTAAACACCAACCCAATCTCTATCGTGGGAATATCAGAAAACAATTTTTACTTGGATTGTAATTGAAAACTAATAAAAATTATTATCAAAAAGAAAATATTTTTTACTTAAGCATGGTGGTTTACATTTATACCGCCCATTCACAAATGCATTTTACTGGTAGATGCATTTTTAAGTAAAAAACAAGCACAAAATGCATATGCTGGAATGGAGTGAGAAAGAATGGTGTGCAAAAGGATGGAACGGAGGATTGAAATGGGAAGGATAGCCCATCCCAAGCTATGCATGTTCCTGGAGAGAGATGGCAGGGCCACGATGATTCACGTACTACTAATGTCCCCATTGTATTACTACAACTCACTCAACTTGAAGACACCACAGAGACTGCAGCTAGTGCAAAACAAAGCAGCTGTACTTTTAATAGGCATATCTGCATGGAGTCATTTAGCACTGGTCCTCAAAGGCATGCACTGCTTGCCTATTTGTCACCAGAACCCAATCCAAAGCGATACAACCCTCAACTGATTAGGAGCTGGTTATCTGAAGGACCACCAAAGATTCCTGCTAAGATCTTGAGGTCAGTTGGGGAAGTTCTTTTGGCAGTGCCATTGTTGACTAAGGTCAAGAAATCTATGACTCACCAAAGGCCATTTTCAACAATAACACCCCAGTTCCAGAACACCCTCCCCTTTTAGTGCCAGCTGAAGACTTTCCTCTTCCACCAGGCCCTCTGAATGCGTTGTGCATATCCCTGCACTACATATGTTGTGCTTGTGTAGTTTGGACAAAGGGTTTGGTTTACTGTGATTTATTCATTGTATTTCATTGCTTAGTTTACACGGTGGTTATATTTTAAATTGTTGTGATGGGCACCAAATCACTTGCGATAAAAGGCAGGCTATGAATTCCAAAACAACAACAACAATACTTCTCTTACTTTGAGGCTGATCACGAATATTAGATGCATTATGGTATGCTATATTTAGACTATTCTGTGATGATAAAGCAGACACATCTGCATCTCCAGATACAGGGGGACGACGACGACATAATCTGTATAAAAGTTATGTATAGTTCTAACCACAGATAGAGCAAGGACTGCAGAATCAGTTCAGCAACCATGGATTTAACCTCAGATAAACTGAATTCTAGCTTCACATACTCCATGTTTGTCCCCACTTACACAACATGTAAATAAATAAATAAATAAATAAAATAAAATGTGACTGCCCTGCTTCTTTTTGCAAAGAATAATGCATCAAAACAGCCCCCCAAATATACCATGAAGCACTCTAAGCATTTAACAAGCAGGGTGTGTGTGTGTGTGTAATCTCCACCAAGCCATGACAGTCTCCTTAATTAGCTCATATAATAAACTTTCCTCTGCCAGACACTTTCTGCTATCTTTCTCCTTGTTCGTGGAATTGTTGTCACTCAGGTCTGACGTTCCTAACACAGTTGGCAGGGCATTGATAGGGACCTTAATGCCTGACACAAATCATTACCACTAGTGCATTTGTTATACGTATTTGTAATTGCTCCAAATACTTTATCTATGAACACTAATCATAAGTGCATGAAACATCATCTTCTCTTGTAATGGTAGCATACTTGAAGAAATTAAACATTTTAAGTGCAGGAGCTTACAGGCCTCATAATTAAAGATTTCAAACAGGAGTTGTGCAGTTTCACATGACTGAATGAAGAACAGTGAAGACTTCTCACTGGCAGCGAAGCTGCTGTACAACAACCCAAAGAAGAGGAGCCACAATAAAATTCCTCCTTGTCAAAAATCCTTAGTAAAGGTTGGGGAAAGCACCAAAAATGCATCAGTGTCTCTTCCAAGTCACTCCTATGAACAAAAATTGTAATACTGAAAACCCTGTACCTGTGTCTACTTGAGAAAATGAAGTAGGTATGCAGACCAGTCTGGAAGTCAAACAGCATATCCAAATGTAAACAGTATGTCCTCCTTGTGTTTTGATTTTGAGGTGGAAATAGCTTCTGGGCATTTCAGCAAAAGCTGGATCATCAGAACTGTTCTTCTGTGAAAATGTTTTTAATCTTATTAGAGACAATGAAGGAGGCCTCTAGAGAAGACTTGGAACTCAATACTGGAATGTGACAGAAGAGTGAGTGGAAGAATGATTGACAGCAGGAAAGCAGAATGGAACATTGGGCAGAGTTTAAAAGGTAGAGGACGTTGGTAGAAAGTGTGGAAAATAGGGGCTTTCGGAGACAAGAGGGAGAGAGATGAGAAAGATAGAGATTGCAATTGTAAAAGGGTTAAGTAGGAAAGCTAGTTCTGTCACAACAGATATTAGAACTCTAGCATTCTATATAACTGGGGTGGAGAACCTCATACTGAATGTGGGACTCCGCACCTCTCTCTGGTGCCTGGGATTCTCTCGAGGCCACACTTCCTCCTAAGCACGCCCCTCTGCTTCGCATCCTCCCCAAGTATTTTCTGCCTTGCTGGGAAGGCACCCTTGAACGATGATAATGCCTCTTTCTTACTCAGCCAGCTCCAAGGCTGGTGGAAGGCATTCAGCAGGCAGCAGGTGGGCTGGGTCAGCGACAGCAGTGGCAGTGGTGGCCGGGCAACAGCAAAGGTCATCTCGCTTCCTCAAAGGTCTCATGGATGGCACAGAGGTGGAAGGCCATGTCTCCCAGCAGTGGCAAACCCAGATTCAGGCACTTGGCGGGCACTTACCTTTCACCGAGTCTAGCCTGTAGCACGGCCCACTCAGTGGCAGCCAAATGCCAGTAGTCTGAGAAGGGTACTTCATGGTGTGTACTGGCACCTTTTTTCTAGAAAAAAGGCACTGGTTGTGAGAAAACACATATTAAGGTATGTCTATCTCACAGTGACCCTTTCCTCTCAAGTTTTAAGGGAGAGAATAATACATCAATAGTATGGCTGGGGGGACCCTCCATAGTTAATGTTACAGCTTTTGAAGATAAAGCCTTCTCAAACATCTCAGTGTTTCATATATCTCATCCCATGTATCTGGTGTGGATGTACATGAGTAAGAATATAAAGAGAAAGTCCTGCTGCTTTCTCTTGTGGCAGAAAGTATTTTCAGGGATGTCTGGAGTCAGCAGAATAACCAAGTGACTGAACTAGTGACTGCCCAGGCCCATGTAGGGGATTCCAGGAGCACGACATGGTCCATCAAAAACCAAGCAAGTGAAATCTGATGCTCACATTTTGATGGTCCAAGTATGCAATTCATATGCAAGTAGGATACAGGAAGACACGTCAGTCTCTTACTCATTCTCACCATACAGAAATCTTCCAGTACAAGTCAGGTACTATGCATTTCAATAAACCCTACCTCACAATTGTAATGAATGGAAGAACCAAGCAGAACACCCTGAGTCACTTGGAGGAAAGTTAGAATATAAATACACTAAATAAATAATGCCTGTTCAAGTAGGTGATAGTCTAGCTTCTTGCCCATCCTTTTCCTCCAATGGATGGATTTCATGAGCAAGTCTGACTTGCATAGACATTTACACATTAAGGGTCCAAATTTATATGGAGGGCTCTACACAAGGTGGGAGAGAATGGTATTTCCTCCTTGATGTTGCATCCTAACTAATACTTAGAGTAGACCCAGTGAAATCCTGGACACGTCCCACTGATTACAAGACGTCTACTTTGAAGCATGAAAAATTCTGGATCCAAACCTTGGATTGGAAGTGATATTTTTAATAAAGCAATTGTTCAAGGTAGGTCAAAACATGTTTTTGATGTTGTTTGGGGTTTAGGTTCCTGCCTCCCCATCCCTTTTTTGTTTTGTTTTTTAACAATTATGAGCAATCTCTTCAGGGTATTTTTATATGTCAATTCTATCCTTCCTCATGTTAAATGAAGTGAAACCAGTGAGACCTCAGGCATCTAGCTGCATCACTAAGCAAGAATTGAGTTAGTAATTTCCTTTTTAAAAAAAATCTAGACAGTAACAACAAAAATACTGTGCCACCATAACTTATAGTTTGTAATAAGGGGGGGAAATGACTTCTTGATTCCAAACTGGGTCACCGCATCACAATACTGAGGAGTTTGGATTTAAAAAATAAAGAACATGGAGATTAAGATTGAGCTAATGGATTAATGCACAGATTCTTTTCTATCCTTCATTGTCTCGGCTGACATTGGACAACAATGGAATAGAGCCTCGCATTAGTAACAGGATAAAATAAGATAGTTCAGTTTAGGTAACTGTTAGCTTTCCAGAAGCCACAGGCAGAGATTTTATAATAGCTGCATTCTATTTATTTCAAGTCCATCATTGTTTTCCAGAACACAAGCAATACATTTTTTTTGTCCAAAATTGCCTGAGAAATAGAAGATTTCTGAATCAGAACGTTCCTCCAAAGTGCCTCTACCAATCTAGCTGAAAGTAATGTAGGCTGTCATACTGACATTAAAGTTTGTGTGTGTGTGTGTGTGTGTGTGTGTGAGAGAGAGAGAGAGAGAGAGAGAGAGAGAGGAGACCTTTTGTCTATCTGTTTTGGCTTTTGCATACAGAGAGTAGGAGAACATTCCCAAACAGATGAATTTTTTAAGGTAAAATCTAAAAATCTAATCTTACAAAAAGGAACTCTCAGAATCCTAGATACAAACATGTACCTCTTTTATTATAAGCCATATTGCGAAACCTGCGCCAATTATCTGAGGGTAAATCCATTGGTGAGCTTTCTTGCACTAGTCCACCCATTGGAATGAGACAGGGGCAGATTCACAGTGCTGAAGACTTGTGTGAGGAGCTCCCTATCAAGGAACCAACCTTAATAAAACCAGGTTAAAACACAGACCAGATTCCTGTATGCTTTAGGGGCATGGTTTTGACATGGAACTGCTTAATGACCTTACCTCAATTCACATCCACACTGTACATTTAAAGCACACAGCTTTCCTCCCTAGGCTTCCTGGGAACTTGTAGTTATCAAGTGTGCTGGGAATTGTAGGTCTGTGAGAGATAAACTGCAGTTCCCAGTATTCTTTAGTTTAGAGGAAGCCATGACTGTTTAAGCAGTATGTTTATGCTGTGGATGTGACCTAGCTAAAGAAAGTCTCCTGCCTTCCAACTTTTGCTAAGCAGTACAAGGAATGAAACATCAAGAAGAGTTGTTTTCCATCCCTTTGGAATAATTATTCCCCCAATACTACAGGTGAGTGTGACTGCAAAAGCATCTGCAACATAGTTTCACATTCTGCATTAATAAAGCTTCAGGGCAATAAAAAATTAAATAAAGATTCATAAACACCTCCTTCATGTACTAGTGAGAGCGATCAAATGAAAAAGCTTTGAGATTCCTGTGAGGAAGACACGACTTAACTGCATATTTTCCCCCCTGTAATTACAAAAGATCTATCACCAAAGCTTACCCTTTTTTCTTTCCAGAGAAAGAAATCAGTGATGTGATAATAAAGACTGACCTCATTATGTAAGCAAGTCACAGATAAGATGCACTCAATTTATCATAAACATCCAGAGGGCAAAGAAAGGGCAAGTTTACACTGGAATTACTTGGCCTCTTATTTTTATATAGATGCATATATATTTTTTCTTATTGAAATATTTTGTATAAAAAATTCATACTTGAAGAGGGGGTGTCATTTGAGTGCTGACAGGTAATGCTTTTAGGCACATCAGACCTCTATAATTAGGAAACTGGGCTACAATTTTTGACCTTTTTTCCTAGGAAAGAGCCTTGATCATATATGAACTAAGCAGTTTATATATATATGATCATATATATGAACTAAGCAGTTTATTTTTTCATATGTAGGGAACATGGGATCAAGATTAAGGGCCAATCCGATACTGTTCCTCCTCCACCATCTACTCTGAAAGCAGGCTTTTTCTCAGCCAAAACTCACCAGAACTTAGGTGTAGGACAAATCAAGTAAGGGAGGTGTTATTGTGAACACTCTCCCCACCCCAAAAAAGAATCAAATTGGGGCTGACTGGAAGCAAGTTTTCAATGTAGCTCATTTTAAGTGAGAGTAGGACTCCTTTCCCTTGTTCTGCATTGGCTATGTCATAATCAGATAGCCAAGTAAGATTGGCTAAGTGCTGACACAACAATATCAACATACTTGCTACATAATTTTTGACTGGCTCGGATCATATAGCCAGGAAGAAGACACTTATTTCAGGAAAACGAGGACCAGAACAGCAGCTGCATACTGCAAATATTAGCCAACAGGCGTACACAAAAGAGAAATGTGTTGGGTCAGTGGATGTTTTCCCCTTTTTCTGGAGAATATTGGGCTCAGTCCTACTGCAATGCAGTGGGATTTTTCTAGGCATAGGTTCTTGGCAGGGTTCATCAGGGGCTCCTTGGCAGACAAGTTGAAAATGATAAGTGTTCCCTTGAAGGCAAAAAGTTTGAAAACCTTGACTGCTGTGCATAGCATACTTAACATATTACACAATTACATCGTGGCCATGAAGTTTCTGCCATCCTGTACTTAAAATATGAACTGCTTTTTTGTTCCTAAACAGTTTGTTCCCTGTCCAATTTGGCTTTGTGTACGCTCACATGGGGAAAATTAGATAGGAAAAAGTGGCACAGACAAGTAAGTAATGCAGCAAAGGGAAAAATACAGAGAGAGGAAAGGCTGCTTCCTTAGCCTTTAATTGCTCTTTAATGGGCAAGGTTGAAAACTGCAGCATACATTAATTCTGCAGCCAAATTTTATACTATCAGCATTACTGCCTGAACTGTTCTTAAAGAATACTCGCAAATTGTCAAGAGACAAACTGTCCCACCCCAATTGCAAATGGATTTTGTACATCGCCTCTACCAAATGTAATAATGCCGGAAGGTTAAAGAGAACTCTGTAGGTTGCAGATCTGCTTTCTTCTGGCTCCCATGAGAAAGAGAGAGGGATAACATTAGCAGAAAAGTCATTCATCTGGAGTGGCAGGAGGAAATGGGATCCCACTGGCCTTGTCACTCATCTCAGCAAAAATGGCACTGATTATGGGGGGCCACAAATATTGCAAATGTGAGAGGCATAAAGAGCGGTTGGGACTCCACAAGTAGAGTGTTGATTCCTACAAGGGACTAGACTCAACTCAAGGACTCTAATGCTTTCCTCATCTTAAGTATTTCTGAAAAATGCATTTTATATCTCATCCAAGCACAATATTAGGAATCCTCTGAAAGACACAAATGAAAAAGCAGAAGCCAAAGTGAGAATTAAAAGTAATCTGGACAAAGCTAAAGCTCCAATCTGTTTTCCATATCAAGGAATAGTCTTAGAACATGTAAGGTAATAATAGATTAAAAAGTGCCTCTGAGGATATGCAAAGTACCATCACTCACTGCTGCATAGTTCTACAAGCTTTATATCTGAGATAAGGAGTGGGGGGGGGCAGGGCTTCTCTATTAATACATGCGTACCAGGAATGAATTATAATCTGCTTTTTACACATGCAAACCTTTACGTGTCTGAAAGCTGGCAAGGATCAGGGTATGCTTTATTTGAGACCTACAAGTTCTCAGTTGGTTTCTTGGCTTACTTCAAAGTGCTGCTATTTTAGGGTAAGGGTGACTTTGCACTACACCCCCCCCCCTTCTGAAGTGCCCCCTATTCATATCTGCTATTGAGGGCCTTCACTGAACAATTACCATTGGAACATGGGAACTGAGCAACCCTGTTGAAGGAGGATATCTGAAGGACCATGTAACTCCACACAATTCTGCCTGAATTATCAGATCATCAAAGCCCTGCTCTGAGTAACACATCATTGAAATGAGGCTGATGGTCACAAGGGACAAGACCTTTTTCTTGGTGGCACCTTGAAAAATGGAACTCTCTCGTCTTCGCCCATAAGAGTTAAGACCTTCCATTTTAAGAAACCCTTCAGGGGAAAAGACAAAAGCCTATTATTATTTTCTGTTTGCTGCTAGTTTTTTAAATGTTGTAGGAAAAATATTTTGTTCATGTTGTTAGTCTATTTTTTTATACATTATGGATGGCTATCTTCGGTTTTACTCTTTTATTGCGATTATATCCTATTATCTTTTAATTTCTCTTACATTTTAGTTTCCCTTACTGTTAACTGCCTTGGAGGTCTATTATCAAGCAGAAAGGTGAAATATAATATTTCAAATTTTAAGAAGTCCACGGAAAACATGTTGATGGAATGAAATTATTCATGATAGTTATTCATTTATAACTGTAACACACTAGTGACATACATCAGAGGAAAACATATTAAAAACGAACTGCTCATAAAATAACAATACCACCTGTGTTCTTTGTTCAAGCAGTCCAATCTTCTACAACATACTTTATAAAAAATAATATTCTTTTTACATGGAGCTTAAAACAAAGTCTATTTTAAGAAGATTAACTGACAATTTAATGGATTGCACCAAAGATTGCTTTAATTTGCAAATAATCTCCTAAATGTAATGAAATCTCTAAAGCAACATGCAAAGTATTCTGGGCCCACAAATAATGAGCTATTGATTCTTTTGTTATGAAATTGTTCTGCTGGGTGGCAAAATACCTTTAGGCCACAGTGTATTACATGAGCAAATTATAGTACCTGATGCTGACAGTGAAGAAATGACAGCAAAGTTTTTCTCATTAAAATCCATGCTGGGGGCGGGGAGGGGATGTAAAAACTAAATTCATGGACTTCTCTTCGCCTTTCAGCAAACTAGTACATAGGAAATAATTGACTAAGAAGATCAGAATGTGAGCTATTGTTTTTAAAGGGTTAATCCTTATATCTATGTGTAAAATGTGTAGAAAATGTTGCCAGTGTGCGAATGATTCTGGGCACTGATGTTTAAGGCTCTGATCCAAGTAAAAGTTATGCTTAAATCTCATTGAAATCAGTGGAATGAGTTAGCTACCACCCATTGATAATATTCCCCTTGATACAATGTTCTGCCTGTACATCTGAGTGTGGGTGAAATACTCAATCGTACTTAAATGTGACTAATCTCAGCAGGACAGGGACCTTTAACAGGTCAGAACTTTAACTATTTGTGGTATGCGTAAAACGCTATTTCATTGAAAACGTTTGTGTCATGTCCTCCTTCCAAGGGCAGCGCATGGTAACCCTATGGCATATTCATAGCAATCCTGCAGAATATATTTGGATGAGCATCACTATCATGCCAAACAATTTTCATTCTAGCTACACTTACAGGCCGCCTTCACACACGAAGCTCATAGATGCTTCCGTATTGCGCAATCCCATGCTACAAGGCAGCACATACAAATAATGGGACCTCTTGGAAGAGGCTGGCCACTTAGATCTTTTCCACCTAATAGGGACCACCCCTCCTGACAAAGTGCCCCATGCTACTGACCTCATCCACGTCATCAAGGTACTTACCAGGTCTGCCTTGCAATGTGGGAGTACACCATATGAAAGCACATTGCACAATGCTAGGCATGTGTGTGAAGTGGCCAAGAAAACTCCTCTACCTGATCATCTGATTTGGCTGTGAGCCAAATAATATGATCTTTGGTTATTGTCTCCAACAGCCTTACCGTATTCGTCTGTAATATGAAAACAGGGCTACATACCTACAGGATTACACAATCAATGTGTTGTCAACATCATTTACATCCTTGAGATTATCTCACTACCAGCAATAATGATTGCATACTATAGTTCTTGCCACAAATTGCCATGCACTTTTTCAATAGGCACATAGCAGTTTTCAGACATTACTAGTATTTCAACCATCCGACCATGCACAATTAGTGGTTTCTAGCTGTACCCAATGAAAGAAATGGAGGCAGTGAGAGGTTTTACTTTCATGGGCTCCATGATCACTGCAGATGGTGACAGCAGTCACAAAATTAAAAGACGCCTGATTCTTGGGAGAAAAGCAATGACAAACCTAGACAGCATCTTTAAAAGTAGAAACATCACCTTGCCAACAAAGGTCCATATAGTTAAAGCTATGGTTTTCCCAGCAGTGATGTATGGAAGTGAGAGCTGGACCATAAAGAAGGCTGATCGCCGAAGAATTAATGCTTTTGAATTATGGTGCTGGAGGACTCTTGAGAGTCCCATGGACTGCAAGAAGATCAAACTTATTCATTCTTAAGGAAATCAGCCCTGAGTGCTCACTGAAAGGACAGATCTTGAAGCTGAGGCTCCAATACTTTGGCCACCTCATGAGAAGAGAAGACTCCCTGGAAAAGACCCTGATGTTGGGAAAGATTGAGGGCACAAGAAGAAGGGGACGACAGAGGACGAGGTGGTTGGACAGTGTTCTCGAAGCTACCAGCATGAGTTGCGAATGCGGGAGGCAGTGGAAGACAGGAGTGCCTGGGGTGCTCTGGTT
The DNA here is from genome assembly GCF_965153285.1 of Podarcis tiliguerta. Classification (NCBI taxonomy): domain Eukaryota; kingdom Metazoa; phylum Chordata; class Lepidosauria; order Squamata; family Lacertidae; genus Podarcis; species Podarcis tiliguerta. The sequence continues at coordinate 34,784,818 of NC_139540.1, read as the reverse complement.
CATGGGGGTCACGAAGAGTCGGGCACGACTAAACGACTAAACAACAACAACAACAAAGCTGTACCCACTTGCTGATGATGTGTTCCTTGGCCAAACCTCTAGCTAGCATCACCCTGATAGGGGCTTTTTCCTCTTTGGCCAGGGTTCCCATCCACATGGAGGAAACCCTACATACACAAAAAACACTGATTATGCGTCATCAAAAGGGCAGGGCTACCAATATATAAAGGTAAATGTACCCCTGCCCGTACGGGCCAGTCTTGACAGACTCTAGGGTTGTGCGCCCATCTCACTCAAGAGGCCGGAGGCCAGCGCTGTCCGGAGACACTTCTGGGTCACGTGGCCAGTGTGACAAAGCTGCATCTGGCGAGCCAGCGCATCACACAGAAAAGCCGTTTACCTTCCCGCCAGTAAGCAGTCCCTATTTATCTACTTGCACCCGGGGGTGCTTTCGAACTGCTAGGTTGGCAGGCGCTGGGACCAAGCAACGGGAGCGCACCCCGCCACGGGGATTCGAACCGCCGACCTTTCGATCGGCAAGCCCTAGGCGCTGAGGCTTTTACCCACAGCGCCACCCGCGTCCCATACCAATATATACATCTGTGGTTATTTCTTGTCTTCAGTACCCACAAATATATCTCAACAAAGCTATTGATTTCAATGTAAGCAGTCCTGGAAGGACAGCCACACATTATGTTTAAAATGTTACACGGTGTGATGGGATGAAGAGCTGCTTGTGTGTAAACTGCAAGTCCCTCAGAGTTTGAACAGGTTCTCAAACCTCTGCCTGTGACGGAGCCCCTCCAGCATGGCTGCGTCAATCGCTAGCAGAATCCGAAAGTGGTTGCTTTCGGAAACGTTTCCAACATAAAAGCTCCTTAACGGAAACACGTCTTCTGGACTCTCTACGTGACAGTTTCCGGCGAGGAACGGGTGTCCCTATAGGAGGTCCTGAAACCTCCCCACTGTTTTCGCTGGAAGCATCTCTGAGCCATTCCTCCGACTCTCCTTCCCTTGACGTTCCTGTTCGCCCCCTACTGGTTCCCTCTTCAGGTGTCACGTCTCTCTCTACCTCAGAGAGCCTTGGCACCTCCTGTCCTGCCGATGGCAGTTCCCTGACATCCACCTCCCCTCCAGGGCCCCCTTCACCCCCTCCCGTCTCCTCCCCTACGGGTTGGGAGGAGGTAAAACCCCGGAAAGAACCTTCCTCATCGTCTGAGGTTTCGAACACCTTTCTCCACTTGTTGTGGTTCCTAGTCTCTCGGTACTCCTCGTCATCTGAGTCCGTTCCTTCTTCCAACTCCGACTCCGCGAATCCTTCCAGTTCCTCTTCCTCGTCTGTGGTGCCGAAATACTCCCTCCTAAACCTTGCTACCGGCTGTGGTTTCCTCGGGAATCTTTGGTGGAACGTTTCTGTTAAAACCTCGTCATTGACCTCCTCTGCAGTCACCCAGGTGTTTTCTGACTCCGGTTCCCCTTCCCACGCCACTAAATACTCCACCTGATTGCCCTTCCACCTGGAATCGAGGATTTCCGCTACATGGTTACTGCTTTCCCTCTCTTCCAAGACCGGTCCCCTGGTGTGCTCCCCTTCACCTCCCCCCTTGTACGGTGACAGTAACGACCTGTGGAACACTGGGTGCAATTTCATGTGGCTGGGTAACCGGAGTTTGAAAGCCACTGGGTTGACCTGCTGAATGACCTCAAAGGGTCCCAATCTCTTGGGTCTTAATTTTTTACAACCCCCTTTGAACGGCAACCCTTGGGTGGACAGCCACACCTGATTCCCCACCCTTATTGTTTCACCTTCCCTTCTGTGCTTGTCTGCCTGCTTCTTATATTGTGCCTTGGCCCTTTCTAAGTTGAGCTGAAGCTGACGATGGATCGCTTCCATCTCTTCTACAAAATGTTCGGCCGCTGGGACGCTCCATCTCTCGCCTCCCTCCCCTGGGAATGCCCTGGGGTGACACCCGTAATTGGCCAAAAAGGGGCTCATTCCTGTGGACACATGCTCCGCATTGTTGTAGGCAAATTCTGCCAGCGCCAGCTTTTCGACCCAATCATTCTCTCTGTCATTGACATAACACCTCAGATATTGTTGGAGGATGCCATTTGCTCTTTCCGCCTGCCCGTTGGTTTCAGGGTGCCGGGCAGTCGAAAAATTGACTTCCACGTGCAGCAAGCTCATGAGCTTCCTCCAGAACCTGGAAGTAAATTGTTTGCCGCGGTCTGAGATCACCCTCAAGGGGGCGCCGTGCAGCCGGAAGATGTGTTCTACAAACAACTTCGCTGTTTCTTCCGCTGTGACTGCATGCGAACATGCTACAAAGTGGCACATCTTAGTTAACAGGTCCACTACTACCATAATGGCCGTTTTCCCCTTGGATTTGGGCAGATCCGTCATAAAATCTATTGATACCGCCTCCCAAGGCCGTTCGGGCGTGGGTAATGGTTCTAATAACCCTACCGGTGCCCTTCTTTCTCCCTTGGCCCTCTGGCATTGGTCACACCCTCTTACATACTCCTTTACATCTTCCCTCACCTTGGGCCACCAAAATTCCCTGGTGACCATCCACATGGTCTTGTGTTGTCCAAAATGTCCCGCCGTGGGACTATCATGCAACTGCTTGAGTACCCTCCCTCTCAATTCACCTTCTGGTATATACAGTGCCCCTTTGTAATACAATGCCCCGTTTCTTTCCTCAAAACCCTCCGGGCTCTCACCCTCTCCCCTGAGACCTCTGAGCTTATTTTGGGCATATTCGTCATTTTCCGTTTCCTCCACCAGTTCTCGTCTCCCCACCAGCGCCGCCCCACACACCCAGCGGTCCTCAGGAATGACATGTCTTTCTTCGATTGCCCCCTCCCCCTCCAAATACTCTGGTTTGCGTGAGAGAGCGTCCGCCCTGACGTTCTCCGGGTCTGGTACATAACAAATCTCGAAGTGGAATTTGGAAAATTCCTGTGCCCATCTCACTTGTCGTTGGTTGAGTACTCGAACTGTTCTCCAATACTCCAAATTCTTGTGGTCGGTGCACACTTGCACCTTGTGTTGTGCCCCAATCAATAAATGTCTCCACCTCCGGAACGCTTCGTGAATGGCGAGTAGTTCCCTGTCATACACCGTGTAGTTCCGCTCGGACTTATTCAGCTTCCTCGAGAAAAAGGCACACGGTCTCCACTCCGCCGTATTTCTTCCCGGCTGAAGAAGTACCGCCCCTACCGCTCTGTCTGACGCGTCTGTTTCCACTCTCATGGGCTTCTGTAGGTCCACATGCAGAAGTTGTTCTTCCGAGGCGAAAGCCCTTTTCAGTTCTTCAAAAGCTCGCTCTGCCTCCGCCGTCCAAACAAATTTCTTCTTGCTACTGAGGCAGTCGGTGATGGGCGTCGTCAAGTGTGCAAAGTTCTTAATGAACTTCCGATAAAAGTTCCCAAACCCCAGGAATCTTTGCACATCCTTCTTGGTCTTCGGTGTCTTCCATTCCAGCACCGCCTGGACCTTGCCTGGATCCATGGCCAATCCTTTGTCTGACAAGCGGTACCCCAGGAATTCCACCTCCTTGGCATGAAACTGGCACTTCTCCAGTTTCACCCACAGCTGATTGGCTTGCAGCCGGCCCAACACTTCTCTCACGTCCCTCACATGCTGCTCTTCATCTTCGGAATACACCAACACGTCATCCAAAAAGGCCACACAATTCTTGTAAAGTAACGGTCCCAAGACGTGGTTGATAAAACTTTGAAAGCATGCGGAGCCGGCTTGGAGACCGAAGGGCATTACGAGGTATTCAAATGCTCCCAAAGGGGTGAACATGGTGGTCTTCCATTCATCCCCCTTCCTTATGCGTATCAGATTGTACGCCCCCCGCAGGTCCAGTTTTGTAAAAATCTTCCCCTTCCTCACCCTGGTCAGAATGTCATCAATTCGGGGCATAGGAAAAGCCAGGGGTTCCGACACGGCATTTAGGGCCCTGAAGTCAACTACAAGCCTCGGCTTATCTGTGTTTTTTTTGTCCACAAAAAACACTGGGCTGCCCCCCACCGCTCGGGACTCTCTGATGAAACCTCGCTTCAGGTTTTTGTCAATGAACTCCCTCAGCTCCTGCATCTCCCTGTCTGACATGGCGTACAGCTTGCCCACTGGGAGTTGAGCCCCAGGGAGTAGGTTGATTTGACAGTCAAAGGGTCTATGCGGCGGCAGTTTGTCCGCTTCCCTTTCGCTAAATACGTTGCTCAGATCTGCATATTGCGGAGGCACCTCCCCTTTATTCATTACCTCCATCCCAGCTAGGGTGAGCCTGGCTCCCCCTGGATCCTTCCCCTGCTTGCAGTGTTCTAGGCAATGCGCTGACCCAAAGGAGACCACCCTCTGATGCCAGCCCACTAGAGGATCGTGTAGTGCCAGCCAGCTCATCCCCAAAATGATGGGAGCTCCTCCCAAGGTGGCCACATTAAACGCTATCCTCTCGGTGTGCCTTGCCACCCTCATTATCATGGGGACTGTCTGTTGGTTCACTTCTCCTCCCAACAACTCTCTGCCGTCAATCGTGGTCACCTGCAGGGGTTTACTCAAGGGGAGGGTTTGTATTTGGTGCTCAGCTGCGAACTCCTTACTCATGAAATTACAGGATTTGCCTGAGTCCAGAAGGGCCTTGATCTGTAGGGGGTGTCCGTTTGGCAGCTCTAGCAACACCTCTATCACTAGAGCAGGTCTGGGAGGTTCTGGTGAGGGCACTTTCACTGCTTTTGAGCCTGGCTGCTGTGCCCCGACGGCAGCCAGGCGTTGGCTTTTACTTGCTCCTTGCTTTCCTCCTCCTCTCCCCCAACAGCTCCTGCCATGCCTTGCCATTCCTTTCTCCGTGGACAGTCTCTGGCAAAGTGTCCTGGCTGTTGGCAGAGATAACATTTCTTGGCGCTCTTTCCCTCCTTCTTCCGCCCTTCACCGATGTTTGAAACTGCGCGCCCGCGCTGTTCCCACTTCCATCGGCTCTGCCGGCGGGAAAGGCTGCTCTGGAATGTCTGGAATGCGGAGCTCCCTCCAACGTTCTCCTTTCCCCTCCCGCTTCTCCAAAGCCCTCGCTTCCTGGCGCGCTCCTATGGCCAGCGCGGATTTAGTCAGCTGGTCCATAGACTCCGCTCTGGGGGTCCGGGAAAGTTCATCTTTTAAGGACGAAGAGAGTCCTTCTTCGAAAAGCATCTGAATGGGCTCCGCAGACAGGTCCCACCCCAATCTATGAATCAACATAGTGAACTCAGTCCAGTACTCACGGACAGTCCGGTTCCCCTGTTTGCAAGCCATTAACTGCCTTCGCACCCCTCCCTGCTCAATGTCGCTGGAAAACATCAGGTCCATGGCACGGAAAAACTTCCTTGTGTCCTTTAGGATCTCATTATTTGCTGCCATCAAGGGTCTAACCCAGTCCTTCGCCCCTGATTCGAGATGGCTAATTACAAAAGCCACTCGCGATTCCTCATCAGGGAAGTCATCAAATTGCAGATTGAGAGCGTATTGCATCTCTGTCCTAAAGGCATGATAATTTCTGGGGTCCCCCCCAAATTTCTGCACCAATCCTGGCATCTTTCTGGTGAGCGGGGTGGCTTTCTCCTTCCCCCTCTCTGCATCCTGAGCCCTCCTCTCTTCCAGCCTCGCCGTCTGCAAGGCAAGCTGGATTTCCAACGTCCTGTACCTTTCCTCCAGGCTTGGACCTCCTCCAGCTGCCCCTGCTTCTCCGGTACCTGCTGGTTCGCTCATGATGCCTCTCCCTGGCACAAGCTAGCTTTCGGTGACTTTCGGATTGCTGTGATGGGATGAAGAGCTGCTTGTGTGTAAACTGCAAGTCCCTCAGAGTTTGAACAGGTTCTCAAACCTCTGCCTGTGACGGAGCCCCTCCAGCATGGCTGCGTCAATCGCTAGCAGAATCCGAAAGTGGTTGCTTTCGGAAACGTTTCCAACATAAAAGCTCCTTAACGGAAACACGTCTTCTGGACTCTCTACGTGACAGTTTCCGGCGAGGAACGGGTGTCCCTATAGGAGGTCCTGAAACCTCCCCACTGTTTTCGCTGGAAGCATCTCTGAGCCATTCCTCCGACTCTCCTTCCCTTGACGTTCCTGTTCGCCCCCTACTGGTTCCCTCTTCAGGTGTCACGTCTCTCTCTACCTCAGAGAGCCTTGGCACCTCCTGTCCTGCCGATGGCAGTTCCCTGACACACGGGGTGTTTTATTCCTCTCCAGCTTCCCACCGCATAGAGAAGCTCATGTGCAAAGTCCATTGCTACATGTTACTCCCTTAGCATCCATCCGTATATCATGATAACAAAATGAAGCTTCCATAAAATGTTACCCTAATTCAGGGAGTAGTTCCTACAGAATGTTTTCTTATAGAAAACAAATAAATTTAAAAGCTTTCTTTTCCCCAGTACTAACAGAATGAAATTCTTGGCCTGCTGTGAATGCTGTGAACAGAATGCAGGTGATGGAATAAATTAGGACTCATTTTTACTTGTCTTTGCATTACATCTGCATGACTTTCAGTGTCAACAATGCATTTATGAGCCCTGAGCTAACGTTGCATTCGGTCCTGCATTATTTTTCCTGCATAAAAGCATTAAGAAATACAGTCAACAATTTGCAAGCATAAAGAAATGGTTTTTAACTCTCTTTTTTAGCAGCTCAGAATAATGTTTAAAAAGCCTTCGATCTCAGATATCAAGAGGCGTTTGGAAGGTCCCCAATGATTATAGGGCATTTCCATATAGCCTGACATGTTAAGGTGAAAAATTTGCAAGGACAGTCTCACCATCTGTCATCAGCTGGGCTTCCTGACACTGAGGGCTGCTCTGAAATGGTCAGTGGGCCTCATGCATAACAAAGACCTTCCTCCTCAGCTTTGTTTGCATTTTGACTTGGCCGATAATCCTTCAACCAAACGAAGAAGAAAGATTTTTCAAAAAGAAGGAGAATTTCAAGTGCTGCCACTTTAGGAAATATCATCTAAAAATAATGAAGAATTAATTTTGAAATGCATCATGAGACACAACTCATGTGCCACAAGCCAAAGATATAGTATTGATAACCCTTTCTAAATAAAAGTGAGTAGTACTCAAGATCACTGTTCAGCAGGATTTTAGTGCTACTTGACTGTGCTACTAAAATCCAAAAGTAAGAGAAGCAAGTCAGAGAATGCTGAGATCGCCTGTTAAGCCTGCAATCCTATGCACACTTACCTGGGAGCAAGTCTCATTGAACTTAATAGACTTTACTTCTGAGTTGCACTAATATGGCACTGGAAATCTAGGGGCAAAGGGACTAAGTACTCTTCTGTAAGGACCGTTGAACATGTTTTTAAAATAAATAAAATATCTGGTATTAAAATACAGAAATAAGATGATTCTATTGACATTTCAGACTCAAAGCATGGTGATCAAATAAAGGCATGATTTCTGTGTACATAGGGTCGCTTTTTAAAATTGGAAGCGTTAGATGTGCACTCTAGAATGGGAGAGGGCAGAATGTAGAACTTAGAACTAAAGAAACCAAAATAGTAGAGGATTTCTGCAGTGAAAGGAAACCTTTGCTGATGCTCACAGTTCCTATTATCCCCAAATTTAAGACTACAGGCTCCTCCAGATGACCTATTTATTGAGTGTAAAGCTTATGGATAGGTCAGATTATGGCATATCTTTATTGAGCATTCATACTGATTTGTTTGTGTATCATTTATATGCAAACGAGCATTCATCTTGCATTAATCCTGATTTCCTAATGTAATGATTACACAGCTTCCCATTAGCACCTTAGAGACCCACTAAGTTTGTTCTGGGTATAAGCTTTCGTGTGCATGCACACTTCTTATACCCAGAACAAACTTAGTTGGTCTCTAAGGTGCTACTGGACAATTTTTTTATTTATTTCGACTGTGTCAGACCAACACGGCTACCTACCTGAATCTAGCCTCCCATTAGTCATTCATGCACCCCACATTTTCCAGTGTAGTTTCCTATCACTTTCCAAACTGCAAACATTTTTGTTTTGTTTTGTTTTGAAGTGGGTTTGTTGTGGTAGGGAAACAGAGCACTTTGATCCACTTTTAATTGTTCAAACTTAACAGTCAGTTTGCACTTGCATCCCTCCTGTGAAATACTGACAGTCCAGACTCAGGAGGCAGTTTAAATGGCTGTTCCTGTCACAATAGTATAGTAGAGACTGCTAAAACTATCAGTGTTGTTGTACACATGACACTCCATACTGAACTAGACATACTAACAGAGGGCAGGGAAGGATCCATTTTCCCAAGAGCAAAATATTGTGACTTGAATGCTGGAAAATTCAACTTTCTACAGCGTGTGAAAAGACTTTGGGCCCTTTGTAGCAATGAACAACTGTGCATTGTTGAGCAATAAAATATCAGCTCATTTGTATAGTCATTCCAATAATGGTGTCAATATATATTTCAGAGCCCAAGTCAAAGGCAACTTGCTATTATCATGATGTTCAAGGGTTGCCACTATGATATAATAATTCATATATAAAAGGATTGTGGTTAAAACTAATTCAATACTTACAGAAGGAATTGGAGGGAAATTGCAAAAAGTCACATACAAAATATTTCCTGCACTTTAGTGTTTGGAAAATGGAGAACTAATAAAACACATGGCCCTTTCCCCAAACATTCAATTATTAGCAGATGGTCATCCATTGTCAGAAACTCATTCATATATAGGATTTTTTTTTACCCTAATCTATCATTTTTTTCTGTTAATAAACAAAGGTTCAAAATGACCCAAGGGTCAATTTTTCCTTCAGTACACACAAATACCCCTGATGAGAGGGGGAATTACATATATAAGGAATGGTGAATAAATCCCTTAGGATCTAGCATTGCTTTCAGCTGTGTACCTCATCTCAAGAATAAGTCAATCATCTACATAGCTCACTCTGGCTTCTCTCTCATATGTTTAATTCCACTGAGATATTTGGCTAAGCATAAATCCTGAGCTCTACAGCTCTTGATTTATACATGCAACTTCAGCTGTCTGAGTTTCATGTATACTGAAGAGAACCTAGGAAACTAAAGCATCTTACATTTAGGGTACCGGTATATATCGAGAGGCAAACAATCTGGATTTATAGATTTTAGCCAAAAAGAAATAAGGAAATCATAGGTGACACAATTTGATGAATCTCTATTTTGACCTCTTGGCTAGATGAAATCTAATTCAAGCTACCATCAGCAAATGTGATCATGGAAGTCATGGATGGACCTCTCTCTCAGTCCTGATAAGCGTCCTACAGGCATGGAGACAACTGTCCTCAGCACCAAGTCATGATGACTTCAGTTGCAGGCTCTCTTCTTCTTCCATGAAAACAGATGGTATTGCTGATTGTCTGACTGGAACTATATGTGCACCTTCTTGGATTCTGGCTGAGGCTTTTTTCATAGTGGAAATCTTGCAAACAACATCCATTTACATGTGGATGCCCCTCTTGCATCAAGAGCTGTGTGCGCAGGATCCTGCTTCCAGGCCCATGCAGAGGGAGGGCACAGACAGGTGCACTTGCCCCAGAACTTGGAGGACTAAGTTGGGCTGGGAGCCCTTTTTTGTTTGAGTTTATAACTTTATTCGAACAAGACTCCCACGCTGAGCCTCAGACAAGCTCTGCACAGGCCTGCCTGCTTCTCAAAGCAGTGTATATATTCAGTTGCAGCAGAGGATAAAGCTACAACACTATGCATACTTTCTAGGAAGGAAGCCAGGAAGTTAATTAGAACTTCCTTCTGTATAAATATGTTTAGGATAATCAACCAAGAGTCTTAAGGTGCCTTAAAGATAGGGATGTACAATTTTCACCTTCTAAAATGTTGCTTTTAACCTTCTTCTGCATGAAAAATAAAGACTAGTAAATTAAATCCAGATTAAGAACCATTTGCCTAAGGCAGAAAGGAAAATATTGAAGGGTCGCGATCTATATGTTCATGTAAGCCATACCAATTTTCTAGAATATGTGAGTACAGCCAGGGCTGATTGTACCATTAGGCCCACTAGGCAGCTGCCTACGGCACAGACTTCAGAGGGCTACAGGACTGACCTTTGAGGGAGCACAGTTTGATGCAGATTAGTTTTTGTTACATCTTATAACTTTCTGAGAATAATTTACTTTATTTTATATTTTGAAAGCACTTTATCAAAGCTGAAACTTATAAAAACTTATATACGCTCAACCATGATGCAAAAGAGACTAGTTGACTTGGCAACTATATCAGTTGAACATTCCCAAGCGTCAGCACTTGATCTGAAGGAACTGGTGGCCAAATTTGCAAAGGAAAAGAAATGCAGAGTGAGATTTGGATGGGCCTGAAATTGAAACTTGCAAGCGACTTAAGTTTTAACATCACAATTCACAAGATTATTCAAAATGATTTGTGTGCTAAAACATTTTCTTTTGTATTTGAGAAAGATAATCAAAGAGTGTTGTATTATTTGTTCTTGCAATTTAAAATAAATTTAGCAGTTTCAAGTTCTGTGCTTTTCATTCTTTCTACTAGATATTTTTTTTAAATTTAAGTTAGCATTAAAAGGGGAGGTGCAACAAGTTAGCCTTGCCTAGGGCACAAAAAAGCCTGGCAATGGCACTGGGTACAGCTACCATTTAAAATATAGTATGGATGGGGTGCTGCCAAAACTTTGCCCACCCATGCTTTTCTAACTGGTCACTTTTCCCCATAGTTCCCCCCCCCCACACACTTTAATTCTGCTCGTTCGGGAGAAACACGTGTATGGGAAAAAATTCCGAACTTTCATCTAACCATTCTTTTTGGACCCTGATAAAAAATAAAAATGATAAGGCCATGTGCATTAGCTTTGAGACAAACGAGAAATTGAACCTTTTCTTTTCCTTTCTATGTTTTGATACTGAAAGCAGAAGGAGCTTGCTTCTGTGTCTGCTCCTAGTGGCCACCATTTTATTTCCACCCACAACGCCCCAGAACATAGGATGGCTGAGTTTTTATGTGGGAAACAAAATGTTGCCCAACAAGAGCAGCTGCAGAAGCCAGCTCCTTGACTGTTGATGGCAGTGACATGGTTGGGCGAGGGGGGCGGCTTGGCCAGAAGTTAGCTTCTTTTGCTGCTGCTAGAAAAAGAAAGAAGCGTAGGAGCAATATGAGCACTGAAACAACAACAACAACAAAAAATGCTGGCAAATGGGTGCTGAAAACAAATGGGATTTTATCCAACTAAACATGAGTGGAATGAGTGATGGAAAGAAACAACATTATACAATGGAAATAAATTTGTGTGCATCTCTAAGCACTGTAGCATATGGACTCCTGTGACCAAAACAGCTATTTTCAGTCTCAGAGCAGCAGATCAATACATTTAAACCTGGCTGTGCCACAATCACATAGAAAGCGATGGGAAGGTCCATTTAAAAAGTCGACAGGGCATGGGCAGTTGGATCTCCAACCCCAAGGGAAGCTGCCTACAGCCCAACTCCCCAGACACTTGTTTCATAGCCAGGACTCTGATAACAGAAGTCAGCTTGGCTAAGAGAAAAATGCTTGGGGAGATGGGCTGCAAAAACATACGACACAAGAGGATTCAGAGCTCTTCCCAGTGTGCCCTTTTTGCTTTTTAACTTGGACATCAATCCATTTTCTATATATGAGCAGTTTATAGAAAATTACCCATCTAAGTAAAAAGGTAAAGGTAAAGGTAAAGGACCCCTGGAGGGTTAAGTCCAGTCAAAGGTGACTATGGGGTTGCGGCGCTCATCTTGCTTTCAGGCCAAGGGAGCCGGCGTTTGTCCACAAACAGTTTTCTGGGTCATGTGGCCGGCATCACTAAACTGCTTCTGGCACACAGAGGACGGTGACGAGTGCCAGAGCGCAAGGAAAGCCATTTACCTTCCCGCTGCAGCGGTACCTATTTATCTACTTGCACTGGCATGCTTTCAAAATGCTAGGTTGGCAGGAGCTTGGACAGAGCAGCGGGAGCTCACCCCGTCGTGGGGATTCGAACCGCGACCTTCCGATCAGCAAGCCCAAGAGGCCCAGTGGTTTAGACCACAGCGCCACCCATGTCCCATCTAAGTAACAATGCACAAAACAGCAAATGGTACATTTTGTGTGAATTCTGTTTGAGAAAAGATTAATTCTATAATTATTCCCTCGCTATGGAACAATCAAGTATCTGCTTTTGGGAAAATAACAGTATTGTGAAACAGCATAACTATTCTAGCTTTCTCCTTTAAACCACTATCTGGATAGACCTTTGTACAAACAGTGATTGTGTGTGGCTGTAGTTTCAAATACTATGCCCCAAGCATCACATTCTTCCCTTTGAATATATCATTGGATTAGCAGCGTGCTCATTCCCCAATCCCAAATAAATAATTATAGACCAGGATAATATACAACAGAATAACTATTTAGATAATCTATTGGTATTCAAGAATAGAAGCAAGATCCAAACCCACCAAACACTGCTACAGGGTAGGTATCACTGAAATGAATGAGGATATGTGCAGCAGTGTTTGGTGTATTGCACAAACGCCAATTTGTTTCAGATAATAGTATTCCCAGTAAGGGTCATAATCATAAACTATGTGGAAGAGAATAGCAGGGAGCCCATTTTGCGCTTCAAAGGCAGATAGCAATAACTTGAATGAAGAAGAAGAAAATAGCCTACTTTCAGCTATAGGGCTTGTTGTATTCTGAACATTGGTCACTTATTTTCAAAGTAAGAGGGCACAACTTCCCTGCCTTGGTCACAGCTACAAACAAGAAAAAATCTGCAAAAACTCCAAGGTATAATTTAGCAGCATTCCCAATGCCCTTGCAGCACTCTGTAATCCTCTGAAATTGTCATCTTAATCATTCCTTTCTTATGAGGAGCAGCATTTTGTCTGAAGTCCCCCCCCACGATGTTAGAGTACTAACGAATATTAATGAGAGCTTTCTGACAACACAACTAGAGGCAAGAAGCCTTTGAAACAACCAAAACCAGAGAGCATCTCACATACACGCAGTAAAATGAATGTGCAGTCATTACACATTACAACTTTCATGTGATTCACATGACTTGCACTTATAAAATGCATATTTTGAGATTGTCCTCTCCCCACCATCACCTCAAAAAATAGTCATGGATCAACTGGAAATACTTTTTAAAATTACTGCTGTCATTGTGCAATTAGCTTCTGACAATTTGAAATTTCAAATGAATATATACCGCGTATATATATATATATATATATATGCTGGGAAATTTAAAACACAAGATTTTAAAATTCAAATTATCACTACCCATCTACACAGTTCCTCTTTAAAAGAAAGCTCTGATTATAGGAGAACATTGGAACTCATATTCCATACATGTCAAGACTCAAATTACACATTGCAAAACATGAATCTTTCTAGTGCCAGAGTGGAATATCATGTCCTCCATTATGACATCAAAAGACTGATTTTTCACACATTAGAGAAGTAACAGGATTATTTCAGCTATTCTCACTTGAAAGTAAGACTTCATACATGCCAAGTGTACTGAGTGGTACTGTCTTCTTCAAACATACCAAAAGTGTAATGCCAAGGTTAATATTAGGGCTTGGTATTCTACAAAATTGCCTTTAGAGATGAAATGTATAATTCTGTCTAATTTAAAGCAGGCATCTCAGTGTCGTAAACATCTTGCAACATTAGGTCTTCACTGGTAGCTTGTCCACTTTGCAAGTTGCATTTTTAAATATTTGTTAATGTATTACAATGATTAGATTCAGCTGGATATTGCTTGTTGAAAAGGTAACTTTAAAAATGTCTGTAGGTAGTATATGAATTGTTCATATACTACCTACAGACATTTTTAAAGTTACCTTTTCAACATTTGCTAAGGAAGAAACAATTTGCCTTGCAATGTATCAGTATAAATTATCTTCAATAGCACATTCAATTCTTTTGGACTTATATGGTTTGTCATTTGAATTTGCTTTGTTTGCTGATTGGGACAGTGTACAGCCCTTTGGATAAAGAGATGGGCCACACTTTCAGAAAGCCTTTGTGATTTAGTGGCTAGAAGTGCTGGACTAGAACCTGAGACCCCAGAACCTGCTGGATCAAGCCAGTGGCTCATCTAGTCCAGTATCCTGTCTCACAGTGGTCAACCAGGTATCTGTGGGAAACCAGCAAGCAGAATTCAAGCACAGGAGCACTCACCCCTCCTGTGATTTCCAGCAATTAGAATTCAGATGATGATGATGATGGTGGTGGTGATGATGATGATGATGATGATAATTTATATCCCACCCTCCCCATCCAAAGCTGGGCTCAGAGTGGCTAATAACAAGTGAAAATAGCACAGTGTACATAAAATCACATTGTCAATTAATTAAAATACATTCTAAAATCAATTCAGAATCAAATTAATGGCAACCATTGGGCTAGAATTCTATGAGGATTACAGAAGGAGAGACGGGGTCAGACTGTGCCTTGGCCAAAGGCCTGGTGGAGCAGCTCCATCTTGCAGGCCCTGTAGAAAGGAGCTTGTAGCATGTTAATGGCCTTTGTATGGATCAGTTGGGGTGAGGCAAAGAGTAAGAAGAAGGCACTCTTTATTCATTCATTCATTTACTTACTTACTTATTTACAAAATTTGTATGCTGCTCTTATTTATAAAATTGACAAGGTGGCTAATAAATATAGCAAAAGAGTAAAGTAATAAAACTACATGTTTATAAAAGCAATGCCTGAGTCTCTAGGCTCTGCTGCCATAGGCAAATTTAGGTGCAGCCCTAGCTCAGCTTGTGTTACTCGGGAATAGGACTGTCCTGTGACCAAAATAAGTAGACAGAGGGGGTAAGTAGGGCAGGGGGCTGTGGAGGAGATAACTGGATGCTTATTTCCGGCAACCATTTTTACTTACAATGTTCTTTATTGTGGAATAGAAACATTTGGGTACAATGACAACAAATTTATTCAAGGGCCTACCTACATCCTGACAAAACCAGTAGACTATTAATATAAATTTTGACACTCTTGTCAGAGTCAACTTACATATAAATCTTTGGATAAGCACAAACATGATCTGCTCTGCAGAACAAGGCTAGCCAAACATTTGGAGGCAGTGTAGCTTACCTAAACCATATAGAAGAATATTTTTCAGCACTGCAGGTAATAGTCTATATGGAACCATGTATTGTTCTGATAATGCAGTGGGATATTTTTTCACAGTATGAAATGCTGATCTCATGAGTCCATTGTTATGCTTCATCACATTTAAATATTATAGAAGCTGATGCAGACTTGGATCTTAATATACCTAATAGTAAAAGGTAAAGGTAAAGGTACCCCTGCCCGTACGGGCCAGTCTTGCCAGACTCTAGGGTTGTGCGCTCATCTCACTCTATAGGCCGGGAGCCAGCGCTGTCCGCAGACACTTCCTGGTCACGTGGCCAGTGTGACAAGCTGCATCTGGCGAGCCAGCGCAGCACACGGAACGCCGTTTACCTTCCCGCTGGTAAGCGGTCCCTATTTATCTACTTGCACCCGGGGGTGCTTTCGAACTGCTAGGTTGGCAGGTGCTGGGACCGAATGACGGGAGCGCACCCCGCCACGGGGATTCGAACCGCCAACCTTTCAATCGGCAAGTCCTAGGTGCTGAGGCTTTAACCCACAGTGCCACCCGTGTCCCTTTACCTAATATTACCTAATAGTAGGTAATCTTACTATTATTATTAAGATTACCTAATAGTAGGTAATCTTACTATTAATGATTACCTAATAGTAGGTAATCATTAATACTCCTTTAAAGGGTTGCTTATGGAACTTTTTGGAATGATCATAGGTATCATCATCATCATCATCATCATTATTACTATTATACACATCTGATTGGGTTTCCCCAGTCACTCTAGGCAGCTTCTAACAGATATAAGAACACGATAGCTGAAGCATTTTTAAATAACTATCATGTTTTATAGCGTTGTATCTTATATTTCAGAACAAAGAATTATAGTCGGGGCAAGGGGAAATCTTGCTCACAAAATCAACTGGCTAAACTCTGAAGGACAAGTTGTTTAGTTTCTAACTTTATGAACTGAACTAACCATTCTTCTTCATCACCATTTATAATATGAATGAAACATATGTATTCTGTTGAAAGACTGAAAAGAACAGATAGAAACAATGTGGGGTAACCATACAGGAACCCAAGAAGCTACCTTATACTGAGTTAGACCATTGGCCCATGAAGCTCAGTATTGTCTACAATGACTGTGACTTTCCAGCATCTTAAGTAGTAGGGACTCCCAGCCCAGGGATTGAATGCTGGAACTTCTGCATGCAATGTAGACACTGTACTATAAAAGACCTGGGATCAGCCTACCTGAAAAACCATATTCTCCTAAACTACTGAAAACTTTAGTCCCCCTGATTTCAACTGGTCTATTTTACACATGACTAAGATTGCAATCCTAACCCAATTCAATAGGATTTATTTCTGAGCAGACATTATTTGGATTGTGCCTTTGTTGCAAAAGATGTCAAGGTCAAAATGCAAGCAAGAATAAGAAAGGTTGATTCCCACACTGTAGATATTTTTTTTCCAATTCCCTTTAAAAGGTTGAGAGGAAAAATGGAAAACATTTTTTCTTCCCTCAATCCCACCACCAGCCTAAAATTGAGCCTGGTCAATTCAAAGCCAAAGCTAAATATGTGCAAGAAACACTCTCAAAATCATTGTCATCAAGGAAATGGGCCAAAAATACCTTATTGTTCAGTTTTACTAGCATGCTAACTTGCTGCATCCCTTCATTTCATGCCAAAGCTCAAGTGATAACATCATATATCCTTATTACCAATTCCACAATCACCATCACACAATTTCATAGCTACCTTCCCACCGTAATTTATTAGTGTTAAATTATACTACATGGAGACCATATTCATGTGATAAATTGCACATATAAAGATTCCTTTAATACAGATGCATTAATCATGCATTCCTTATACTAATCTATCTCTGTCCATGGCTACGTTTCATTCTGAAGTTTTTGGAGACCTACTGCTTCCCAAAAACTGTAGGTGATGAAGGCATATAACACTATTCTGTGTGGTGATGGTGGTTATGACACATCTTGGTGGTCCTGAAACTAAATGCCTTAGCAAAGATCTGCTAAAACTGTGTCTGCACTTTAGAATGCTAGTAGAATTCCACATTTTAGAACATCTGCTTAATCCTGTGTGCAGAAGGATTGGCTCTCTCAATGTTTCTTGTTTCACTTTTGTCCTATTCAGGCATCTGGTTCTGAAAGCATGAAGAGACTTGCAGGAATGCATGAGACTCAATGGTATACATGGCAGCCATAACCCCAGCCAATACACGACTAGTGTTACGACTGATGAACGACTTAGGGCGGAAGAAAAATTCCATCCAGTTTGTATGGTAATGTGAACATACCTAATCTGTACTTCCCAAACCAATGAGTGAAACATTTTGATATTTGCTCTTCTGCAGGTTCTCCAGTATGCTTCTCCAACCAAAATATGTGTACAAAAATGTGCATATTAGAGGAAAGTGTGCATTTTAGAAAATCATATATTAATAAAAAGAACACAATGAGAAATGCATTATATAAAGCATAACTGCTTGCAAAAATGTACATATTAGACAAAATTGCACACCAAAATGTGCACACGTTTGGAGAAATGTGCACTAGCATAGGTACCCAATGTGGTACCCTCTGGATTTTGCTGTATCGATATTCTGGTATTTTATGTTTTAGCGCATTCGTATGTCATACAGCACCTGTATGGAAATAGTTTCATAAAGAAATAAAATGTTGATGAATTTTCATGAGGACTTAAAAATAAATAAATTACCAAATCAATGCGGGCATGTGGCAAATTGAATTTGATGTTCAAAAAATGAGAGAAACTGGTGGATTTGTTTACCCATACCGGCCTCTTCTATATGTGTATGGGTTCCGAGACAAGTTTCTGTCCCTGTGCTGCAAATTCTATGTATGTGGAAAGTACACAGTCAGTACCTATGGATACTGAATACCTGAATTGTGCTTATATTGCTTCCAGAAGTTGGGGGGGGGGAGGCTGCAACTTCTCTGGCCTCAATTGTCGACAAAAGTGTGGATTAACAGGAAATTGTAGTTTTTCTTCCCGAGGTCTAACAGCAGCTTTAAGGGGACTTTTATGATTGTGAAAAAGGAACAGGGGAAAATAAACAAATATCTTCATTTCCAGTTAGATTGCCACTTATATTTGGAGCCTCTCTACAGTTGCATTATAGTGAAAACAAAAACATCAGGCCATCCAAGTGTGGCCCTCCTAGGTAACAGTTATCTAATAGGAACTGGAGGGGGTAATGTGGTACCCGCCAAATGTTGTTGGACTACAACTCCCATCTGCCCTGCTTGCACCAATAGTGGATAGAGATGAAGGAAGCTGTAATACAAAAACATTGGGTTTGGGCGTGTGCACAATGTTGACTAACCCTATATCAAAGAGTAGAGTGCAAATGCTAGCATAAGCCTCTGCTCCTCACTTTGTTGGCTGGTCGATTAAATCCTTAGTCTTATCTCTTACTCCTTCCGGTGCAGCAACAAGCCGGTTTTTGCATTCCTAATAGGTCCAAAAGTCCATAAAGGATGCAGGAAAGAAAGGAGGCCTTGCATAATACTTTCACATTGCAGTCGAGGCAACTGCCAATGCTATGGCTGCTGCACCATGAGTTTTGAGATGATTCATTGGGCTGTAAGAAACCAAGAAATATCTCATCATCATCATTGGCCATCATTATTTATTATAATTCTATCCCTCATCTTTCCTTCCATCCTACTATCCCTGTTAAATTCTTTGAAAACCTGAATCTTGGATTCAGAAAATATAGAAAATTTGGAACACACCACACAGGTGTTATTTATTGCAAGTCCAATCTCCCAAATCCAGCTTCATTGAGACTTCCATTTAGTCAGCATAGGAGAAAGACTCCTTGGATTGTCCCCTCTGAAAGTTGGACTTTTGAGGTACAGTCGTGATTGAAACCTTAAACTAGAAGAGTTTCATTTAAAGCCCCCAATGGATTTGGTTCATTTAAAAAATGGCCACAAAGAAAATATATATTATTGAAATTTAGAGTATTAAAGACCAAGAAAAAAATCAAAGACGTTTATCAAAGACATATTAAATTACATTTCTCTGGCTGGACTGTGCTTGTGAACCCCCCTTAAAAGCAGTGAATACACTAATTAGCAGTTCAGTGATGGACTGGATGGTCGGATGCTGGGGACTAGTTCCCCACCATCCTGTTCCAGGCAGCAACAGGCATGATTACAGCTACCTTCAAAGGACAATCAAGGGAAAGGAACAGCACACACAGGTTCCTTATCCACCTCGAGTATGGAATATGAGGGTGCTATTGTCCAAACACCAGGTATCTTCACGTGCGCCCTTCCAGGTAGGATATGCATTGGCAACCCCACACATTTACATGGGCAATTCTGTAGGGAGTCACCAAGTATCTGGAACCAAGCTTCAGATACAATTTTGCAGAATTTTATCAGTGCCTCAAAATAGCCACTTCCTAACTTCTTGTAATATGTATCTAATTTACAGAAATCTAAAGACCACAGACTTGTTTGCATATCATGCTAAGGCAAATTTAGCATGAATTCATGAGCTGCCAAAGAGGAGACATCGCTTTACATATCTCTAGTCATTTTTCTGCAGTGCTGAGTGATGCCATGATTGGGATTAGCATGTCAACTGAGCATGGGTTTACACATCTCTAGTCATTTTTCTGCAGTGCTGAGTGATGCCATGATTGGGGTTAGCATGTCAGCTGAGCATGGGTTTACACATCTCTAGTCATTTTTCTGCAGTGCTGAGTGATGCCATGACTGGGGTTAGCATGTCAGCTGAGCATGGGTTATCTATTCCAGCCACAAACAGTAAACAATGAGCAAACCTCGCTTATGGCTCCTGGTTAGTCTGGAGAGAGTAAACCATGATAGTATATGAACCCATGCCAGGCTACAGAGTGGTGTGGGGTTGCACAGCAAAAAAACAACAGGAGAGTAGCAAAGCAATCACAATCTCCTCCCCAGGAGCTCACTTTCAAGGTACATGCTCATAATGCATTCCTCCTAAGCCATGTTTTTGCTTAGTGTGATGTTCAAACCAGATCTTTGTCATTGCTCCAGTATGTTGACAGATATAGATATAGATCCATTTTGGGGGAGTGGTGTTGGGGAGGGCACAGCTCCTGCTCTTATGGCACAGAGAATGCCTTTCCCATTGGCTCTTAAGACCTTCTGATGTGGTCCATCTTCAGATTCCAGCCTATGAGAAGACTAAATAAATCTCCTTCAAAGCAGGTCCAGTGTTGTGGAATTCTTTGCTAAGAGCAAACCATATAGCCTCCTTCCTGCAAACGTTCCCCAAAAGTGGCAAAACCTTTAGTATTAATTTCAAAGTGGAATATAAATGTTTTAAAATAGAAAACAAACTGGCTACAGTGGCTGTTGCGGCTACTGCTATTTCTGCTCCTATGGCTACTACCACCACCACTGCTGCAACTATGACTGTTTGTTTGTTTGTTTGTTTGTTTTTAGAAGCTGGCGTGAGCCAGGGACCACATGGAACATAAAGAACTGGCGCCCATACAAAGAGTTTATCAATACAAGATGAGGGGTGAGGAAATGACAGGGATTGATCCAAGTGTGAAAATAGGATGGGTGGCCGTGGAGGTCAACAAACTCCAAAGGTTTCTATAATCACTTCAATGTACTAAAATGTTTTTTGATAAACTTTGTAAAACAATGGGATAAGGATTTCTGTATCTGCTGCAAAAGTTCCTCTTCTTGTGACATAAGCAATCTTTAATAATTAACGCATCCACCCCCATTGATGCTCTCTTTCTTTTTCTTCTTTTTTTTTTTGAAAAGGGGGGGAATTAATCATAGGGGTTTACAAAGAGCGCTTTGGTAGCTATCAAAGGGGATAGAAGATGTTACTGCATGACAGTCTGTAAAAACATGGTTTGCACCCCACTGTTTTAATCTTAAACCTGCTTACAGCTGTGTGAGAGTCCCTTGGAACGGCTGCTTATTCTGCAATATGGATAACTGACATCTGAAGATTGGTTCCCGGCAAGGAACGGATTCACTGCATGCAGCTAAATTCTGCATTGTCTGTGTTGCATATTCCACCTTACCCTTTCCCTCCTTTTGTAAATGCATAAAATATCAAATGTATCTGTGGCTCAGCTGTAACCAGGCATCTTAAGTGACAGCCCAGCAGGCAGAACAGCCTTTATTTGTCAATGAAAGCTAATGGCATAAATAGAGGCTGTCCCTCTCTCACCACCTTCTTCTGTAAAGAGAACTATAAGCCGCTGATTAATATGCAGTCCTATTAATTCTAGAGGCTCAGAGGGAGAGGAGGCTGAATGGGGAAAATTAATGACCTCCTGTCTGGGGTTTGCCCCTTACCTAAAAGGTGAAATAAAAATGATACTGTGAAAGGCAACAGAATTATTCAATATTTTATGCACAAAACAGTTGTCAAGACTTTGATCAAATTTAATTTTCATTCATCTCATTTAATTTGATTTCATTGCTGGCTGGCACCAGCCCAGATGTTTGCTGTTTCTACCCTTGTTACCATTATGTGACGACTAATTGAAAAACAAACATTTTCCTGTAGATTATGCAAAACCTACAGTTTCTACAAAGGGTATGGGGATGGTGTGGTTAATTTTTTTTTAAAAGGAAACTTTTAAAATTCTGAATAAACACACCACACCCATTTGCACATGCCACAACCATTGTGATCTGGATTATGACGATCTTTCAGATTACAAAGACCTGTGCAAGGCGGAATTGGGAGATGGCTTATCATCTGAAAGAGGTTGTTGAGCGGTGCTGGTGTCAATGGAACATCAGCATGTGTGGAGCAAAGTGCAGAGTGTGTACCAAAGTTATTTTCACCCTTTCCTTATTAGCAGCTTCCCACAGTGAACTTCACAAAGCAGTGTTTAAACTCCTTGGAGTTTAAAGCCCAATTTGCAAGGCTAGTATAGGAGTTAGGAATACTTTTTTTAAAAAACTACCTCCCTCTTTGCTTTCCCACTCCTCTCTTTCTGCACTATGCTGTCCATGAAGTTCCTTATCTGAAGTTCTCATGGGCTTAATACAGTACAAAACATGTTCTTCTGTCTTTTCTGTCTGAGCAGTTTTCATTTTAATATTATCCCTCCTGTTGGTTATGAGCTCACTCTCAGCAGGAGACAATGCACTTGCCTGTTTTTTTCTTTTCCTTACCTCTCATTTCACTCTTCTGTCAGTGCTGGGCTATTAGTGCACAGGACTAGGCATATTATTATTATTATTATTATTATTATTATTATTATTAATTTTTCAAAGATTTTTGAAGTTTGTTTCACTGTTACCTCAGTGTTGGATGCATCACATAATTTACTTATTACACAAATTTCCCTCGGATCATAGGGTCTGTAATCACTTTAAATAAGTATTACATGCTTGTTCAAATTATTTATTTTTTAACCTGTACAATATATGTTCTATTTAATTATTATTTTTAAGAAATCTTGTATTTTACTTTTCAAACACATTTCTTCATGTTATTCTACTTAGCAGTTGTATTCAGTCATAAAAGGCCACTTGGTATCAGAAAACTCATACATATTTGGCTTAATAATGCCTTTTAAGTAATCTGCCCCTTTGTTAATGGTTTTTTTTTATAAAAAATAACACCATGCCATACACCAGGAATCAAAATTAGCATCTAAATGAGGATGTTTTAAACGCATGCCTAGGGATTGCAGTTTTCACCTTTTTTATAGTTTGCCATGTTAAATTATGTAAAATAGAA
Organism: Podarcis tiliguerta; assembly: GCF_965153285.1. Classification (NCBI taxonomy): domain Eukaryota; kingdom Metazoa; phylum Chordata; class Lepidosauria; order Squamata; family Lacertidae; genus Podarcis; species Podarcis tiliguerta. The sequence continues at coordinate 34,761,917 of NC_139540.1, read as the reverse complement.
ATGGTATTTTAGTATTTAATGAGCTAATGTAGACCTATCAAGCCTTCTTTCCTTTTCATCTCTTACTTTTTTATATTAAAAAAGTACAGACTGTAAACTGTTTTTCAGGTATAGAACATGGATATGCTATGTTTGTAAAAAATGAAAAGACAACCATACCAAGCAATATAACTTCCTAAAAAGCTATGGAAGTAGTTGGCTGAAGTTTCAGCTGAAACAGAAAATTGCTTTACTATTAATCATTTACTTACAATACATTAAGAGGAGCCATTTTTCATCAAATGAGTGTTTATTACTGTTACACTGAAATTGCCTCCCCATTTAATTATGGGAAAATATTAAAATAACAAAATGTGAATAACTGTAGGGATGACAAATGAAATCTAGAAATGAGAGGTCTCCAGGCTGACAGTATACAATGAAAGTGACCTGTGATATAGAACATAAAGGACTCCACCTGTATCAAAAGTCAATGGCATGAGAGAGAGACATTATATTCTGCTACCCTGGTCCTGAATACATTACTTGGAAGTAGCTTCCATTGAAATCAATGGAATTCATTGCCTAGACCACTTGTTTAAAGGTAAAGGTAAAGGTACCCCTGCCCGTACGGGCCAGTCGTGTCCGACTCTGGGGTTGCGCGCCCATCTCACTTAAGAGGCCGGGGGCCAGCGCTGTCTGAAGACACTTCCGGGTCACGTGGCCAGTGTGACAAGCTGCATCTGGCGAGCCAGCGGAGCACACGGAAACGCCGTTTACCTTCCCGCTAGTAAGCGGTCCCTATTTATCTACTTGCACCCGGGGGTGCTTTCGAACTGCTAGGTTGGCAGGCGCTGGGACCGAGCAACGGGAGCGCACCCCACCGCGGGGATTCGAACCGCCGACCTGACGATCGGCAAGTCCTAGGTGCTGAGGTTTTACCCACAGCGCCACCCGCATCCCTACCACTTGTTTAGGATGCATTTAAAAACCTGGTGGGTTATTGTTGTTGTTTTAAATTCCTCACCATAGGAGCCAACTCCTAGGGGCTGAGGGGGCTTCAGCCCCTCCCCCCAATAAAATACCCCCCCCCAGTTGATGGGCATTGCCATTCAAATGGTGTGTGTGTACGTCATGTGATCAATTATGTGGGACATGGCTCCCCCCCCCCATATTTTATTCAAGTTGGCACCCCTGTTCCTCTATTTCCATGGTAGTTTCTTCATTAAATACTTCCCCTCTATAACTTCCAAGAGGAGAGAAATAGCCCTCTTGGTCTGTTTCAATGAGAACCACCAATGGTCTATAAAGATTTCTTCCCATATTATTATTTCTGTGGAGTAAGATATGGTACTTATCCCATATTCTTGTGCAATGAATAGAGAATGCAGGGGTGCATGTGTTTAAATGCCTCCCTAAAGCATATCACAGTGCTCTACAAAAATGAAAAACAGCAGACCGTAGACAGAGGTGGGAATAAAGAGGCAAGGCAGAAGTAGCTGGGTGGAACTAGGACCACATTTTATTTACAAATATATGTACTCTGCAGAGGATGGTGACAGTGCAGGAAGCTAATCCTGCCTATACCAACTCATCTGTATTGAGCAAGCATGTCCCTGTTTATTGAGAGGTGTTGCCATTAGCCTCACCCCTTAAGAGCCACCCATTCAGGTGAGAAGGGAGCTGCCTCCATTACTGGGACCCCACAACTAGGATCAGGTGGTTCAGGTTAGCTTCAGAGGCACTCAACATTCTGCTGTAGGTCCCACAGCAACAAGCTTCAGGAAACGCCTACTACCCACCAAGGGTGCACATGTCAACTCATTCTCAACCTATTAACCTTCCTATTAACCGCAGCTGTCTGCGGACAAACACCAGCTCCCTCAGCCAGTAAAGCAAGATGAGCGCCGCAACCCGAGTCATCCTTGACTGGACTTAACGGCCAGGGGTGCCTTTACCTTTACCTCCCTCCCTGTCATATGTGATCATTCAACCCAATTAAAACACACACACACACACACACACACTAACTGTCCTCAGCCCATCCTCAACTACACTAAAATAAAAACACCTGTCCACAGGAGTAGGCCAAAAATTCATCTAAAGGCTTGCACAGAATGCAAGTGAAGGTAGTGACCTGGCTTCCCAACATTGCATATCACTGCCAGTTACCTAGAGGGGGGAGGGAAAGGTGGTGGGGAAGTTAGTGTGGTGCAGGTGTAGCTACAGAGCCAATCTGATACTGCTGTGTTTGCACTCCACCAAGCTCCCCATTGCCTCAACTCTCAATCACTGGAAGTGACACACAGTACTGAGAAGTCAGGTGCAGTAGTTCCACACTGCCCCACCAGGTGCTATTAGTAGGCAGGTTCCAAAATTCTGAAGAGGCTGGAAGAGGAATAATGCAGGTTTAAATATCTTCATGGTTCCTCCCCTCTCAGTGATGTTGTATCTTCATGTGGCTGCACACCTATGTCCCCTACCCAGCCAATCCTTCCTCATCCAGGGCAAAAGGAGTGGTCTGATTTGAAGGGCATATTTCTCTAGCAGGCCTAATTCCATAAGGGCTTTCATTTTCTAAGGCCCCATCCTGGAATTTGTAGTTTGATAAGGATGCTGAGAACTGTTAGAAAACCTGATTCCTCACACATAGCTACAATTCACAGAGTTCCCTGAGAGGAAGGATTGATTGCTAAACCACAAAGAAAATTGCAGCTTTGTGAAGGGAATAGGGGTCTCTTAACCACTCTCAGCATCCGTAACAAACCACAGATCCCAGAATTCTTTTGGGGAAGCCATGACTGTTTAAAGCAATATGGTACTGCTTTAAATGAAGAGCAGTGATAGGGGGTAAACATGTTATCTTTAAAGGCTGGGCTAATACACTAAATTACTATGGATTGATAAAATAGTATTTATATTCCCAACATAAGATGACCTGATTTGGCATGATGTGTGTGTGTTAAAAAATGTTGCGTTACCTGAACCACAGAGTTTGAATGGGGAAAGAATATGAGTAATTTTAGGGAATAACTGGTTCATATGGGGATGATCACAAAGAATGCTCTAGAATCCAGCAGCCACTTCCATTCTTAAGTGGGCCCTCCAATGATATGTGTGAAAGTATACATGCACTGAAATGCTTTGCTAACTAAATAAAACCTTGTGTCCATTAGGGATTTCAACCTTGTGTGACTTTGGCAACCAGCCAGATCTTTAAAAGAATGTATTGCAGTGCCAGTACACAATGTAGCATTTACTAGAATTACCAAGACAATATCCTGAGTATCAGTACCAATTCTAACTACCTAACTTTGCAGGATTCTAACTGCCTAATTTTCAGGAGAAATTGTAATGGCTCCACAGTGGTAAAAACAGTCTGTCAGAGGGTGATTAAGTATTGCCCTCTGTCCAGCCAATGCCCTACTTTCTCCATCCATTTCTGTGGCATTAAACATTTTTTTGCTGTGACACTGGAAGGCAGCAATTACCAAAAGTGGCTGTCCTTGACAATAGCACCCAACTCACCATGTCCTACAATGTCATAGAGGGAATGATGCTATCTCTCTGTGTGTGTGGCAAGGGAACATTATGCTTCAACCTAAAGAGTGATTGATTAGTGGACTTTAGGTTTAGATTATTTGGCTACAATGAGCACCATTATCACAGAAATACTTCTTTGTTCACTCATCAGAGGTGCAATCCAGAGTAACTGGAATTCCCTTTGGCTCTTGCTTCCCAAACAATAGGACCTGCTCCTCATTCGACAGGAAAAAGAAGAGTACCTCTCCCATCTGAACCACCTACAGAGTTCTAACCCCATTGCCTCTCAAGCCCTGGAGAATGTGTACAGTTTGCTGATTCCCTGGTGTTTCTTTCTAGCTGTTCAAGCTAACAGACGTATACCCTACTTCCCTCTAATATCCTCTAGACTGTTTCTATGACAGCTGTGGGGAAGTGGAAGTGGGCCTTCTAGTTTCCTCATTCCCATTTTCTGCTTTCCTACTTCATTTTCTTCTGCCATGGACAGAGGCACTGGTGAACCAAGCTCTGCCACACCATCACTTAACAAATCACAACCATGATCATGAATTTTGCTGGATATGGATCTTAACTGTATACTGAAGTCTTAAGTGGACTGGAAGGATATTTCTCCACCACAACGGTTAGTCAGGATAAGATCTACTACATCTAGAGCTAAAAAAAAAAAAAAATTGAGAAGATGGAACTGAATCACCCTCTAGATCAGGGCATTCCAACTTTTCACACCAAGGTGAGCCACAAGAGTACTTCAACACAGAATCTAAGGGCTACACACTACTTTCTTAGGGGTGGGGAGCTAGGCCAAAATTTGATGCCCCAGCCCTCACACTGCCTTCCCAACGTTGGGTTAGCAAGGCACTGGGCTTTGAGAAGAAGACATGAGGGCTCTGACGGAGTCCTAAAGCCCTTCCACCTCCTTCCCAAAGCTGGGAAACTACTTACTAGGTTTTGAGAAGGAGAAGGGAGGACTCAAGGACCCTGTCAGAGCCTTCATGTTTTCTTCCCGAAGCCCAGTGCCTCATTCATTGGGCTTTGGGAAGGCAGTGCAAGGGCTAGGGGGAGGATCAAAAGTTGCTGAAGGTGCCAAAAAAGGCTTTGAGGGCCATGCATTGAACCGCCCTACTATAAATGAAACAGAAGCTATTGCTAGAGTCCCACTGACCAATATTGTTCCCATTTACTGCAGTTTAATATTATCCTGCTTCTTGAGGGGCAACCATGTTGACTATTGTGGCAAAAGCAAGAAAGTGTCTTGTTGCACTTTACAAGACTAATAAATGTCTAGTGGCAGTCTCACAGCCCAGAGCCCACTTTGTCACATACTCATCATCTACTGTGATGCTAGGCCCTTTCACACATCTGACAAAGTGACAAGTTTTCTGTGGGTCAGAGCACACTAACAACCTGGGATCTAGTCAGTATGATTAAACTTACTAACATCATAAGAGAGGGGAATCATTTATACAGAAATGGAGTCTATTTCATTATTGGAATAATAAGATGCAGGACAAAGTTCAGCTGCATGCTTTATTAGGAATCTGACAACCTTTTTTCTCTTTGTTCTTTTAAAAACATTTCCCCCTCTTCATTCCTCCCATTTTGAAGAACATAAAAGAATGAATCAATTGTGCTGTTCTTATGTTCACTTATATTTTCCATAATATTTTGATTTACTTCTACATTGAATCTCTATGCTAGGGTTAGTCGTGGATTAAGATTTATATACAATGACTTTCAGTTATTGTTAAGCTAAAATTTTTACTTATTGTTTATTATTATTAGGATAATCTTCTTCCTGAAATAAAAAGGACTTGCATCACAACAGATATTAATCTTTGCAGTGCTACTATTTTTTATTTCATTTGAAAACCTTAACAGTATAATTCTTACAGAAGTAAGTCCTGTTAAATTCAGTGAGTCTTGCTGCCAGGTAAGTGGGCCTAGGTCTGTAAATTCAAAGAGTTTGGCAAACAGTTTTTAAAATCCAGAACAAACCTATCAGGCAGGTATCATATCATTTTTCGACAGATGGGAACATGTAAATAAAAATGGTTGTATCGTACCTATAAGCAGCAGTTCAGTAGCAAGAACCCTGTCCTCCTGTATCTGAATCCCCCATCCTGTTCCACCACACCCAGGTCCTTTCAATCTCTTTAATTATAATGACAAATGGTAAGGTGTAAATATGCACAGTGATTATGTGGTTAAGACAAGTGCTGCAAACAATAGATTGTACTCCATCAAGATCACTAGAGGGTCTCAATCAGTGCTGAATTCGCCTAATAATGTAAAGTTAGTGCACTGCAGTCAGAATGATTAACGGTTAGGTGATGTGCAGTTCAAGGTGTGTGTGCCTAGGGCCATTGCTTGTTAGGAAATGGAAGGAAAACCAGCTAATGACAATCTCAACAGGAGACAATCTCAGGGAAGAAACTGAACTTTGAATTTTATATCTAAGTCTGCATTTCCAAGTCTACTTTATTGCAAATTGATTGGTTGCCATAAGCTCCAATTCCAGAAAGTAACTTGGTCCGAGTTATTCTGTCACACTGTCTTATGCATTTAATCTGCACTTATTGCTGCCTCTTGTGCAACTGCTGCAAATGTTTTAGAAAAGGACTGATTTTACTCATGTTTTAAAATGTAGTTTTTATTATTTTTAATGAACATTTTAGTTTTTGTTTTGTGAAATGCTTAGAACTTCTTGTTCTAGTAAAAATATATAAATAGTAAGCAGTATATAACTTATGTTAAATAAAAAATAAACCTACCATGATCGGCTTTCCACTCACTCACAGATTAATACAAGAAGTTTGAAGTATGCATCTATGACAACCATTTTGTAGGTCAGCAGAAGGCACACCCTTATGCAGCTAAACAATGATAGCTATCACATAGGTAGGGAGGGTGCATCTCCAGATTTTTTAATTGGAGAGAATCTTTTTCAGCCAGAAGACTGCTTACCTTCATGGGCAACCCTTGTGGGCCCACATACTGAGGAAGGTGGAGCAATGGATGTGATTCTTACTTCTGTACAGTAGGATACATTGCATCCATGCAAATGTAAGAGGTTACTATACCACCATCCACAAAGACATATTGATAATATATCTCATCATCCTCTTGTCAGGCAAGCATAGTTCCAGGAGGCAATACAGCCAGTCAATTCCCCCCCCCTAGGTTTTTTCCCCCTAGGGTAGAAAAATCCCCCAGTTGACTTAAGCAGCTAAAATTTCCAGTCCTTCACAGAATTGGCAGAGATCTGAGACAAGCATCTAAAAATTAAAACATTTTCTTCCCAAGTCATCAGTGTATCTGATTCCTACCCAAGACTCAACCTTGGAACTATACTTTGAGCCTTTCCATAGTACATTTATCAAATGTTCTGCCCTCAGCAGCACTGGAAGCACTGCACTGGGTATCTGTTCCATGCTGCTCTAATAATGGAATGAGTCCAAAACAGAGCTAAGATGATATTTCGCAAAAGACAACTTACGGGGGGGGGTGAGACTTTTTTTCTCTAGCCCTTCCATGACCCCACAAAAGGAAAACCACATCACAGTTTTCTTCAGATATCCTCCAACACATTTTGAGGTGGCCACCATACTATTACCACCACCACCACTCATCTCCCCATACACCATGCCCTGGAAAAAGACTAGGTCCATGTCATTGTGGAGCATAAAAAATACTGGGTGCCACAAAAAGGAAGAAACTCTGCTATTGCTGCCACTGACAAACTGTTAGAAAATTACTCCTCCCCCTTGCAGAAACTTGGTAACATGGTCCCCGCATCAGTTTCTCTGTCTGCAAATAGGGTGGAGAATTTTGAGAGTCCATTTGCACACTGCTCCAGTCAGAGGTCACATGGGTGAAGTCATCAGTGTAGCTTCTTCCTATGCCTATTGCAATTCTGGAAACTGGACAAGTGTTGGCATGGGAGGAGGCGCATTGTTGGCTCATCTCACATGAACATGAGATTGGAAAAAGCACAAACTGCAGCAGTTCCCACACAGGGCTCTTTTTGTGATGGCACTCACTGGCAAATATATTTTTTTTGGCAGCCATATTGTGCTGATCCATCTTTGCATCTGCAATGCTACTTCCTACTGCCCCCCCCCCAAAAAAACCACCACCTTTCAGAACACGTCTTCTTTCTCCAGCATTAGCAATTAGCATTCAATAAAGTTTCTCAGGACTCTTGAGTCTCCTAATCTTGATCAGATAGCCAAGATTGCCTCATTTGAAGATTATGGCATTTAATGGCAAAGCCATCGTTTCCCTTATCACTATGCGACACCTTTATTTATCTCAAAACCACCTTATTATTCCAAGTGTATTTTTAAACCCATTGTGCTGATATAAGAGCAGTCAATCAGTAATTAAAAAGGGCAGACCAGCCTGATCCCTTACTAGTATTGAGTACATTTTGGCAGAACGGTCAAAACAAATGTTTATAGCAAAACACTGTGAAGTATGTTATGGATGGTTAATGGGGGGAATTATTCTCAATGTTTTAAATAATGGTGTTCCTAAGTGAACCCAAAGTTATTTAGACATTCAAGGCACATGACAGAAAGTGGGAGGATGAATCTAGGCCCCCACCATTATCTATATGTATTTCCTAGACTTTTTGGTAAGCATTTTGTTTGCATTTAGTCACTGTACACCCAGTCTACAGAATGTCTGTAGATAAGGGTGCAGGCCTATGTCCCTGTATTTGGATGCAAGCCCACTTGCCCACTTAATTAGTTCTGCATATTCTTTGTCTCTGGGACAGTTACAAATAGTTTGATAGCCTCTCCTCTTTAGTTTCCATGGAATCAGGAAACAGGAAGGAATGCAGAGATGTAATTGGAACAAACAAGCGAGATAAGCTAGTGAAGAAGACATGGGAGGTCCCACTTTACCAACATTTCCTAAGCAAAAATTCACTTATCCAGACATGAGGAACTAAAACATTGTAAGAACTGCAGGTGAGAGTACTATACAATGCTATAGATGTGTGCATAATTTAATTATAACAATAGTTACATACCGTCCGCACATATAAAATATCAAGATGGTGAACAACGATATATGCAAACAAAGCAAAACACAGGCTACAATAATACCATAAAATAATCATAAAAATGCTTGGCTCATCTTTTTTAAAATAACAAATAACTGAAGAGGCCTGTCAGCATTTAAAAAGTCATTAAGAAATGTCTGGCAGCAGTAAGGATGACTGCCAGATGTAGGCACCTGCTCCTAGGGGTCAAGGCACTTTCGGGGCGGGCAATTTTTTTGAGGGGGCTGGTCCCTCTCAGTGTTCAGAGGATATTCATCTCTCTCCCCTGGCTCCTCACAACACCACACGTGTGACATCAGGACATCGCATCAGGCCCCCTCTATCATCATGAGAAGTTGGCGCTTCTGCTGCCAGATCTCTGGGAGAACCAGTGACACTAAATGCTTGACTTCTAAGTTGAATCTGGTCAGACTTTGAAACATGGAGGACAACTACCAGCAGTCCTCTGGATGATCTCTGTATTCAAACTTGGATACAGGAACCCAGGTGGTTTTTAAGGTATCAAGGACACAAATTGTTCAGGGCTTTGCACATTAATAGAAGAACCTTGAACTCAGCATATGGGAAGGCAGTGCAGATGTTTTAAGCGGCTCTATCACATGACCATCATCTAACTACAAAGTATGCACAATTTTTCTTTTAGGTCTATAGATTTTAACCTCATGTGAAAACGTATGTAGATTAAGCTGGTTAATCGACTAAAACTCATTTGATTGTTCAACTAAGACAGGAGTTTGCATCAGACCATCTCAGTTCTTATCTGCACCAGCAACAACTAATGTGGTGTCCTTCAGATCCCAGCAACCCTGGTCATTGACCATGCTGGCTGGGCCTGGTGAAAGTTGCTGTCCAAAAACATATGGAGGGCACTGCATTGGCTCCTCCTGATCTACTATAACTGGCAGCCACTCCCCATGGTTTTCAGCCAAGCCTTTCATAGCCCTAGCTAAAGATATCACAAATTAAGTATGGAACATTTTGCATGCAAAGTATGCAGTCTGTCACTGAGCTACAGCTTCTTCCCACCTAATATTTACAGTAAAAATGCCAGTGATTTTTTTAAAATAGCCCATGATGATGCAAAATATTTTTAAAATAGCACCGCAGCCCAATCGCAGCATTGCATTTGTGAGTTTGACAGCTTAATGCCACTCTGGTGTAAACTGAGCTATAAGTGTGCTCATAGAACAAGCACTGCCCTTTTCACAAACTGTTTGCATAATATATTTTACAATAAAATGGTGCACAACCCTCTGTAGTCCTTGTGTGTGCAGTAGAATCAACATAAATTTGGTGATTTTCAGAGGAGACGGAGATTAAATTCACAGTGTTGAAGCAAGATTCAGTTCAAACAGATTCTAATCACAACAGGGCGCTGATTTGCAGCTCTAATTTCATTTCAATAAGCAATTAGTTCTGCAAAGACAGAAAGGGACACAGTGTCAATCCTCAGGGCAGTCAGAGGTCGTACTGGCAAGGTACCAAATATTAAGTTACTTGGCAGGAATCTCCATGTTTCTCCATAGGGTATTCAGAACATCCAAACTTATTACCTTGAAATCAGGGCAAGGTAAGCAATTTTTGAGTTATGCTCCACTCTTTTTAATTCCACCCCAATTTCTTAAAGTGAAATGGTTAGAAATCCGCAGCAGCAGAGCTGGCTGGCTTAGAAGAAGTTGCCAACAAGTGTAAAATTGCGCACTCCCTTAAAGTTAAAACAGGCCCATCAGTTTCTCCCTGAGTTACTGCTGTGACCATCTACTGGAAATGTGTTTGCTGGTTAATTTGTCGGCATTGTACTCCCAACAAAAAAAGCATCTTTTTATTGGCAGGTGCAGACAAAGCTTGCAAAAGCTAGAAACACACACAAAAAGACTCCATAAAAAAGAAAGATGGCCTTGCTGAGATGGCTGTTCTCTGTGATTTTCTGTAATAGACTTCAGTTTGCCATGAAATTAAATTTATAGTATACCTGCTAGACATGAAGGGCCTGATTTATCCTCTGTATAATTCCATTGAACTCACTGGACTTACACCAGAATTTGGAACAGAGACTCCAGCTAAGCTTTGCTACTCCTTGATTTGACATTAAAGGCAGCATTTTCATGGGAGGCCATTTCCAGGCAAAGAAAAGGGTACGTGAATGATTTACAGGATGCCTTTTCATAAAAATGGAAATAATGCATATATGCCATCACTAAGGGAAACTGTTAATGAAAAACAGCACAAACCCCAAATAACTATTTTCTCTTTAATTCAAAAACATGTAATATCAAATACGTTGCCTCTCTGGGTGGTACGTGCTTTTTATTTGAAATGACCTGAATTTTTAAAGTAACATATTTTTAAGAAACTCTAAGAAATATGATTTCACAATTGCATTACACTATTGCACTGGGGTCTTTAAAAAAGACTAGTTAGTAACAATAGCATTATAAATAGTTTAACAGGAAGAGAACAGGCCTAGGTCTCAGATTCATGCACTCCCCTCCCCTCCTCCTCCAATGTAACCATTAAAACATAGTAAGTTTTTCTTCCAACTTCATATAATCATGGTTTAGCATTAGGTCCAAATCCTAAACTGTGGTAAACTATGGTTTGTTGAAAGAACACAACTTCATAAACCAGTTGTCTTGTTTCAAATAAATCATAATTCAGATTAACCATTTGTTTGTTGGGTTTCAATGACACAAGCATCTCTGGTCATTATGGAAGAGAAATGAAAGCCAAATTACACTGGCATAAAACTGATTTTGGGTGGTATTCAATGCTAGTCCTCCTCAGAGTAGACCCACTAAAGTTAATACATATGACTATCTAAGGTCCATCCATTTCAATGGATGTACTATGAGTAGGACTTAGTTGAATAGAACCCACAAATTTGTGATACAGATTTATCCACCTCAGTTCATGACTACTTGGGGGTATTTAGAGTGTGTGGTCTCAGCACTGAGCAATTGGGACAGATTAGGGATTCTGTTGGTTTACCACCTGCCTCACTGCCCAGTAGTCTCCTTGCCTGAGCTGGTCTCAAAAGCAGTGTTGTTCCCAGACTGCTGATTGGGGGGGGGGGCTTTAACATCCATGCCAACGTGAGTGGTTATGGGGTGGCTCAGAACTTCATGAGGCTGTCCCAACATGTCATTGGCCTAATGCATGTGGCAGACCACACTCTGGACCTTGTTATCTCAACTGGGCAGGAAGAGGGTGATCTAAAAGTGGGGGATATTGACAACAGTCCCTTGTCATGGTCAGATCACTTCCTATTGAGATTTAGGCTTTCAGCATCTTTTCCCCTCGGCAGAGGTGGGAGACCCATTAGGACGATATGCCTTTGGAGGCTGATGGCTCTGGGGATTTTTCAGCTGATATGACTGGTGCTCCTGTCAAAGCCTTGGCCAATCTCTGGAACATCCAAATGGCTCAGGCTGCTGGCACAATCACTCTTGAGTACCCTCTCATGCTTTCTGGAGCCCGTTTGGCTCCCTGGTATACTCCAGAGCTTAGGGAAAGTCAACAAGCCAGGAAATGGCTTGAACAACTCAGTGGGATTATTTGGAATTTTGGAATCTGTTGTCAGCAATATGTTGATGGCACAGAGCTCCACTTTTCCTTTACTCCTGCAGGTTGATGTGCTGGATGGTTGTCTGGATGAGAGCCAAAAAAAACTGAAGCTCAGTCCAAAGAAGACTAAAACACTGTTAGTGGGTGGTTCCCTAGACCAGATAGATGTGAGTGTCCTGATCTCTTGGCTTACCTGGCAGCAGGTCCCACTGGTGTACACACTAGGTCAAGTCCAAAGTCCAACAGTCAGGAAACTGGTCCAGGCCAATCTACATAAGCCAAGTCCAAAATCCAGCAGTCAGTAAACACAGTCCTGCATCAAACCTGAAGCAGAGTCCCACTGAGGTTCTGGAGCATCCCAGCCGAGGACTATCTACATGGGCAGTTGAGCAAACACAGCATCTCAGCTCTGCTTCCTTTTTATACCTTGCATGTTGATTGCATCATTTGGGCTCGATGAGGTAGGTGATGCTCACCTGTTCAGAGCCTACTCCAACTAAGGAATCACGCACCTCCTCCCAGAACTAATGAACCCCACTTGCCCAGAAGCTAGGTTGTGGGCCCTTGTCTGCCTCCACCTTCTAGAGTGTACCTCCTGTTGCTCCCTACAGCTCAGGACCTCAATAGCTCAAGGACCACCTCTCCCCATCTGAACCAACCTGAACCCTGCAATCAGCATCTGAGGCCCTTCTTCATGTGCTTCCTCCAAGAGAGGTCCACAGGGTGGTACTCCCCACTTTAATCCCTACTTCTAGAATGCTCTCCACAGGGTGACTTTCCTGGAGCTTTCATTACATATATTTAGTCAGCAGGCAAAAACACTCCTCTTGTCCCACGTCTTTGGCTAATTAAACAATCTACAGCCATTTAATTTGGGAGGGTATTGTTCTCGTTTGTTACTATGTTGTGCATTTTATGTTTATATATTGTAAACTGCCCTGTGTTCCTTGGATGAAGGGCAGTAGAGAAATTTAATAAACATGTACATAACTAAAACACTTCAATTCTTCAAAACAAAGTCATGTCAACACACATGGAGAAAAACAAAAAAGAATACACTAGTTTATCTATATTCTGTTCCTGGTGTCACATTCTATTACATAGCTGTGTGTCCTAGACAATTGTTCATTATGCATTTCCACTGTTGAGGTTGCCTTGATTTTGTACCTGTTTGAATGTGTGAGCGAGTGTATGTGTACACGTGATCAAACTTAGGTCCCCTCAGAAGTGTGAGATTCACAGCTGAGGCATAGTTAATTATATGTCAAAACTGGAATGGGATAATAATATCATGTAGACCATAGATTCTTCTACTCTATGGGCAGAATCCAATGTAGCACTTCTACAATATGGCTTCCATTTCTTAGCCACCTCCCTACAACAACCCACACTTCCCCTTATCTGCTTCAGAAGGTGCCCCAGCCCTCTAGAACAGATATCAGAGGTGCACCAGGAGCTTCAGGGGGAAGGAGAGGAAGGTGAAATCACATTGTGTGAGCAGTGGTTCATTCTACTCATGCATGGGCACCATTGAATACAGTATCAATTTCTTACATGCCATGCTCTGTGATAACCACCAGTACCATATCAGAAGGACCCCAAGACAGAAAGATGCACCAGATTATTGTGCCAGCTTGTATTAAAATGTTGTGCAATCATCGTTAGATTGTTCTCAATTTCCCTGATCCAACTGCAGTCACTCTTTTGCAAGCGCATGACAAGTCGCAAAACTAGCTACATTGACTACACAAATTCTACACATCAGGAAGTTCACAGCTGCATCTGGATTTCCTAAGCCAAATCCACAATTCCATTAACATGCTCTGGACAGAACACTATGATTGTGACCAAATATACTTCACAAAATGTAAAGACTATAAGAAATGCAATGTCAATCATTTTCTTAAACATAGAGATTTTAGATAAAAAGCAACAAATTCTCTATTTGCTTTCTTTTGGGTGGAAACAGGCTGCATCCAGTCCAATTGAGAAAATGACTGGAGGAGGGGGGAAGATCTTTTTTTAAAAAAATAAAAAATAAAAATCTTGCCCCCTGTAATAGATTTCTCTCCCCCACCCTCCCGGCTTTCTGTTCAGTTCTCTGCCTGAATAACAAGAATGGCAGCCATTTTCTCCCAGCTCAACATCAAAACCCCTTTCATCTGCTGTCTAAATGCAAACAAAGCAAACCTTCCACCAGGCCTTTCTTTCCAGATAAATTAAAACTCTCATGTCCTGGGGCCTAAATCAAGCCTACAGGCCTTCCCTAGATAAATCCTTTCTCAACCTGAAATCTTCTTGCTACACGTGCTCCTTGTAAGATAATTTTGCAGGAGCTAATCAATAATGCAACAGTAAATTGCATTTAAATAAACATTAGCAGTCCTCTTAATGAATAAAATCTCATCTGCAATTTGTCAAAGTCAGAAGTGCTGGACTCTTTTGATATTCATTAGAATATTGAAAATTAGAGCTTTGACAGGCTTTATGTACACTGCAATTATGTGGTTTTTTTCTGAGACACATGGGTGTGCTTTATTTTCACAAGAAGTATTCAATAAAAACAGTGGTATACACAAAGAGTTTGAGACATCTAAGTCATATTCTTGATGGCAGTGTGTGTGGTTTGCCTTTTTTAAACAGAGAGATAGTTTGAGATTAGAAATGTCTCCATTTAACAGATTCTGGAGCATTCATGCATTATAGGGAATGTTTTCTGAAATTCTCTTTGACATGAAGAATGATTTGGTGCAAGGATTGATTTGGTACAGGAATTGAAAAAGATCAATCCTTTTTTAAAAAAAAACATTGCCCTTAGCAGCAATACTTTATAGATATGAAATTTCATGAACCTTTTTCATTGAAATTGTGTGTGTGTGTGTGTGTGTGTGTGTGTGTGTGTAATCTTCTATATCAGCATTTAGTAGATGGATTTTTTAAGGGGAGAAATTTTCAGGAACAGTATTCCAAAGGTACTTCCATACTACAAATATACTGTGTTGTTAGGGGGATGCTGTGATTTGGATGTGAAAAGCTTCGTATTGTGGAAAGAAATTCCAGCTGGTGAAAGAACCATTAAATTGAAGGATAATCTCAAGGGAAGAGACTGAAGCCCTTCCCCTAAGGTAAATGGGGCAAAGGCCGATTGATATAATGGAAGTAACAGAACAGCAATGGGATAGTATATATAAGCAACAACAAAAAATGAACTAGCCCCCACCCCCTAATCACCTACATTTTCTATAATTTTGTGGAACAAGCTGACCATGCAAAATATTCTGTATGCAAATATATTATTTTGTCAGTACAATTTTCACAGGGTGGGAGTTCGAGATATAATATTTATTCTGTGTAGGTATTGCAGTTGTTAGAGTAAGAACCTATAGTGCCCTTCTAACTACACCAGAATGGTGTGGTGCATAGATACCACTCTACTCAGAAACAGAAATGGTATGTTCAGCACATGGCTGTAAACTCCTAGGATGAAAGATGAATAACCAAACCCTACCATGATTGCTTCTCTAGAGCTCTAAATGCTATTCAGAGTCAAGCGATGTATGTAAAATTATACATAATGACAAATAATGTTGCATTATTTCTTCTGGTTGTTCTTAATGTAAATCTGTGCCATTAAGATACTTAAAGAAACATAGGCCACTTAAATATGGGCCCTGCTACCACCACCACCCTCCCCCCTCACACATATGCACAAAGAAATGATGAAAATGTTGCTATGTTATTCTCTGGGGTGTAATATAAACAATCTGGGCCAACCCAGTATATTTTGTAGCATGAGGCAAAGTACAAAATGGCTCCTCCGTTCCATGTACTGAAACCAACCAGAGTGGCCGTTGGTTCTTACTTCACCATTGATGGTGGGGCTACGCCTTCCAACCCTGCTAATTGAGGCCACATGCACAGCATACATTTAAAATACCCCTTTAATAGTCAAGCTTTCCCCCCAAAGAATCCTAGGAGCAGTAGGTTGTTAAGGTGCTGAGAGTTGTTATGGGACCCTTATTCTTTTCACAGAGCTACATTTCAGAGTTCCTTGGGAAGAGGGATTGTTAAACCCCTCTAGAAATTGTAGCTCAGTTTTCACAGTGGTCACCTGACATATCTTATTTACATTTTTGGACAGGAAAGTCAACATAGCACACCCATACCTGTCTACTCTTCCTTCAAAAGGATATGAGACACTATTATTATCATTGTGTGCTCCTGGAATTTTACCACCACCGACTTTGGGCTAATAAGGATGCTATGGTAGTTGGATTTGATTTTGATCTGCTTAACAGGACGGCAGCCGAGGACCTTTACTAACATGGGAATGGGTCCTTAGAGCAACAAAAGGAAGAAATTCAAAATTGCCAAGGGCAAGAAATGTCTTGGAAGGATATTTTCTAAAATTATGTAAGATATAGCCGTTAGAATTTGCATTACAATATATTGCGATCTTTGCCTTTTTATTATGCTATTATTTGAAAAAAACATCATGAGGGGAGAAAGAAGAGACTCCTCATTTATTTATTCTTTGTTTTGTTTTGTTTTGTTGTTTATTGGTAGTAGAGAGGTCTAAAGTTTATTTGAAAGTAATTGCTCTTTTGAAGTTGAGAGCGCTTGTCCCTAGAGCACAGACCTTTGACATACCTAGTGGTGTCTTGGACTCACAACATTGTTCGACAGAGCTCTATAGCCTCCTTGGGTAAGCATCTGCAGCAGTCCAAAAGGATTTTCTAAGGCTGCAATCCTATATATACTTATTTGGGGAAATGTCCTGATGAACTTAATATGACTTCTGAGTAGACACACATAGGATTGCACTGCACTAACAGAGTGCTGGGCTTGACAGGACAACCATGTTGCTGTTGTTGTTGTTGTTGTTGATATCCTGTCCTTCTTCACTTTCCTGTTCCCAGGGTAGGTAACAAAAAATAAAATAAAAAGGGTATTTTAAAGGCTACAAATCTGGTATTTTACCAGTTAGAAATCTGGCATCGATTTTAATAAATAGATTTAGAAATCAATGCCAAAATTCAGTGCAACCATTTTCCACCACCTTTCCAAGTTCAGTCATAATTAAGATTTGTGAGCAAGTTCTTGGCAGTTATTTTGCACTGTGGGGAGAAGTTTTTCTCTTGCCTCACATAACTAAGCAAAAGCTTAATTTCTTCCAAACTTTTTCCAAATGTTCACCTTTGGGCTAAAACTAAGAAAGCGAAATGTCAGTGCAAAGGGTTGTTTTTAAAAACAAGAAAATACTAAGCTGTTATTGAAACCATTTATTAATCTTAACTGGAGAGGCACATACAATGATAAAAAGTGGTATTTCCTGGAAAAAGGACACCATACTCAAGTAATGCATACAGACAGATCAATCAATATCACTAATGCATCCTAAAGGTTGTTGCTTTTCCTGCAGTCGTTGCAGCAGAATTAATGGACTACAATGGAGATTTCTATTGCTGTGAGCACAACAGTGATAGATTAGAGAGTCTATTTTATGTTAAGCATGATTTAGACACATAGTTGTATCCACTAAGAAAATTAGTAATGTAGCTTTCTAAAACCTGCACTGGCCTACCTTTTACAAACCCCTGTCCTTCTCCTCTCTGTCACATCACAAACAGAGCATATATTAACATAAATGGATTCACCACTCCTCCCTTACTCTGTCGTTTGCTATTCTGGCCTTTGCCTCCCCATCTCTGCCATGGTCTAACCAGATTTTAAGCTCTTGGTGACAGCACCTATCTTTCTGAAACTCTGCAGGAAGCCATGTACATTGAGGGTACTGTATAAATGATAATGTACTGGTGGAATGGAAAGAACCCGTGGGCCATGATTGTCTCTGGATATAAACTCTATATAGGAAGGACAAGGAAGGACGTACTACCAGACTTTTAGAAGACATCTGAAGGCAGCCCTGTTTACGGAAGCTTTTAATGTTTGATGGATTACTGTATTTTAATATTTTGTTGGAAGCTGCCTAGAGTGCCTGGGGAAGCCTAGCCAGATGGCCGGGGTATAAATTAATAATAATAATAATAATAATAATAATAATAATAATAATAATAATAGGGTGTGGTGTTGCTTTGCACATTGAAGAGGACGCTGAGTGCAGCAAGCATGAATCCTATCCCTGAACGATGGCCCTCCTGTTGAAGCCAACCCAAAAACATGCTTGCACAGTGAAAACTGTGAGACTGCTCCATCCTCCCTTACATGCAAAATGCATTCCGAAAGCATTGGCCATCTTTTCTGGTGATGGGACCTGGACCTGGTGTTCCCACAAAAGGCAATCAATGATGTAGACCAGGGGTCATAGGAGCCAACTCCTAGGGGCTGTGGGTGCTTTAAATATTTGAGGGGGCCGGGCCGCCACAAAGTTGATGGGCATTCTCATTCAAATGGTATGTGTGCACTGCATCATGTGATCAATTATGTGGGGTGGGCTTTACCTGGGCCCCCACAATGTTTTATCCAAGTTGCCACCCCTGCCAGGGATGGGGAGTCTCAGGCCCAGGAACCAAATGAACTCCCCCAGGCCTCTCTATCAGACCACTGGGAGTCTTCCCAGGCCACACACCCTTGCCAGCCACACTGCCTTTCTTTAGGATATATACCCCTTACTAGCCCTCCTTTGAACACTCCTTGAGTATTTTTGCCTGGCTGGGATGTGTTCCTGAACTCTGATCATGCTTGCCTGGATGGGGGATAGAGAGGAATGCTTTAAGAAACTGGCCTGTGGTTTGAAAAAAGATTACAACAATACAAACACAACACGTAGGCTAACAGTTAGTAGAGAATATATAATATAATAGTGATATCATTCAAATTGTAGGAAAAAGCCCATCAAAGTTCATTTGTACAATATAACAGAGTGGTAGCGAGGAGCGTCAAGCCGTGTGTTCAAAACAGATATCTAAGGATAGTCTCTCAATAGTCTTTCAAAAGTTTCAACAGAAGACGTCTCAAAATTTTCAGAAGTAAAGTCTCTCAATAGTCTTTCAAATAGTTTCAGCGGAAGAGGTCTCAAAAGCCTCAAAAGGACAATGTCTCCGGAATGATCTACTGTTTCGGAAAAGTTTTCATGGGTCCACTTTGTTTTTGTATGCTGTATAGGCCATACTGTTCCTTTAAGTACCGTATTTTTCACCCTATGGGACACACATTTTCCCTTCCAAAAATGAAGGGGAAATGTGTGTGCGTCCTGTGGGGTGAACACAGGCTTTTGCTGAAGAAGAAGAAGAAGAAGAGTTTGGATTTGATATCCCGCCTTTCACTCCCTTTAAGGAATCTCAAAGCGGCTAACATTCTCCTTTCCCTTCCTCCCCCACAACAAACACTCTGTGAGGTGAGTGGGGCTGAGAGACTTCAAGGAAGTGTGACTGGCCCAAGGTCACCCAGCAGCTGCATGTGGAGGAGCGGAGACGCGAACCCGGTTCCCCAGATTACGTGACTACCGCTCTTAACCACTACACCACACTGGCTCTCCGCACCGACCCCTCTCGCTCTCCAGGCTTCAGGAAGCTCTCTGCGAGCCTTGGGAGCCCGCGGGAGTTCCCGTCGGGCTCCCTAGGCTTGCGGATAGCAGCCTGCATCTCGAAGCCTGGGGTGTGCTGCATAGCGCACCCCGGGCTTCAGTTCCCCGACCTGGTTTGGAGGCTGGCGGTGGGGAGAAGCGCGTTTCTCCCCACCACCAGCCCCACAAGCTCGGGGGACAGCAGGGAGGTGGAACACCGCCATCCCGCTGTCCCCCGACCTGGTTTGGAGGCTGGCGGTGGGGAGAAGCACGCTTCTCCCCACCGCCAGCCGCAAAAGCTTGGGGGACAGCAGGGAGCCGCAGTGCGCCATCCCGCTGTCCCCCGACCTGGATTGGAGGCTGGTGGCGGGGAGAAGCGGGCTTCTCTCTGCTGCCAGCCCCACAAGCTCGGGGGACAGTGGGGAGGCGCAGCGCCGCCATCCCACTGTTCCCGGAGCTGGTTTGGGCTTCAGGCAGATATCCGCAAGCTGTGGGAGCCCCGCAGGAAGTCGTGCCGCTCTCCCAAGGCTTGTGGAGGGCTGCCTGTTCTGGGGGCTGGGGTCGGGGGAAGCTTGGGCTTCCCCCGCCTCAGCCCCGCGCCTGGGGGGGGGGAGTTTTTTTCTTTATTCTCCCCCTCCCAAAAACTAGGTGTGTCCTATGGGCCGGTGCACCCTATGGGGCGAAAAATACGGTATATTGTTATTGGAAACACCTGTGGCTTACTTCATATGTCCTATGCAATTGTGTTGCAAGTATCAGCAGCTACACTATCTAGTGAGCACTGATCCTTAGCATGAATCTTACTTACCTATTCTGTTGAAAATTTTTGAGTAGGTACCCTTTTTATATATATTCTGTTTTGTATATTCTGCTTTATTATACAGTGTGTATGCAGGTAGCTCAGTTTTGTTATCATTCATCAGTTATATGCCTTGTATCTTATTTCTAGCTGATGAAGAGTATTACAAAACAGTAGTATATACAGGGGTTTGTTTTTGGTTTTTAAAAAAGAAAACATTCACATTGGTTGCTCTGGTCAGTTTTGCCTCTGGCTTCGCCCAACACTACCACATGGCTTCTGGAAGGTTGCCCAGAAGTAAACATAGCCCTTAGGCTAAAAAACAATATATCACACCTTATGTACACACACACACTTGCATACGCTCAGGGCAGCAGCTCAGTGTGCAAGTAGAATAGGCCAGCACTGATGGATCAGGGTGACCTTCAGCAAAAGAAGCCTCCCTGATTTCAGTGTCACTCAAGTGCATGGTAGTGACTGAGAATCTCACACAGTTCCATGAGATTTACTGCCATGTAGGCATGCATAGGATTTCCAATCTTAGGATCACTGCTGAAAACTACTGCTACACCCTGTGCATGGGAATACAGTATGATGTGGAGTACTCTATTTATCATTCTGGTAAGTACATTACTTATTTACCATGGGGGAGAAAAGGAATTTGATTTGTCTCTATTGCATTTTCGTTTTGCACTCCATATCTTAAAAAATGCATGAAGTTGTAATATTGGTACATGTGTAGTAGATCGAAGGGTCTCTTTCTTGAGATGGCAGCAGAGTTTGGGGCACTGGGGTGAGGAATGTAGAGGAAACATACTCAGAAGCTTCTGGATCTGAAGGATTAATTTTCCAATATATTCACCTAGGTCCAATGCTGAGCAGGATTTTTATCCAAAATAGTCTTCTGATGACTGACGTTTACAATATGTCACACAGTTAATATGCCTAGAGGATATTTGAATTGCCTGTATTTCTAGAAAATTTAAACAGAGGCCTTAATATGAATACTTTTAGTAAACACTGTCAAATTACTTTGATCGTGGATGTATTGCAATTTTGATGTTCATTTTGATTCTCCCCTGAATTTTTGTTTCAGGAGAAAGAATGAACATTTCCACGGTTTCTTATTCTTCTTGAGACAGACAAATGCACACCAAATAGCACCAGTGTGTAGCAAAACACCCGATTTATTAAGGTCAGTCATGACTACAACCTTGTGTATGCTCAGTGGGGCTTACTTCTCACTTGTAAAACACAATGACCCTTAAAAGGAGGGCCAAACGCTGAGGGGAGTCAGTGAACTCCCCTCAGCTGTGTGGGAAGGGGGCTAACTCTGTAAACACACATTTTTCAGGGCCCCCATGTTCCGATTAACCCTGCTGTGCCTCAGCAGCACACACCCCTGGCATGAGGGGCCGGAGGGGATACCCCCCTCCCCAGTGCTTAAGCCAAAGTTTCCTACATCTGAAAATGTTAATAAAGTTGTGGCCACTTTAATCCCAAAATATATTGTGGAGTGCAATCATTGTTCCCGGACTGGCTCTGGGTTGGGGGGGGCGGATCTGCGCCTGGGTTCGCAACTAAGCATCTTTATGCCACTGAAATGGAAATACAATTTTATTTTATTTTAATTAGAAATACAAACAATATTTCAAAGTAGGGTTACCCTATTTAAACTGCAGTCATCAAGTTGGAACTCCATCAATGAAAATGAAAAATGTATGCAATTTCTGCTTGATTATTTTTCTCATTCGCTTACTTCCTGTGCGCTAAGCTATCACAAATATTAGTAAAACTTGAAAGCCTTGTTATCAACTCAGTCATCTGCCACAGCAAAGTTTCATCAATTGCCCTTGCATTTTGCCAGATGAATTTTCCGCTGTGGGAAAAAGCCACACGTTTCATAGCTGCACTTCCCTGTGTTCCCCCCCTCCACTACACCATTGATCATTATTCTACACAAGCATCATTTTCTCTCTCTCTCTCTTGCTCTCTCTCTTCACACACATACATACAACAAGACATAAAGCTAAAGGGACCCCTGACCATTAGGTCCAGTTGTGGCCGACTCTTGGGTTGCAGTGCTCATCTCACTTTATTGGCTGAGGGAGCTTCCGGGTCATGTGGCCGGCATAATGAAGCCACTTCTGGCGAACCAGAGCAGCACACGGAAACGCCATTTACCTTCCCGCCAGAGCGGTACCTATTTATCTACTTCCACTTTGACGTGCTTTCGAACTGCTAGGTTGGCAGGAGCAGGGACCGAGCAACGGGAGCTCACCCTGTTGCAGGGATTCGAACCGCTGACCTTCTGATCGGCAAGTCCTAGGCTCTGTGGTTTAACCCACAGCACCACCCACTCCCCACAACAAGACATACTACACTGCAAAATCACTAACACAAAACATCAAGGCACTCATCACTGAGGTCTCCTCACATAGCACCAGCTTGTAGGACTTCTCAAGTGATCAGTGTTGACTGAACCTGGGAAGCTGCCCTGTACCAACTTAGATTGTGTCTGTCTAGCCCAGTATACAGTGGTACCTCGGGTTACAGATGCTTCAGGTTACAGACACTTCAGGCTCCAGACTCCGCTAACCCAGAAATAGTACCTCGGGTTAAGAACTTTGCTTCAGGATGAGAACAGAAATCATGCGGTGGCAGTGGGAGGGCCCATTAGCTAAAGTGGTACCTCAGGTTAAGAACAGTTTCAGGTTAAGAACAGACCTCTAGAACAAAATAAGTTCTTAACCTGAGGTACCACTGTAGTTTACTCTGACTGGCAGCAGGTTTCAGGCAGAAGCCTTTCACATCACCTGCTAATCCCTTTAACTGGATATTCCAGGGACTGGACCTGGACTCTTCTGCACACAAAGCTGTGTGCCCTGCCACTAAGCTATAGTCCCCCATCTTCCCTTTCCCTTGAATTTTTACAGTTTCCCTAAACTACCTGCAAGAGTCACAGAGCTAACTAGGTACAATGTTGTTATTTTGTCCAGAGAGAGAAGCAATAGCTCCTATCTAGTCACATGTTGCTACCCAATTAAGGCCATTTTACCAGGATTGTACCTCTCACCTTCTCCAATTACTGCAGGGAAACTTAATATGCCCATGAAACCTAAAGAATAACCTTAAGAAATTACTGTAGGGGATAGTCTCTCTCTAAATATGTGAGAGATTCTCTCTCTAAATATGTGAGAGATTCTCTCTCTAAATATGTGAATTCTGCATAAGCTGGCTGGGAAATGTTTATGGAATGTTTATGGGAAATGATTAAATCAAAAATTTAAGTTTAACAGCATTAAATAATTCCCCATATCTTCTTCCCCAGTTTGCTTAATAGGAATATACTGCTACACTCGGTCCTGCAATCTTCACTCCTGAGAGATCAACAATGCAGTTAACAGGACTTACCCTAGAGTCAACAGTGCCCAATTTCAGCCTCAGCTTTATCATCCATGTGGCCCACTGTATATTTAAAGCTATGGTTTGGATTTAGCTTTACTGATTATTATATTTCTACCTTAAACTCAGGTAGATAATTGCTTGCCATGCAAGGAAAGCTTCCAATGAGTCGTCATTACCATGGATGAAAAATGTAGGTCATTTTGGCCCTAAGTAATGAAAGAAGTCCTGAAAATGGGTTTTTAGAAGTTGATCTCTGAGTACAGAAGCAACCTGGCTGAAATTGAGACCATTTCTCATGTTCTTGCACTCCAGATCCCATTTTGTGAGAGGGCACAATAAAAAGAGGTGAAATGACTTTGATTTTGGCATTTGATTATGTTCCTGAAGACTGAGGTGTCTACCTCCAGTCCACTTAGCCATAAATAAGTACTTGATCATTTGGACTGTGCATGTTCAATAGAAACAGTGCCGGCTACTTCACCCATCATATGTCTTGTAGGTTCTGGAGCCAGATACTCAATGTGGTAACCTTGATCTCTCTTAAAACAAACTTTACTCATAAGAAGCTGCCTTATACCAGGTCAGACCGTTGGTCCATCTCGCTCAGTATTGTCTACACTGATTGGCAGCAGCTCTGCAAGGTTTCAAGGTTTCTCCCAATCCTACCTGAAGAGGCTGGGGATGAATGGAGGACCTTCTGCATGCAAAGAAGATCCTCTATCACTGAACATAGCTGGCAATAGAATACACAAACAATACACTCTACTGCAATGCACTCTATGTGGGGCTACCTTTGAAGGTGACCTGGAAACTACAGCTAATACAGAATATGGCAGCTAGCCTGGTGATTGGGAGTGGCTGCCAAGACCATATAACACTGGTTCTGAAAGACCTACATTGGCTCCTAGTACATTTCTGAGCACAATTCAAACTGTTGGTGCAGACCTTTAAAGCCCTAAATGGCCTCGGCCCAATATACCTGAAGGAGCGTCTCCACCCCCATCGTTCAGCCCAGACACTGAGGTCCAGCGCTGAGGGCCTTCTGGTCGTTCCCTCAGTGTGAGAAGTGAGGTTGCAGGGAACCAGGCAGAGGGCCTTCTCAGTGCTGGCACTCGCCCTATGGAACACCCTCTCATCAGATGTCAAGGAAATAAACAACTATCTGACTTTTAGAAGATATCTGAAGGCAGCCTTGTTTGGGGAAGTTTTTAATGTTTGATGTTTTATTCTGTTTTAATATTCTGTTGGGAGCCACCCGGAGAGGCTGGGGAAACCCAGCCAGATGGGTGGGGTATAAATATGTTGTTGTTGCTGCTGCTGCTGCTGCTGCTGCTGCTGCTGCTGCTGCTGCTGTTGTTATACATGGCCATTTTCCTGTAGTATTGTATAAGACTCAGAATGGGTATCAGAATGTGACTTCGGTTGAGGTTCCATGGCTAACTCTCTTCTGGTCACATATTTAGTTTTAAAGTTTAACATATAGGGGGCATTCCTAGCCCTACCTAAAGATGACAGGGATTGAATCTGTGACTTTCTATGTGCAAAGGAAATGCTGTATCACTCAGCTAAGGCTCCTTCCTTCTCATTTCGAAAACAAATCACACGTCAGATCTCTTCACAGGCTTGAATTAAACACATTGTTCCACAGTAGCTTTTTTCGGTTAACCCGCAGAGGAAACATAATACCATCTAAACAAATGGGAATACATTTAGTGATAAGAGGACCCTTAATCTCATATTCCTTGCCTCAGCGTCCCCTTGGCATCCTTCTCTGTGTTCAGCAGCATGCTTCTCCTTGGCATCAGTGTCAAAATCTGCATTCACCTTCTGCACAACATTAGGAAAACATTCTGGCTTGCTCGGTAGATTATTTGTCAGGGCACAATGCAAGTCCTTAAAAGAAGCAGTGCAGTTAATCTTTAAAATGTTCAGGAAATCAGTTGTCAATAATGGGGCACTGGGGTAGCTATCATGGGCATAGCCAGGGGGGCAGGGAGGGTCAGCTATGCCATTGTCTCCCCTCTTCTGCTCTTAAGAATGAAGGACTCAAAGGGCTGAAAGGAAGGGTTGTTGTGTCAAGCCTTATTCTGCTCTAGATGATTCTTCTGCCTTGCAAATGTCATAGGAGTGTTGAAAGCTGCCTTGCGCTGAGTCCAGCCATTGGTGCATATAGCCTAGTATTGTTGACTCTATTGGTGACTGCCCAGAAATTCATGTAGGAATCTTTCCCAGCCCTACCTGGAGATGCTCAGGATTGGACCCAGGACTTTCTGCATGCAAAGTTTATGTGCTTTGCCGCTGAGCTGTGGCCCATCCCACTTCAGTATTTTGTTTAAGTAGTAAACATTGTGATGAATTTTTACTTTGGAGCACAGTATTAATTTTGCCTTCATTTGCTGAAGAGTTCAAAAAAGTATCTCAGAGGAGAATGCAGATAGATGAGTTACCCTGTTTGGAGGTTCAATCTAATCACATGTAAGCGAACATTTGAAGGGAAAGAGGATGCTCTTAATCCCAACCCTCTTCCGTGTGTCATTTGATGGCAAAGGTCTTACATGGGATGCAAACACCATCTTGGTGGCCAGATCAATCTACCTTCAACATATGTGGAGGTGCCTCCTGTACTCATGAGGGTTTCCTAGGCAATTGAATTGACTTGGTTCTCCAAGGACACCACTTGGACAACACGAATGGTCTGACTTTTGGTGGTTTATTTGTGTGTGACAGACTTGTCCATGTGGTTGGGATGGTTATTTCATATTGTTGTATGATTTTAGTGGATAAACACGGAGTCTTTTTTGTTTCATTTTAATGGATTTCTATTGAATATTGTATTGTGCGTGTTATTACCCCAGTACTTCATTTCAGGACTCCTTGTGGCACTGTGAAGTGATACATAAATTGAATAAATTCAAATTGAATTGAAGCAGAACCCTGAACAATCAGGGTTATAAATTGTTTGAGGAGCCTCCATTGAGTAGAAGATGCTTCCAGCTTCAGACCTTTGCCCTAAACTGCATACAGATGATGTGCTAGAGGAGGAGGAGTTTGGCAGCACCCATACCCCAACTTCTTGTCATTACATATGAGGGGACTCTACTCCCAAATAAAGCTAAAAACTCACTGGGCTGTCAGAAGCCCTGAAATAGTTCAATAAGTGTTATATACGCTCTAGAGACTCAATAATGAGGAGCATGAGAAAAGCAGTATGGTTTATCTGAAGGATAAAGGTAAAGGTAAAGGGACCCCTGACCATTAGGTCCAGTTGTGACCGACTCTGGGGTTGCGGCACTCATCTCGCTTTATTGGCCGAGGGAGCCAGCGTACAGCTTCCGGGTCATGTGGCCAGCATGACTAAGCCACTTCTGGCGAACCAGAGCAGCACATGGAAACGCCATTTACCTTCCTGCCAGAGCGGTACCTATTTATCGACTTGCACTTTGACGTGCTTTTGAACTGCTAGGTTGGCAGGAGCAGGCACCGAGCAACGGGAGCTCACCCCATTGCAGGGATTCGAACTGCCGACCTTCTGATCGGCAAGTCCTAGGCTCTGTGGTTTAACCCACAGCGCCACCCACGTCCCAGTCTATTTGAAGGATATTTAACCTTAATTGGGACCCTAAATACAGTGGTACCTCGGGTTACATACACTTCAGGTTACATACACTTCAGGTTACAGACTCCGCTAACCCATAAATATTACCTCGGGTTAAGAACTTTGCTTCAGGATGAGAACAGAAATTGTGCTCCGACGGCGTGGCAGCAGCGGGAAGCCCCATTAGCTAAAGTGGTGCTTCAGGTTAAGAACAGTTTCAGGTTAAGTACGGACCTCCGGAACGAATTAAGTACTTAGGTACCACTGTATAACAAAATGCCACTCACACAACAGAGACATTCCATGTGTGCAACCTATCAACTGCAGTAATGTTGAATGACACATGGTTTATTTTGTAGAGTTTGCCAGTTATGGAATCAGCTGAACATAAGTGGCACAAGCCTATGTAGAGGTAGAACAGAGGCAGGTAAGTAGCACAAGACTGTCAACACTCATGTCCCATTCTATTGATGGATCATCTTTGGGTTCACATACAGCAAGAAGTAAGGGTGGTTTAGATAATATCCCACTTTGTACTTAAGGATCCCAGATGCTTTCCCACTGATAAGACCTTCACTTCAGATAAAGAACTGCATGAGGTACCATTACACATAAAATAAATAAGATGTGATAGTCTGGGTGAGGGTCCATAACTGCCTGCATATGGTTGCAGGTTCAATCTTCGCTTTCTCCAGTTTTTAAAAGGATCAGAACAGGAAAGACTTTTGACAGTAAAATACCACATTTTTCTGTCTATAAGATGCCCCCATATATAAGACTATTTTTTGTATTTTTATGGGGGGGACCTAGTCTTATACACAGAAAAATATGGTACTTTTCTTCCTGAGGCTCCAGGGAGCTGTTGCTGTTGAGAGGAGACAATACTGAACCCAGACAGACAAATAGTTTGACACGGTATGCGGTATGTTCCTAATTTCAAGACAATATATAGGTTGCATCAACGTGGCATTTTATTAAGCTTCCATGACTTTTCTCTAACTGTTAATTTCCACATTACATTTGAGCTTTCACAATATTAAAAATACACTTTTGGAACTACAGTGGAATGTTGTGCATGTTTAGCATGTCTTAATTTATTTTTTCTGGAAGCTAATAGCATGGAAATGAACACTCAACTTGCCCTATATTCCACCATAGTTCCAGAAGGGACAATATTGTGTGAAAGTTCAAATGCAATGTGGAACTTAACTTAACACTTACGGGAATGCTATGAAAACTTAATAAACTGTCATGTAAATGCAGCCATTGTATGCTGTGCCTTAATCAAGGAATATGAGATTAGTTTGCTAGCTATTCACTGCTATGAACTTGGAGATTCTCCACTTTACCTCAGTGGTGGACCATTGCTTTGTATGTGATGGATTCTCCCTCCATAGACTTTACAGGGAAGCCTACATAGACAATTGTTCCTTGTTTGCAATGCAGCACGAATAGGGATCTAAACTGGGCTAGATTTATACTGCAAAGAAGTGTCTCCACTGCATGTACACACATGCACATAAAACCACATACATTCTCTGTTGCAGACAGCAAAATAGAACAATGTTGGTATTAATTTGACCTTTGAACATAATCCAATAAGTCAAATTCTTTTGCAGCCAAGCTCTACTGAAGTCAATAGAATTGTGCCCACAGTAAATGTTTTAAATTGTAAAAGTAAGTGGAGATTTGTTTCAATTTTCCTTGTTGGTTATCAGATCAACAGACTAATATGTTTCAAATGGAGATATAACAGGCACTTGTTCTGGAAGCACAGTTCTCTAATACAGTTTCCTGAGGGCAAGCACAGTATACACAGAAAGATACAGAAAATCGCATTATGTAACCGTGGCAAAGACTGCCTACTACATCAGTACAAAACTCCTACATACAGAGTAAACCAGTACATAGGATGGATGTGACATTACCACTCTTTGGACAGACAGATATATATAGATAGATATATAAAATCTAATTTTATTTCCAATTCTCTTGGATATTTTTCCATTTCTTTTTGCACTCATTTGCATTTTTACTACATATTATTGCTTTTTTTCCCCTAGGGACCTTAACCACTATATTTCCACCCCCCTGTAGCAGATGAACCCTTCATTGCTTCAGAGGTTTTTACAGAGTACATCTTACAATGTGGGAGAGGCAAAAAAAAAAAGACCCTCAAAACTTGCAGCAACTAGTACCTGGGAATTTGTAGAGGGTACATCCACCCTGGTTTTCTGTACTATCATTAGGCTCCGTCTACTAGCAGTGATAGGACACGGGTGGCGCTGTGGGTAAAAGCCTCAGCGCCTAGGGCTTGCCGATCGAAAGGTCGGCGGTTCGAATCCCCGCAGCGGGGTGCGCTCCCATTGCTTGGTCCCAGCGCCTGCCAACCTAGCAGTTCGAAAGCACCTCCGGGTGCAAGTAGATAAATAGGGACCGCTTACTGGCGGGAAGGTAAATGGCGTTTCCGTGTGCTGCGCTGGCTCGCCAGATGCGGCTTTGTCACGCTGGCCACGTGACCCGGAAGTGTCTCCGGACAGCGCTGGCCCCCGGCCTCTTGAGTGAGATGGGCCCACAACCCTAGAGTCTGTCAAGACTGGCCTGTACGGGCAGGGGTACCTTTACCTTTACTAGCAGTGATGTGATATCACATTACTACAACTACTATATTTTTACCTTGTCCTTCCTTCAGGGATGTGATGCATTGCAATATGCTGGGTTTTAATAAAAAGTGTGAAAAAGAGGCTGCAATCCTAGCACCACTTTCCTGGGGAAAGGCTCCATTGAATTCAATAGGACTTATTTCTGAGTAGACATGGATAGGATTGTGCTGTTAAAGTTAATTAAATGGCAGCACATTGTTGCATAGAGAAGAATGCTGTGGCATTGCTAGTGTTAGGTACAGGTGTGCCACGCACCCACAGTTTTCTCTGTCAAAATCCAGTAGATTTCCTTGGCACTCGTGCAGATACATACTACACCAAGCTCAGTACAGCAATCAGCATTGTTGCTGAGCTCTAAGTGGGGAATCAAATGTGTTCCCCTTGATGACAAAAGATTGCTGTTTCAGTGCTGGAAATATGCAGTGCACCTGCAACAAATGTAATATGAAAGATACCCCCCAACCACTGAGTAACAACTGCACAAGCCTTGCACACTAAGCCTCTCATCTGGAAAGGCCCTAATCCCCGAGGGGAAAGAGACTTTAGTTGAACAATCAGAAAACTGGCTTGCTTTGTGGTGTTTACACTGCTGCTTGCTAATGGATAACCATAAAGGAAGCAAAAGGGCTCTTACACAATTGAGTATGCTATCATGGGAGTCTTCTGAGTGTGCCTTTTTTATTTGCTGCAGTCAGGTTAATGAGCTCACCAGCCCACTTGATGTTGAGGACTTTGTAACAAAGCAATCTCTCATTAAATGCTGCTTGGCACCACTCTCTTGAAGCAGAGGGACATTCGGATTATTGAATGCCTTTGTATTCTTCCTTCCTACCAGGCTATGGAGTCCAGCAGTGGCATCAGGCCCACACACTTCCTGGCAGGCATCCAGTCCTCCGCCTTCAAGCTGCATGGGCATTTGCCAATCTAAGCAGCACTGGTAGGCAAACAAGCATGGCACACGACGGCTTTGGCGGGTGGCCAAGTGTGCAGTTGAACAATCACCCTTGTTTCTACTGTACAGGGAGACACATTCCTCGCCTATTCTCTCCCATTCAGCTGATTTACATGTCAAAGTTTTGTTATGATACAAAAGAATGTGCATTTATCTACATTTTCTTTCTCCTTTTACACCTTTATTAGTCCCTCGGCAGTGCAGGTCATGAATTCATCAGTGGCTTTATTTAAATCTATCCTGGCTGACAGTTTCTTCAATGAAATGACCCCATAGTGTTATCAGTTAGCTAGCAGGTGGGTCTGCTTATTCAGAATCTCACTGGCAACAATGCATCATGGGTGATGAGCAATCTATGCATGATCCAGCTCTCCCTGACATTACTCATGAGATTTTTTCCCTTGTTCACTGCAATGATGGAACTTGGGGAAAATATTTTCTATTCAGCATTGCACTCTCAGGCATATTGACCAAAAGTTCCCACAAAACCCATACGTGTCTATAAATTCTAAACAGCTCCATTCATTGCAAGAGGACTTCTAGAAAACTGATCCATTTAACCTTATGTTAAAAAAGACTTTAAAAAGAAATGATATGCATATTCAAGGCATAGCCATACTGCATGCATATGTGTGTGTGCGTGCAGTATCTGTCAAGGATAAGAATGTTGTCAGAAGCAAAGAAGGAAGCCTCATATTTGCTGAATAGACACAGTCTCTGTTCTTTGTTATAAGCCTATTGTCCACTTAGAAAACTGGATTTATGTTATACTCTGTTACCTGGATTCCTACCATTCCTTCATCCTTTTTCATACTGCTATGATGTCTAAGGATATAATTTTTTGAAGAGGATCTGTGGCTTCAACCAAAACTAAAAGGTTGCCTGCTGTTTTTCAAGAACAACCTAAAGTATGTGATTTGGAGGGAGGGGCCACAATTCAGTGACAGAGCACATGCTTTGCACGCATAGAAGCACAAGTTCAGTCCCTAGCATCTCCAGCTAATGGTGCCCAAGAATTAGGGATGAAGAACATCTCTGCAAGACTGCTGCTGCACTAATGCACATGGACTATTGACCTGGGTTCAGTGTAAGACAGTTTGGTACATTCATATGGTTTATATCAAGGATGTGGATCCTGTGGCCTCCACAGCTGGACTCCAATTCCCACCAGCCCCATCTAGCATGGTCAGTGGTGAGGGATCATGGGAGTTGGAGTCCTGAAACATCTTGAGGGTCACAGGTTTCCTATGAGAGGAAGGACAGGATATAAATTTAGTAAAATGAAACAAAAAGGCAGGCCCTATATTGAAGAACCATATTCTGAAAATTCACATGTCTGATGTCCTCATTACATCCCTGCTATGATATTCCATGCCAGAGGAGGCCACCCACAATCTGAACTGAGTTCACTGGATTTCACTTGACGAAGTGATGATCAAGATGTCAGTGCGAGACATGATAAAATGATCTGGGATCCTGCAGATTTTAATGTGTTTTTGTGATGTTGAACTTCCTAAATCTTCATGACATATCTGAAGAAATGGAGGAACATCCTCTTTCTTCATATCTCTGTTGAGAGTGTGACATTTCACACACATGGTATCTTTCTTACTCAAATATATGTATGCATTCTAACATTCATGCTAGGCAAAATATTTGAAAGGCATGCTCTTCTTTTCACCCAATTTCCAAATATTGCAGTTTGGGATACATTTCACACCAATGTATGTCCCAATCATTTTCATGGGAGCTGTTCTTACAATTTGAACTATAGATTTAGCATATGATGAACTATTATTGCATTCTTGTTGTAAACATTTTACATATAACCTGCAACACAATTCTTTTACAGGCTACCTGCAACTTACATCGCTCAGGAATTCTTAAAAAACAAAAACCCACGTAGTTTTGAAATGGTTAAAATCAGTGCAGTCTTGAACATGCTCCTTGGTATCAGAAGCCATTCCACAAATTTGGTTAAAATCAGTGCAGTTTCAAAAGGTTCAGTCCACCATCTTGATTCAAAATGGCATCCAACTATAATAAAACATGGATGAAAATCTGGTCCTTGATCTCAGAAACCATCATACAAAATTTGGTTACAATATCTGAAGTCCAAATGCATAGCAAACAACTTTCCAAAATATGTAGTAGCTAAGTTTATTATCATCTAGTCCAATTTATTATTCACCATCATAGGAACTCTATAATAAAGCCAACATAAGCCCATTCTTATCCCTAAGAAAGGCATATTAAAGGCCACTGTTTTTATAAACTAGTGAGGCTTTATCCTGTTTGTGAATGCTTAAAAGAACATCCTATTGATTTTAATGGGACCTACTCCCAGATAAGTGTATAGGGCTTTAGCATTACATTCAATAGGATAATGAGCATCACCACATCCAGAATAGATCAGGTCCCTACATATGAACTGAGTGAACCAATTACATGGCTTGAGATGATGCAAAATTCAAGTTCACAAGCCTAATGCATCCTCACATGACTCTGGACCACATCATGCCACTATTAAAAGACTAGTGAACATCTTTTCAGTCATCCCCTCCCTTTACATAACAAAGAATCTGTTTGGGTTTTCTTTAAGATGCAATAGGCTAACTAGAAATGTGGCAAAGCCTCGCAGAATGTTTACAGCCTTCATCAACCTGGTGCCTTCTGGGTTGGTTTGTACAGCTCTCTTCAGCCCCAGCCAGCACAGCCCATGTGCATTTTCAATTCATGGTATAAATTCACTAACAATAGTCATTTTCCTCCCTATACAAGATACCTATTTCCTGTGTATTGATAATACACAGAATGCACACTCTTTAAGTTCCCCAGTATTGTTACTAAAAATTCCCCCAACAAACCTAATTTGCCGACTTAAGAATCCAGCAGCCTCCTGAACAAGATGTTGGTTGCTAAGCCTACAGAATACATTTTATTCTGTAGGTGAATCTGGTTTGTTTCAGCTACACAGAAAGAAGGGGAGGCTGGGACACTCTCTTTGTCCAATTTCACACTAACGCATGGCATCATTTGCTCCACTGATAGCCTATTAGTAAAAAAATTTCCTTAAAGTTTAAACTCAAATGACACAAATGCGCTTATTAAACTTGGGGGTATATCTATATAGGGCTAACTCAATGAGCAATGCAGCAAACCATTTACGGCAACCCCCACTCTTTTGAGCTCCTCCCTCCCCCATTGAAATCTTAATGCATTTTCCATTTTAGATGGATGGCAAGCAAAAAGGTGATAATGTAACTATAAATTACGTTATATTTTATATACGCACAATGCTCAGAATTGAAGCACTTGGTTCGTAGGATTAAAGCACACACACAGAGCCTCTCTTAGGTGTTTGTAATCGGAAGATTTAAAAAAAAAAAAAACACCACCTATCAGACTATTTATAGAAAAAGGCAAAACCAGCTGAGCTGTCTGAAGTGATGTCACATCTGCTGCTGAAATGGACGGCGTTCTCCAAAGCTGCACTACTCTGCTTAAGCCACAGCTTGGAATGCAGCCTTCAGCAACGCAAAGGTGTAAATCGGGGGCATTTTTCAGCTCCACTAATCAATATTGCATTGATGATTCGCACATGACCTTTAACCCGACAAGAATACCAATAGTGCGCCGCTGCATCGCTCAGCCTGCAAGGAGCGCCTCGCATAAGCTACCAATTTTACAATCGATCAGAAGTCATCTTTGTGAATAAAGCTCGAGATCGCAAGAAAGAGCAGGCAATTTTGGAAAGGTCAGGGCTTGGGTGTTTTTTTTGCTTGACCTCCGCTTTCGGGCTGGCACCACAGTTCTTTATAACCATTAAAAAATAGTAAGAATTTTTTTAAAAGATTCCCTACCACCACAACCACCACATATTTTTAGTAAGCCTTTGGGCATTTTCACTGTCCCTAAAAGAATATGGTTGCATGGCAACCTCCACGGTTGCCATGGAGACTCCATGTGTAAGCAGCTGCTGCAATCAGAATTAACTCCAGGCTTGCAGGTTTGTCATTCCAATACATGGGAAGGGGGGAGACAAATAGGACAGCACTCTGCCGTAAAGGGGAACTCACCTAGATAATGTCACTCACAAACATATGTTCCACAATTATTCTTTCCACTGTTTTATTGCAGCAATTAGAGCTAAACTAAGATTGCAAAATTATATGGTTTTAATTTGCCTCTATTGACTATGTTTCACTTCCACTCAGAAGAAACCTAACCCCATTTTGGAGCCAAACGTTGAGTGGGGGTGGGGGAAGGGTTTGCAAGCATAGCATTGCCCACTTATACGGTGTAAAACGAATGAGGCCAGCAGGAAATACGATGTGGCCAAAAGAGAAATTAATTTACTGTGGAAAAGTAGCCACAGCTTCTGTTCGCTCACTTCTTTGCTTTTATTGAATTTCACCACAATATCTCCCAATGCTGACTAGCGCTCTGAAAGAGCAAAACACTTCTGTCCAAATATGTTTTTTTTTCAAATTCCATCTCCAGCTCACCCCCAATCATGCACCGGGATTGATGCTGTATTGCAGTATCTGTATGATTGCTGTGTGCTCAAATACGCCTAAAATAAACAGGCACAAATGGAATTGACTTCAGGATGAGGTGACTTGTGTCGCCCAGATTCCACATCCCCTTAAACATTTGTTGGTGCACATTAACACAGGGTATGCAACTTGTTCTGCGCTGTGGGAGTTATATCACAAGCCAAAGGGCCGTAAGTAATTTACATTTTCAACTTGTATATCATTAACATAATTTACATATCATTTCCCTAAACAGTTGGTAGATATGTTGCATATAGTAGTTCCTGTTGTATTTTTTTTTTAATAATGCCTTGCTCTCAGTTTTGAGAATCCCTGATTTATTGTCTTCAAAAGTTCTTGATGGATAAATATTCACACAGTTCAAAGGCAAGGAATTCTCTTTCTCTCATTCTCTCTCCCTCTTTGTCTCCCTGCAATGTCTGTTCTCAAGTTTTTAAATATATCTCTGTAATCACGTGGACTGCAATCTTTGTTTTAAATAAAACTAGACTTTTTCAATAGTTAAAAGGAAGCCTGCAGACTACACAAAAAGAGTTAAAATCCTTATTTGTATGTTAGCATCAATTAACTCTATAAGTCCATGATTCTATATTTGTGACATTTGTCCAGATTTTCCCAATTTCTTGGCACAGAATGCAGTATTTCATATACAAGCTGCACACTTTTAATGCCCTCCTGTTGTAATTGTTCCATCAGAAAACCACTCTTAGTAGCTAGACATTTGACTCAAAACTAGGATCAAGCCCCTCCTTTGCCTTAGGCCCATTGTATGGCTCTGAATAAGCTCTTTCTCAAACTTATTTTTCTGCCTCTAAAATGTCAGCACCAATGTCCTCTTTCTCAGGGTTCTTTGAGCAAACGCACAAGATATAAATGATAAACCCAATGATACAATAAAGAGTTCTCTTTAAATTACAAGTAACAGTCACACATTAATGGTGCAATCCTGTATATGTTAACATAGATGCTAGCCTTTTTTTGTACTCACAAGTAAGAATGTAGATAGGGTTGCAGGGTAAGGCTAGCTAGTAAACACACACTTATTATGGGGAAAAGCTCAACTGAGCACAATGGGTAAACCTCTGAGTAAACTTGCATAGAATTGTGCTTCACCTCTGATTGATTTCAGTTGGGTTTTACACATGTGTAACCAGGTGGAAGACCACAGCCCTTGTTTTTGCAGAGTTTAAAACAGTAAGCCATATCTCAAAGCTGTACTTAAGGGAGAAAATGCTTCACTATTCTGAACAAAGAAAAACAAAAACAAAAACAGATTGAGTAAACATAAATTCATTCAGTTGGGATGATGCATTGCCTGTGTCCATATTTACATACCTTATAAAACAGTCCATTATTTTTAAATATCCAGAGCTCACTGACTCATATTCAGAGATTACTGACTCATATCAGCTTCTAATATAAAGGCAGTGTATTAATGCAGATTAGCATAATTAGAATGCACACACACAATAACCAATTTTCATAAATTCTGTCTATCCAGGTTCTTATTAAAACGTACATTAAAAATCAGCCCGTTTAGATGTCTTTTTAATTAAAAGATACATATGCAGCATAATGGTCTTTAACAAAATGAAAAACTTTATTATCTATGTACAAATATAGCTGGAAATTGTGTTTACATACATCCTTCCTTGTCAAAATGGCTGAACATATTTCTGCTGAAGGATTTTGCAGGAGGAGGGTTGTGGGGGAAGGGATGGCCTTCATGGGAAAAATCTACTGTGTGCAGTTTAGAAAATATCTTATTTCTGTGGACACGTTACAGTCTATAAACCCCTGAAAATAGGGGTTAATAATGAGAGCACGGATAGACCTTTATCTATAGTAATGCTGGCAGGTGCTGCTATAATAAACAAATCCACATAGCATGTCGTGACCTATTTTCTAACCAGGCCAAGGAAAATGACATCAAGGAACTGAATTCTTTGCCTCCCCCTCCCCACCTTCCTGCAGTAGTTTCCTGCCATGAAATCCTGAAATCAGCAAAGATGATCACAGAAAAGCATATGCCTATTGTCTATGTCGTTGGCAAAAATACACACACAGAGACACGGCATAACTGATCCTTCAGTACTAAATCGGAAAGTTAAAACTGTAGCTCTTTTCTGCTCCGGCTAAATTGCAGTGGATTAGCGGGAACAGACAAAACAAAAAAAGCAACACCTTTCCAACCATGCCATAGAGCAGTGCAAAGAACTGGCGATGGCTATTTT